>NW_017306572.1:319869-378788 GCF_000935625.1 Nanorana parkeri
GGTGTTAAATTAAAAAGACATATCCCTTTTTTTTTGGGGGGGGGGGGGGGGGGTTAAAGGATGCCATGGCTGAAAAAAAGGTTGAGAAACACTGGTTTAGAATACTAGGATGCTATAAATGTTTTTTCTGGAGTTTTTCCACTAATCACAAACTGGAGTCTACCAGCCCTGGTTTGCCAACCTTTGTTGAATAAAATTGATAGGCTGTTCATCAAAGTGATCTGCAGAATTTTACCTATGCTGCAGAGGGCTGGAGTAAGGCAACTACTATATACTATTGTGCCAGATATCATCAACTGTGGAAACAACTTATATAAACCAGCAGAAGTGAAAAATGGAGGTGTTGCCTTTACCAAGAAATCAGTTTCCACTTTTCTTTGCTGAGCTCCGTCACAAGAAAATTGGCAACTGTAGTAAGATAGAAACATTTTCTTTCTTCCAGTCAACCGCACTATTACCATTTCCTATCTAAGGTAAGTGGACACTAAAAAGTTAACCAGATATGGCTTGTTATTAATTAATAGGCTATTCAGCAAATTTAACAGTGCACAGGTAAACACCAATCTGCTTTTATGATCATTAGAAAGCAATGCCAGAAAACAAGTGCAATCAATTTGTGCAATGCTAAGGAATTTTCTATCTAGTTAACCGTAATCGGCATTTCACATATATTCCTATGTATGCGATACTTTATCATGCTGAATGGGTTCAGCTTCTTGATTATTGTATGCTTTGCAACAACACTGTCTGTATGTGGCATAGAGCCTACAGTGTGTGGGACAGGGTGTACCTGGCCAGCACATTTTACAATGGTTCAGCAATAGGTGCTGTCAGAGAAGTAGATTACAGGCAATAAGATTTTAGAAAAACTCAGGTGCTCTACAGCTACAGTATATCTGTAAAACAGAAGCGAGGTAGGCAGGGCTCCTTGTATGCTTTTTCCCGTTAGTGCTGACTGGAGAGTGTCTTTAAAGTGTGTTGTGCCACATTATGGCAAGCATGAACACACATATCTAACAGCGTATGAAATTGCTATGTACCTGTTCACAGGCCAACAAGCGAAATTGTGAATCAGTTTGCTTATTTCTCTTAAAAAGCAATACCTGAACAGACTGTCTTTATATGTCATGATACTCCAACTAGTTTAGTATCAGAATCTATTTCCTTTTAAAGTGAAAAAAAAACAAAAAAAACTGTAGATTGCAGTACACGTTTTACACAGCTTAACTTTTATGTTGACTGAAGAAACGTACCTATATATTCTAGAGAAAGCCTAAATGATATTCTATTGTATGATTCAATATTATCTACGTTATTTACAGCAAAGGGACTAATGTTGAAAATATCTTTGTGGAAAATTACTTGCATAATTTGTAATTATTTTGTCTCTGATTTTAAATTTCAGCAAAATATCCATTTAGGTTAGTATGTGTAAAAATGATAGTCTGGAAGAATAGAAAACTGAAGATGTTAAAGGAGAACTATGGGGTCAGTGTTTTTCCCCATAGTTCTCCTTAGGGTAACGGGAGCACACAAACTAGCGTCCTCCCGTTACCCTAAGCTCAGTATACTGCGAGCTACAGCTCGCGGTATACTGAGACGCCGCAGCCGGAGCGGATCCCGACTTAGATGACGGGATCCGCCCAGCTGCGTGAGTGACAGCTGGCTCTGCCTATCTAGAGGCAGAGCCAGCTGTACCCGCCCCCTCCCCCGTCCGTTCCGCCAGTCAGCGCTGGCAGATCGGAGCGGGGAATCCAGCCCCTCCCTCTGTCACGGCAGAGAGCCGTGACAGGATCGAGAGGCGAGCGAACCCGGTATGTGTTCGCTCACGTCCCGATCTACTGAGCCGACCTGTGACAGTCTCATTGTCACAGGTCGGCTAGAACTATGAGGTGAGTGAAAAGCACTCACCTCATAGTTCTCCTTTAACATATTATGTGGTGATTTCAAATAATTTAGGTACATGTCACATACCTATGCACGCACTGCTAGGAGCAAGCAAATATTGATCTTTCATCAAGAAAACAAAAAGCAAAATAATGAACATATGACAAAGATATACTGTAAATAATACAGTTGGTGTTACATAACTATTACCCAGTTTGGACAGCAGAGGGCAGCAAAACAATTTAAAAAGTTGATATATTAGGCATTGTAATCACCTGCAGTTTGAAATAGTAACTATTTAATAACAAAAAAAGGTTTGTGCTGTAATTATAAAAGGCCTACCACTTTTTTTAACATAGGTGGAGTTTTCTTATAACCAAGGAAGGGAGGGAATAAATGGCGAGAGCAAAGCAAAAACAAGTGAACCAGAATAATTTTTCTCAGATCAGGCAGAATGTTTACACAATAATCAGTACCTGTTGTTGCTCTCCATAAAAGAAGGAAAAATAGGGCTTTCATTTTTTTAATCTGCTGCCATTGTACATCTTTTTCACATTCATTCTATTTTCTCTTACTGGTTTCCTATTTTCTATCTCTCTCCTGCCCCATGTTATTATTATTGTCTTTTTTTTTGTCTTCTTTATATTGCCTTATTTTTGCCTTAAAAAAAAATAGTTAAATGCAGTTACATATTCATAAAAAAAAAATTTTTATATGGTTTTACATGGATTAACTGCAAAGTGCTGGAATTGGTCTTTATATCACCCCCTTGTTATCCACTGTACTGCAGAACTCAGACTGGGGGACAGAGGCTATTCAAGTACTGCTGCATGCATGTGTACTGATGAGGAAGAAAGAGTAGAGGGATAAGCTCATCTGCAGTCTGCTACTCCTTCATTGCCCAACCACAGACTGGCGGCAGGGCATCTTTAATTGAACAACAGAGATGTTTTACTTATACTGAACATGTCTATATGACTTGCCAGTGCTTTGGGATGTAGTAGTAGCTTGTGCACTTAAATAGAGTATAAGGCTATGTTCAGTTATAGTTAAAAAGAGTAGATGGGCAGCCCTGTCCTCTACCAGGGATCACCCAAACACAGTCTTAAGACTTTTGTCTTGCGAGAGTTGTAAAGTAATTTAAAAAACGTACGATCTTGGACAGGCAGATCGTACCTGTGATCTTTGCAAGCCCTGAGGGGCGGGCTTTCGATGACTGCAATGCTGAACGGGCAGTGTGCGTGTGCCTCGTCATCTCTCGACGATATACAAAAGTCGTGCGACCGTACATTAGAAACGGTCGCACGCCTTCCATACACTGCACGATTATTGTACGATGTGGGTACTTGATGATTGTCCCTGTACAACCAGGAACGTCAAATGCTTGGGTTTTGGCTTTCTGTTCACTTTCACTTATTCTCGTATACACATGACACGTATACAGTATGAGAAGTCGGGGATCCTGAACCGCTCACTTTTTTCAATTGAGTAATGAGCAGAGTAACTAAGTTAAGAATGCTGTGAGGGAACATGAACCTTTGAAACAAGCTAGCAGTGACAACTCTCATATGTCTATAGTGTTGGGTTCCCATATTACTCTTTCCATTTGCTCCATCTAGTGGCCAATCAGTAAACTTGCACATAACTGTAAAATTGTAAAGTTACACACTGCCAATACCATATTTCTCCCGGTAAAAGGGAAATGTTTTGGGAAAGCAAGTTCTTTTTTCAGGCTTATTCTCTCAAGTATCAGCATCTTTTATGTATTGTTCTGCATGTGGTAACATTACCAGTAAAGCCAGTTTTAGTTTCTACATGCAGCATGCAGCATGGCTACTCTTGTGTTTCATACACTGTTTTCTGCTGCAAGATGAATTGCACCTGCAGTTTTACCCCATCCTGTTATCCTTTAAAAATCATGTGGATTTCCATACAATCTTGTTTCAGGTGTATCTAAAACCAAAAATTTCTGTAGGTAAAACCAAAACTTTCGTGTAGGTAAATTTAGGAGTTCCCTAGTGTTGCCTAGCGTGATTCACCCTCTAGCAACTGTCACCAGGACAGAGCATGATGAAAAATTCAAAATGTTATGGTTGTCATCAGGAGAGGAGGTGAAGGGGAGTCTTCCAGTAAGGACACCTGTTCCAAGGAAATGAAATAAAATCTCTTCAAGAAAGGAAAATTTGGCAAGGGGTTTAATCATTCTTTACTCTATCCATTTTTTTGTTTTGTTTTTTTAAATGGCTTCAAATAAGTTTAAATGCAAAATAGGAGGACGTTTAACTGTCTCTGAATTCCATTATGTTGTTTATTGGCTCTGAGAACCTGGGACCTGGTAGCTCTCATTGTAAGGGGTTTCAGTACCCCTACCTGGCCGGAAGGCTCACATGACTGGGCTGCAAATATCAGGGGATATTCATTATTTCAAAGGCATAAGGAAGTAAGAAGAGGGGAAGGTGTATGCCTGTACGTCAGGAATGATCTGGAAGTGAATGTGCGAGATGACATACCTTATGAGATTGGGGACAGTGCTGAATCTTTGTGGTTGGAGATGAAAATGAATGAAAATAAAATGACAAATTACTTGTGTAAATATGCTACATTCTCACAGATAGGAATAGCGGGGAGACAAGGCAATGTCATAATCATGGGAGACTTCAACTATCCAGACTATTGTCTGGGCAAATGAGACCGCACACTCAAGTAAGGCTCGTCACTTCTTGAACATATTCTGAGATAATTTTATGGGACAAATGGTGGAAACCCCAACTATAAAAAATTTATCCACAGGTACCCAATTTATTAATTACAAACAACACAGAGCTGATTACTGAAGTGGAAATTGGGGATTACCTGGGGAACAGTGATAATAGAATGATAACGTTCACAGAAACATAGGCACGTTGGTACAACAATTTTAAAAAGACTAACTTTAATAAGCTGGAATACCTGCTAGGTGCCACTAATTGGGACCAAATGTTCCCGAATATGAACACTAAGGACAAGTGGGAATGATTTAAGGATTTAATTTTAAATAACAACATTCGCCAGTGCATTTCATTAACCAACAAATTTAAAACAGCAAAAGCTAAACTAGGGTGGTCAACTACCAAAGTAAAGCAATATATAAAAGAGAAGAAAATGGCCTTCAAAAAATATACAGTAAGACAGAGGGGTCACCATCGGCATTCAAATACTACAAGGAATGCAACAAAAGATGCAAAAGAGCAATCAGGGCAGCACAGTTAGAGTACTTAGAACACAGCAACAGAAAGCAAAAGAAACTCCAAGAAATTATTTAAAGAGTAATTCCACTTCTGTTGGGAAAAAATCAATCCCCTCTGTGTGATCTGTGTACATTACAATGATTTAAACCAACTTAGTTGCAGTTTCTATTCTGAAGAAAAAGCTGTTTATTCCAGCATGTCCTTTCCAAAATGATCACTGAGGGCCCCGATTGTTTCCAGACCCCAAATGCATCCTAATGTATTCCTATGCTGTTTCTGGCCTCTGTTCACACCAGCGCACTCCGTTTCAGACCAGACCAGACCAGAAAAATACTGCTTGTCCTATTTTGTCTGGAATGCACTGGAACTGATAAAAACACACAATAAAACGCATACAAATGCACTGGAATGCACTGGAACCTGTAAGACCATTTTAGGCAAAACAGAAATTCCAAAAGCAGCACAATTGCGGTAAAAACACAATGCACTGTGTTCCAGATCTGGTCCAGAAAATGGTGTGAACCTGCCCTGAAAGGTAGGGTCTGGATTTATTATAATCAGCAGGTGGGCTTCCTGGGTTATAATAGGGAAAGTTGCAGTGTCTGCATCCCTTTAGTAGTAATTAACCATTGGTTTATCTTACCAAAAATGAAATTCCTATTGCAATGGATGCCAAATATTGTACTTGTATCTTAGTGGAGACTTCTGGGAAAATCAGTCAGCCGATCACAGAAGCAGGAAGTAACATTTCTGGGGGTGTTCTGTACACCAAGTGTATACGGAACGCCCCCAGGTTGCCATATTGTATTTAATTTTTGTGGCAGATTTAGAACATTACAGCAGCTGCCGTTTTAGATAGAAAGGTAATTTTTAATAACATTAAATTACAAAATGGCTTATGTGGCCATTACATAAAGCTTTTTTCATTTTTATCTTTAGAAAGTGTAGATACTCTTTAAATATATAACTAGTAAGAGGGTAAAGACAGAACATGTAGGCCCCATAAAAGACAAAAAAAAGGGAAGTTGGCTACCATTGACAGGGAGAAAGCTGATGTGTTAAACACATTCTTTGCTTCTGTCTTTACAGAAGAGTTAGACGGGGTTAATATATAAGGAATCAGTTCTAGTAACAAAAGACTTAACATAGGTCAAAGTAAAAAAGAGTTTAGAAATATTAAATGTAAACAAATCTCCAGGACTGGATGGTTACATCCACGGGTACTCAAGGAACTTAGCCAGGTCCTAGCAATACCACTGTACATAATCTTTATGGACACTTTAATGTCAGGTATGGTACCGGCAGATTGGTAGAAAGCAAATGTGGTAGCAATATACAAAAAGGGGAAACGAGGAACACCTGGTAACCACAGGTCAGCCTGCTTAACATCATTGGTGTGTAAAATATTTGAAGAAATTATAGGGAACTAAATGCAAGAATTTGTGTATGAAATAGTATCATAAAGTAGAAGCAAACATGGATTCATAAAAGACCGTTCTTGTCAGACCACTCTATTAAACATTCTATGAAGGAGTCAGTATTGATTTAGACAGAGGAATACCAGTAGACGTGTTGTATCTTGATTTTGCTAAAGCATTTGATACTTTAAGTCGGACATGGAGAAAGACCTGGGGTGTCCTTATAGATCACAGATTCAGCAATAGTATGCAATGCCAAGCAGCGACCAGCAAAGCAAGCTATCCTGCATTAAAAGATTTTAGTAAGAGATAAAAATATAATTTTACCACTTTATAAATCACATGTTCGGTCTCACCTTGAGTATGCGGTTCACTTTTGGTCACCAACACTCAGGGAAGACATCCACAAACTCAAGAGAGTTCAGAAGAGGGCTTCAGAGGGGATAGAAGGCCTGAGTTATGAAGATGGCCTCCAGCAATTAAACTTGTTCTCCTTAGAAAAGAGGAGCTTAGTAGGGGACCTAATTGCAATTTTAAAAATCATTAATGGGGGCCACAATATTCGGAATAAGATGTTTACACCGAGAATCCTATTGATGACACGAGAACAATGAGGCTGGAAGAGAGGCGGTTTAATCGTAGACTGCTCATAAGGTTTTTTACTGTGCGAGTAGTAAACATGTAGAATTCCCTTCCACGGTCAGTAGTATTCGCTGATAGCATTGATAAATTCAAGAAACCTTTAGGTGAGTTTCTTAGTTCACTAAATATACAAGGATAAGAGAACTACTAAAGCAAAGTATACACACACACACACACACACACACGTTGAACTGGATGGATCAGTGTCTTTATTCAATCTTACCTACTATGTAACTAAGTACTAAAAATGTAAAAACAAGCGTAAAAAGTGTCACCCTATATCCCCAAAGTCCTAACATGACCCCTAGACAGGCCTTAAAGGTTATCCCTTCCTTCAGGTATAATCCTAGAATGTAAACTAAGCCCTAACTTAATACTCTGCAAGTTAACTGTTACCCTTAGGACTGTACAAAGAATGAAAGGGACATCATATTGCTATTGGAAGAAATACAATGTTTCCATATGTTCCGGAAAGGGTTCTTTAAAGTAACAGCTTTAAGCTCTGGAATGATTTAACTTTTTAGCAAATAATTGCAAAAACAATAATGGAATTTAAAATAGGACTTTATTTCCTTGTAATTAATAATGTCCAGCGCTATAATTGCTAAAGGTTAGAGAGCAATATTTTGGTCTAGAGGCTTGGGCACAATGCTCTTGGAAGGTGGCAAAGAAATGTATTTTTCTTGTGTGAAAGATTTGCATGAGGGATTTTGCCTTCACCATCAACTCCTGCAGGAGTTGAAAGATGTTTAACTTGATGAGTGATCTTTTTTTAACCGTATTAAATATGCAGCTTTTAACTGAACTCTAAACACTTAGCCTATCACCTAATACTAACACAACTCTAAACTTGACCTTATCATTTAACCCCTAACTTCACCCTTATCCTTAATATAACACTTAAAGGAGAACTAGGAGGTGAGTGATTTACACTCATCCTCATAGTTAGAGCCGACGTGTGACATTGAAACTGTCACACGTCGACTCTATACTTCCCGATCACCTTCCTGCAA
The DNA here is from genome assembly GCF_000935625.1 of Nanorana parkeri. Taxonomy (NCBI): domain Eukaryota; kingdom Metazoa; phylum Chordata; class Amphibia; order Anura; family Dicroglossidae; genus Nanorana; species Nanorana parkeri. The sequence continues at coordinate 328,057 of NW_017306572.1, forward strand.
AGAGCAGTGACTGTCAGTCACTGCTGCCCGCAGGGATTACCCCCCCGCCCCCCCTCCCCCTGCGTTGATCCTCCATCGCAGACTGGAGGAACAGATGGGGGAGGGGGTGGGCACAGCTGGCTCTGTCTAGATAGGCAGAGCCCGCTGTCAATCAGCCAGCTGGGCAGATCTCGACAGTGTTGACGGGATCCGCCCTGGGCTGCGGCGCTCTCAGTATAAAGTAGGCAATTGCCGGCTAAATACTGAGCTTTGGGTCACAGGAGGATGTTAGTATATGTCCTCCCATTATCCCATAGTTCTAAAGAGAACTAAGGGATAAAAAGGTTGGAATGTGTCAGATTACTCTTTTTTTTTCTCAACTTTTTTTGTGTAATACCAATCACAAACAAAATAATTAAACATGAGAATGCCGAAACATTTATAATTGCAACAATAATTTGTGCGAAGTGGTGCATTATCTGACATAATTGCAGGGGTGCCAATATGTTTGGCTTTGACTGTATATGTTGGAGTGAATGTGCAACTAGAGATAACACATGGAAGACACTACACAGAAGTACAGAACTACAATGTTTAAAGCAATTGTAATATCATAGTTGTAACAGTGGCCCAAGGAAACTCACACCTTTTTTGGCAGTCAAAAAGGACTGTCAAACAAGCATGGCAAGAGCAGCTGGTATGGCATGTGCACAGTAAATAAACAACTGTTACACATAATGGAACCATGTTGACAAAGGAATGCACGCAAAGAAAAGTACACCCACAAAGTCTTTCTTTTACGCTTGATGGTGGACTGTGAATATCATTTGTCAAACTATTTTTAGAGTAGTATGTGTAATAAAAGTCAAGCAATAGCCTTATCAGTATCAAATATAATCAAGCAAACAACAAATGATAAATACAACCATATGGCTATGGAGACAAAACTTCATTCTAAAGCTTAACTTCAGTTGCTTGCAGATATGTCCCAACTTACAGTATATTGATTTAGATCTTCATAAAAAGGATAGGTTTAACATAGAAGCAGTGTTTCCCTGTAGTTTAAGCATACTTACTGGTGTATTTAGGCATCACAGCTCAGCACTGTGGTAGCTAATGGAAAGGATTTGTTTAGTCCACGCTGGAGACATTTTTGCAGCGTATGTTACACATAGACAAACATACAAAGAGTAATAATCTGTATTTCACGACTGACCTCACATATAAAATTGTCTGTGAGTAGTGTCTGTTGACCTTAGCCACCAGTCATATGCTGCCTTTCACATTCAAACATGAAAGGGAGAAACTGGTTGGTGGTATGGGCACCACAGACAGTAGTTTTTTCAAACAATTTGAAGTGATTGCAGGATAAGTTGTCCTGTGGTGTTCTATGCAGAAGAATGTGTGAATGAGTATGAGGGGTTACAAACAGATAAATAAAATGTATATAAATGTTATACTCACTCATATGCAGCTGACCTGCTGTTATGAAGCCAGCTTAATGCTAGACTGGAAAATGAAAACTAAAACATAAACGTTTTACAGGTTTTTGAGTGTTTCAAGTGCAACTAACAAAATATTTCTCTTAATTGGCCATTTTTGGTCCATGTAATATACCATTGAATGTATTTTGATTTAACTGTTTGCTGAGTGCAAAAAATACCTGTTGATCTTGTTAAAGTCTTGGGAGCTGATAACTTCCTGTGCTCTCTGCCTGTGCTGACTTATCAGTTATATTATTTTCTGAGTGTGATATTTCTCACTCTCTGCCTCATCTTGTACAGGGATTTTCCAGTGTGTGGGACAACAATCTAAGTGCCAGCACACTGAGATTGATCGTCACTGGGTTGGTTAACTTTAATGTTAACTATTTACATACACAAACAACAGCTGCCACCATGTGTTTTAACATACACATGCACTTTTCACAGTATCTGCTGTAATATTTCTGACCTTTAAGAAACATCTGCGACACTCACTGGCACACCAGGCAGGAAGGTAACAGAGTTTAAAATATGATCACTTTCTTCAAAGAGGTAAGGATTCTTTCATTTCTTAGAGCATTTTACAGAATCAGCTTAATGATTTTTAAATATTGTTTTCAAGAAAACAAAGAAAAACAGTGCAAGAAAATATTTATTTAACCACTTGCCGTCCGCCCGTTGTAAAAAAAACGGACGGACGGCACTGCAAGGGATTAAAAATGAAAGAGTGAAAGGTACTTGGTAAAGTTTGCCTGATCTTTGTTTTATATAGCCTGATTCTGAGTCACTGGCTCGCAGAAATGACTCTCAGCCCTCATTCACACTGTAATAGACCCGCACGTACAGCTCCGTGCTGCGTGCGGGGCTGTATCGGGCACCTCCCGGGAAGGACAGGTGCTGTGTGTGATTAGTACACAGCCCCCGTCCTTCTCTATGGGACTATGCGGCCTTACGCCCCCGTATGCTCACCTCAAGTGCAGGTCCGTAGGGGTGCGTGTTTTTTGGCTCGGACGCACACACACACAGTTCATTTTCCAAAAGAGGTTAACTGAAAATCATCACGCTGCTAAAAAATGTCATAAGCCTTCTACAGCATCTACAGTATAACATCTTCCTGTTCATACTTTGAATATAACTGTAACTGGGCTGTCTCTTGGCAGTCTTTCTTTGTAACTGGGCAATCTTTTGTCTTTCACTCTCTCTGGGAAGTAGTCTGGGCACTTTATCTGTAACTGTGTGGTATCTCTGTAACCTGTCACCACGTTGTAATGTAATGGAATCTCTGTAATAGGGCAGCTCTCTTTTCTAAAGGGCAGTGGTAGAAGTGGGCTTTGGGTTAAAGTTACACAGTGTGGGTCACGTTACGGGTGCAAGCAAGTTCTAAATCTGAAAACGCAAAACAATAAGTGCACCAGATTTCGCAGAACATAACTTAATAAATACATTGTAGAAAAGCAACACCCTTAAGCTGGCCATACACCTATAGATTTTTTCTATCAGCCTATGGTCTCCATCTACGCCAAATTGTGTGGATGGAGGAATCTCCTGCTGGGCCAAGTTTCAGTATCTTGATAGTTGGCCCCATTGGCTGTCAAAATACCTGAACAATCTGATTGGATGCAGTAACATATTTACAATGAAGGCAGACCCATCACACACATTCCTTCTGTATATAATGATTCCCAAGGTGTACCAAAATGGAATGGTCCTCTACCCTTTAGTAGCGACACAAGGACTGGTGGGTCCACCACACTACCTTAACAAATGAAGAAACTATTTTTTTCTGTTCATGATTTGGAATAAAACTGTAACTGGGCAGTCTTTCATTGTAACTGGGCAATACTGCACAGATGAAGCCTGAAGATTACTTAAACCATCATTATATATTTTCTGAAAGCAGAGATCTTGTGGAATAAAATGGTGGCAGTTGCAATATTTTATACCACACAAAATTTGCAATACTTTTTATCTTTATATTAAGTAAATACGCTCAAATTAATTTTAGTGCGCGCAAACAATAAAAAAAATTGAGGGCGGGTTGGGTAAAACAAAAAAGATGAGGCTGTCTGTGTTGAGTAAACAGATACGAAATGTGTCAACCCTCAAACTTGCATGTGCCCATGAAACATCAGCAAACTACTAAAAACTTATTTTTGCGGTGCGATCTTCATTGTCGAAAGCGTGCAGATCCAATACATGCATTGGTCTTCGTATGTCCGTGTACATGAGGCAGGGGGCTTTTAAAAATGTCCAGAGTGTTTTTTAATTTATTTGATTCAATTTTCTTTTTTTTTGTAAATATGTTTGCTTTTTTAAATGTATTGCTATATTGCTGATAAGCCCACTATGTGATAGCACAGTACAGGTGACAGGTGCTTGATCAGACTTTCCCCCAGCCAAAGTGACCCAGTTTGACATCACTGAACCTGGAAGTTCTCAGAGCTGAGCGCTTCAAGGTTTATACTACACAGGTAGTACCAGCCACTCTCCTGACACCCACCATAGAGGTTCCTGACGTGGGGGGGGGGGGCAGCACTTTCCCCAGCATGTAGCTGCCTCAATCACCTCTACTAAATAGCCGGCAGTGATAAGGCCAACAAACTCTTTTAAACCAGCTGGGAGTTTGTTTACATGATGGCACTGCTTCAAACATAATAGCTACATTGAGAGCAGGGAAAGGGTGAAACCAGCACTTTGACTTCTAGACACAGTACAACAATATATGAGAATTGTCAAGATACCTGCTAAAGTTAGATACTTGAAATAAAGCACATTTCACTTTCTCCTGTAATGTATTAGTCTGGTAATATATGATATATACATGAGGTTCAGATAAATAGTATTAAAGCTGAAAAGGGAAAAGTCTGAAGTACATTTTGATAAAATATTAATTTTATGTAGTTTAAAGCAGATCTAAATCCAAGACAAACCTGATATTTTGAACCTCATCAGCCTTTAGTTGGGATTGCTGCATTAGTTTTCTTTTTTCAGTCTATTTTTCCTTTATTTTTTACCAGGGGATCCTGCCAGTAACACTTCATGTGCTAGGGGAACAATGCTCACTCACTGCTTTGTATTGATGGAGGAGCAACATTATCATCCTCCTGATATGAACTACAAACCCCTCTTCCTCTCCTTATCTCCATTTCATATTAGTTTACTTATTCACATGAGGTTACAAGGACACAAATTCTGGCAAGATAAATAGGCATTTGTCTGCACTTGCAGAAAATACACTGAAAAAATGAAAATTAATGCAGTCACCACATCTACGGACTAGTAAGCTGCTATATATAACATTGTTGTTTTTTGGATTTAGATATCGTTTAATTACTAATGTTTATAAAAGCCAACTGACCAAAAACTTATATATGCACACATATTCACACACAAAGATACAGCATAACAATGATAATATGCACCTTGAACTTTAATGTGTACAGTATTGTGCCTTTAAATAGAACATGTATTGTTCCTTCCATTTTCAGCCATACCAACAATTAAGTCAGAACATATTACTGAAGGAATTTGCAGAGATGCCACTCCTATGGGAGACACCCAGCGAGAATGCTGGCTGATATTCCCTGACACACCTCTTACACAAAGTCCAAAGCACATTTCACTGACAGCTGTTTGCCCACGCTGGCTGCATGCCTGGCAAGTGAATATATTTGCAAATAAAAAGATAGTGAGACTGCCAGCACATAGTCTATGGCTACAACGTGTCATTCTGTTTCCAAGAGGAATATAGAAAGCAGATTGCATTCTAAGAAATAATTAAAGTTCCCTAATGTAAATATGAGGGTGGAATTCAGGATGCATGCAAAACAAATGTTGTTATGGGCATGCTACAAAGTCATCCTAGTTGGTCTCTAATGGCAGTGTGTTTGGCATTAATAAAAGCACATGAACAGAGTCAAACAGCTACTTGTGGTCAAAACAAATGTAAGGCTTTTCAGAATACCTTACAAAATATAAACCGCAACAACAGAAAAATAATAAAATATAATTTCTCTAAGTATTACTTCAGGTTTAATTGCAGCATTCAAAGGAATGCTTCAAAAATCTTGCACCCTGCTACAGTTATACCTTTTAAAGGGGACTAACAATACTGCTGAACCCCACTAAGTTATGCAGATGAATGACAACACTTCAAAGTTGAATAACATATGGCATATCTTGTTCCAATTTTACACTTTGCATATTTTTGTACCCAGGTCCTGTGGTCTCTTTGCAGACAACTATGTGGATGCTATAGTTAAGTCCCTACTGGTAAATCTAAAGTAAGTAACCTTTAAAAAACATTATTTGTTCAGTAAAAGTAAAGGTCAGAAGCTCTGGCAAGTCTTTTTATTTGCACTCAGCTTGTAGGTAACAAAGGATAAAGGCAGTGACATAAACATTTAGCTTCTCAAAGGAATATGTGCAGCGTTTGTCAAGAGCCAAATCGGTCTCTTCCCCTTTCCACAGTATAAAATGTAGCTTTTTGAGTTCCCCATGTCAGCCTTTGCTCAACCAGGGTGCTAGCTGGCTTCCTCAGGGGTTCCTTGAAATTTTGACACAGCATCATGCCTCTGATGTGGAAAAGGTGGACCCTGATGTGAAACAGGGGACTATCACGTGATCGGAAAGGGCTCCTGATGTGAAGGGGTACTCCCGATGTAAAGGGGGCTCTGATATAAAAGCAGGCTCTTATTTGAAGGGTGCTCCTAATTTTTTTGGGGAACTGCACTTTTTCTGTGTTTTGGTGTGGGGTTCCTCCTTAAAATCCATACCAGTCCCCTATCGGGTATAAGGGTCTTGTATGGATTTTGGAGGGACCACACATTGTTTTTACTTTTTTACTCTTACAGTTTTTACATTTTAGCCTTGCGTGCCTCAAGATTTTGCATACTTTTATATGGTGCCATGACTGAAAAAAGACTGAGAAATGCTGCCCCATATTAACAACCCATCAGCTCCCACGAATTTGGAATTTGAACTGGCACGTCTATACCAAGCTTACATCTGCCTAATATGTTTGGGGGGATTATTTTAAAAATTAAATGTAGTTAGTTATGACAGATGTTATGTTTTAAACAGCAGTAGCAGGACTTGACAAAAATGTGACACTTTTACACTCCATCATCTCAGACAGAGTGTCAGTTATCAGCTCTGAACTTAGGACGGAAACCATTGGGTGTCTACAACCTCACGCTGGTAACGTTTCCAGTCCGACAGACAATGCAAGGCAGTCAATAACAGCACATACAGTACATCTTTCCCGGGTGGATAAGGCTGCACAGTTAAACCAACTTAAAAGGTGCCCATACACCTGCCAATTATTGTACGATAATCGCCGGTGATCCCGCGATCGTACAATAATCGGCAGGTGTATGGAAGGCGTGCGACCGTTTCTACTGTAAGGTCGCACATCTTTTGTCTCCTGAGCAGGCTTGAAAACCCACCGAGAATCGTACGATTTTCGGCGGGTTAGTGGTGTTCTCGGTAGACAAATGCCCGCAAGCGCACACTGCCCGCTCAGCATTGGATTTATCGGAAGCCCTCCCCTCAGCGGGGAGGGCTTGCAATGATCGCAAGTACAATCTGCCTGTCCAAGATGGGCAGATCGTATGAGCTTTTAATTACCGTACAACCATCGCAGGATGAAAGTCATTCGATGGTTGTAAGGTGTATGGGCACCTTAAGAGTGGAGATTCGGATTCTTACAAATGCCTATTTATGTCTGGTTCCATTTAAAAACAAATCTCCACAATAAAAAATATTCTTTAGCCAGCTGTTAAAAGTGTGTCCATTTCACAGCGATAACAGTTATTCATATTTTATCTTTAGAGTGAAATCTCTGTGCTTATCTTACTGCCAAAAAATATATAAGTATGTATATGGCTGCTGATATTATATCACACACTGATATATAATATTACCACTAAGTGCTAGGCACCTAGTGGTAACAGTTATTCAAGTCTGACTTCATGTAACAAAAATGAGGTATTTCAAATGTTTTGTTCTAACTGCTTCAGAGTCTGTTCATGACAACAAACTACTCCTTCCAGGAGGTCCTGACATAGATGAACTGCTAGAATTGTGCCATACTTTAGGTATTGCTGAATTGCTGTGGAGAGGTATGTGTTTGATCCTGTTGGAGTAGAGCATACACTCTTTTATTCTATACATTATCTGCTAGTAAAATATGTAAGTAATAGGAAATCTTGATCAGAACTATGTCTCTGTTTCCTAACAAAATTATCTTCCACTATGACTTAATAATTCTACCTTGAATTTATTTTCTTGTTAATAAATAAGATGTGTGCCATTGGTTAAAGTAAATAATACATGACAAAAAGAAGATCAACTGATACGAAAAGACAAGAGGATCCCTAGGATGTAAATGTGTGGAATTTTTCAAGATTTCCAAAACCTGCCACTGACTTTGATATATCTGTGATAAGGGAAGCAAATAACAGTGAACAATTCAGAATACACATATAAATGCAACAATATATAATATGAAGGAAATTCACAACAAGCGCAAAAAATTCAATTTGTTTACAAATACAACTGGGAGTCACTGGCCACTTACCTTGCTTGTTGTTCCAGGCATACAGCTCTTTAACGCCCAGGTCATTCAATGATTGGGACATGTCCAGCTCCTCTCTGCTGATTGCATCTCTCAACAGGGTGACATTTTCATGATGAAATTCACACTTTTCGCACACAGCTGGAAGAATGTTCCACAACGGCACCGCTGGATTGACTCTCACAACAGCTTTCTGGGTGCAAAGGTAGTTAACAATCAATCGGACAGTTTTCTGAGGAATATAAAACACAAAGGCCAAACCATTGGAATCTGTCCACCTTGCCTACATTCAGCCACTGTACAGTGTGATGGACAGCAGAATGGGCTTCCTATGTTCACCTGATACCTCTCATACAGATCCAGTGACTCATTAGCATCTAGCTTGAAAAGGGGGTGGATCAGGTCAATTGAAAAAAGAGCTGGCTGGGTGTACAAAGCTGAAAGGTGCTCAATACACAAATGAAAAGCACAATCACACCTGGATTTATTTTACATTTCCTATGCCTGACAAGTTGACAATGGGTTTAGAAGAGTAGAGGAGAAGCTTGCAAGCTTTTATGCATCAGTGACAATTAAGTCAGTACAAGCCATAGAAAGTAACTAGTACAGAAATAAAAAAGACAACAGATCATATTGTATTATGCAAGTTGTTATACGCAAATATGCATGACATCGCTTTACATAAAACAAAGCCAACTGAGAGCAACTCCAGACCAGTACCACTACTCGCAAAGCCTATAATACAATTCTTGTGACAAGCCTGGATGCAAATTCTAAAGAGACAATGAGGGGAATTTATCAAAACTCGAGCAGACAAAATCTGTAGCAGCTGTACATGGCAACCAATCAGCATCCACCTTTCATTTTCAAAGCTTAATTGAACAAACTGAAGAGAGAAGCTGATTGGTTGCCAATCCCTTAAAAATAAACCTAATTCTAAAAAATACAGTATAGTCACACTTTAAAGCTAGGCCCTGAACACTACAGGTTGTATTTATAAAAAAAAAATTGGCCATTTGTCCTGCGAAACTGCCATGTACATTTGTTCTAGCTGAATGGGGCAAAAACAAATTTTATTCGCATATTTTCATTCTAGGGTGAATGTCATTTATTTATAAGATTAGAGGGAATCAGGAGCATAAAACATTTGGCCACTAGATGGAGTCAAGGATCATAGCAAATAAATATTTCATATTTTTGCTTTGTTTTGTGCCATGGTATATTCCACTGTTTTCCCCCTCCTATTATGCATTAGGTAGCCCTTAGTTGCAACTCACTGCCTTCCCATGCTCTATGTTGCTTTCATTTTTTGGCCTCATGGAGTAAAGAGCTCCCTTGGAGAGTTAGGAAGCATATTGTTCGGTGATGCTCTTTCACCTTAAGAAATGCTCAGAAAACAATTGTAAAATAAGTTACGTTGGATTTTACTCTGGGTCTTCTTGTTAAGTTGATACTGCTCTGGATTTCTGCCATTTCAGCAAGTTGCAATACTGTCTGCACAGCCTGGGTCTCAGCAGTTATGTTCAATTACATAAAGCAACAACTGAAACAGAACAGCATCCAAATCAAAAAGACACGTGAAACAACACACATTTGTCTAAAACAGAATGGGGTCTATTCACAAAGCTGCCGAGGGCAGCCGAGTGAATGACCGATCAGAAGTGAAGTGAGCCGAACACTGTTTGGCTATTCACTTCAGGCTGGTACGGCTGATTTCAGCCGTATATCGGCTGAAATCAGCCGTACATCGGCTTGCTTCGTGTGGCTTCGGATCAGCCGAACATGCTCAGCATGTTCGGCTGACCCGAAGTGCAGAAGGAGTTCGACTCAGCCGATCCAACATCTGGATCGGCTGAGCCGAACCTCCGGCAGGCTTCTCACTGCTGTTCGGGCTATTCTGAAAGATCCCGAACAGCAGTGAGAGAATAGCCGAATGCCACCGAGCGGCATTTGGCTCGGCTGTTCTGCTCGGTCCCTCAGAGGCACCGAGCAGAACAGAAAAAGAGTGAAAAAAGTAGAAAAAAGTTAATAGAAAACGATTGTGCAGAGCTAGCAGTGACAGCTAGCTCCGCCCAATAGTTTCCTATTGTCCGGCGGCTCTGCTGCTGTAAAAAAATAAAAATAAAAAAAATAAAAAAATCCCCCGGGCGCTAAGAAGAGAACCCCCGCTGTGTCTTTTTTTTTCTTTATGCTGACACGAGCATGTCAGAAAACAGAAAAAAAAGACGAATTTCGGCCTGCTTCGGCTTTCAGCACGGCTCAGCGCTCGACTGAGCTGCTCGGCCGTGATCGGGAGCTGTACGGGCTATTGTGAATAGCCCGTACAGCACCCCCTCGGTTCTCCTGCACCGAAGGTGTCCTGGGGCCGAAGCCAGCCGAAGGATCGGCCGAAGCTACGGCCAGATCCTTCGGCAGCTTTGTGAATAGACCCCAATGTGTGCTATCACAATCCCTTACTTTACCAGGATTAATCAAAGCAATTGAGGAAGCATCTGATGTTGTTCTGACCATTCCCGTAGGACATCTGTAACATAATTGTAAATGTAGCAGTTTTGGTTTACAGTATGTTCCACTAGTGGGATTCAAAGAAAATAGTAGGAGCACACACTACTACTACTACTACGGTACTAGTACAGTGCACACACTACCTTGTAAGTGGAGTGAGGCCTCCACATACATTTGTAAATGTACATTATTTAATTAGACCTCTGTTTTACCTGATATATTATAAACATGTTTGATTAGGTTAGTTTAGCTGGCCAGCGGAGCTGAAAGATGGTCTACGCACTTTTCTTGATAATTATAAACTAATAGGCTGCTTGTAATTTGTTTCTCTACATAACAAACCAAATGCCAGAATTTCAAATAATTATACATTCTTACACATAGCCAAAGCATATGCATGTGTTGTGGCTTCCGACACCCCTTGGGGGCCACAGGGGAATAAACCAGAATCTTACAAAAATTTCAAAAACTGGCCAGGAAGACATTTTCTGATTGACACCGCTTATGCGGCTCAACTGCTGTGTAAACCTAGCAGGTATCTGAAAATGAAGGATGTCTATGGACACCCTTTAAAATTATCATGGGTTTAATGTAGATGTACATTTTTTGCAAACTGCACCTGTGGTGTGTGATTCATAATAATGTCTACAATAAAATAAAGCAAGAAATCTTTGCAATAAAACACTAAAATCATTAAAGAAGCAAATTTCAGCTCTTGGGGATGACCATCTTTACAGTCGCAAAAAAAAAGTAAATGTATACAGTATATACTCGACCATTGCTAATATAATTTCCTTTATACAAGTCAACAATCGGAAAGCATTAAACTTTCCTTTAATCTGGTACTCATTTATATAAGCCTATCATCTCCTAGAGAATAATGCACAGGTTAAATTCACCACTCATTGTTTTAAACACCTATTTGAGGATTTGGGAAGATCAAATACAGGAGAGCTGAGATTATGCAAGTGAACAGCACTACACCCTAAAACAAACTGAGTCTACTTCCTACATTGTTGTAGCACATGCATAGGGAAGTATGTGGTTAGGTGCTGGCATTGAATGGGGTGACTCTAAAGGTGCCCATACACCTTACAACCATCGCAAGACTTTTGTCTTGCGATGGTTGTAAGCTAATTAAAAGCTTGTACGATCTGCCCATCTTGGACAGGCAGATCGTACTTGAGATCATCGAAAGCCCACCCCGCTGAGGGGCGGGCTTCCGATGACCGCAATGCTGAACGGGCAGTGTGCGCGTGCGCACACCGGCCCGTTCCGCAGTTGTCGAACGAGCACGCCACTAACCCGCCGACAATCGTACGATTCTCGGCGGGTTTTCTAGCATGCTCTTTCGACAAGAGACGTGCAACCGTACAGTAGAAACGGTCGCACGCCTTCCATACACCTTGCGATTATTGTACGATCGCGGGATTTCCCGCGATTATCGTACGATAATCGCAAGGCGTATGGGCACCTTAATTCATTCAGGAATTAGGATGGTGGAGCACTTGGTAGGTTTTGTGAATAAATCAAACAAGTGTGGTAGAACTTTACTGCCCAATTAAGCCCCAATGACCACGCAGGGAGATTAAGCTTGTATGGAGTAAAATGATTAATTTTTCTGTCACAATAAAGGGTCTATTAAGAGTTAACAGCCAACACAAATCCCCCTATTTCACAGCTTGAATTGATTGTGCAAGAGGGAGCTGAACAGGTGATTATTCCTATTCAGTAAGCAGTGGTTAGAAGCTTGCTCAACTAACAGGGTTATTCACAAAAGGGTGAAGAGTTTGGAGAAGGCTTGCTCAACTAACAGGGTTATTCACAAAAGGGTGAAGAGTTTGGAGAAGGCAGGAGAAGTGAACAATCTAGGACAACATAGCTAAACTGGAAAGTGAGGTGAATTGGAGAATTTTTCCAAATCAGCAATTTTGGCCTAGATTGTTCACCCTTTTGTGAATAACCCTGTAAAGGTGCCCATACACCTTACAATTATCTGCAGATTTTCTGTGGTCAGATTGAAAAAGTGCAACAGATTGGCCCAAGTGGAGATTACTCCATCCACACAGTTAAGTGTAGATGGAGGAATTTGTTGCACCTTTTCCATTTGACCATAGAAAATCTGCAGATAATTGTAAGGTGTATGGTCAGCTTTAGTCTTTCAGAAGTGCATGGAAAAGCATCACTCCTTACATTGCTAGACCCTAGAAGACAAGCTTCCCTGCACATAATGTAAGTAACAGTCTAGGTTGGCATCACACTTACTTGGGCTTTCTAGATGGTCTTTATAAATTGGTCAGTCTAGTTAATTCGTTTTTAGCTTGAAAAGTCTGCAAAGTGAACAGTGTTTTGTAATGTGCATCAGCACGTGTAATATGGCAGTCCTCCTTTGGAACATGGTAGCAGTAGCAGTGGGTCTGCAGAAACAGATTTGAATAGATGTGCCAAAATAGTTTTACCAGACAATAAAAATCTTAAATTTGACAATTAGCATATACATAGTAAAGATTTAAAAAAGGTGACACTGAGGAAAAAGTGTTTATCTACCAAGTACAGTCTAACATTTGCCTGGAATCACCTACTGGAGCAGAGGCATTTACTTGCTTTAGCATAAACCATCTGGACTTGTCAGTGTTTTAGCACTTCTAACCTCAGGAATCTTGGGAGCCGGTTTTCTGACTTTCACTTCTGTCACTTTCTCCTTCAGAAAAACTGTTTGTAAATCCAAAGTTCCAATAAGAGTGTTTGGCCTTAAAAGAAACGGTTGCTGCGATGCTCCAGAACGTGCTTCTAGAGTGTGTTGAGCGGGGTTCAAGTGGTGTTGGCTGCACAGTTCTACCAAAAAGTCCATTACGGCTTTACTGGAAAAAAAAAAAGCAAAGGTGTTCTGTATTGTCTTTAACACTCATTGAACGTCATTGAAATGCAACATGTTCTCCAAACTCTACATAGTCCTTTCAAATGTCAGTTCTTGTCAGTTTATTACAGTTATCAACTCTGTTGACAGACATCACACATACAAACTATACTTTAGCTAAAACTGTAAATATCACACTTGCTACCCTTGATACCTTTTTGTCTGAGCAAAGATATAACTCTAGGACTACGGTGTAAAAAACAAAACATTAAATCCAAAGGTAGTTTACTGTACTAGCTTAAAATAGTTTTAACTAGGCAGCTGGGAATGTTAGTGAAGTATCTCACTTTCTTGTAGCAAATTCTGTTCTACCTATAATGCTAAACTCAGTTATTCTGCTTCTCGTAGTACAGTACCAGAGACTGAGATACAACTCACACTGCGATTAAAATCTTGATATGTCTGCCAGCTATTCTTAGCAGCACTCTGTAATCAGTCTCTTAGTGTCACTTCTATTATTCACAAGATGATACTTAAAACTAGTCTTGAAATAAAGAACTCTGTGCTATATTTACAGACTATAATCAGACATATTAACATATTTATTGCACAACCAGCATGATGCACTACTGAATCATTTGTCACTAAAATTGAAAACTGTTGTTGCATCTCAATGTATCCTCTGATAAGATTTTATTGTGTTTTTAAAGTACAGTAAACTCCCAGTTATCCGGCACCCATGGGGATTGGTAGATGCTGGATAACTGTAGTTTCTTGTTGTTTGAGAGTTACTATTAACTCTCAAGCAACTCATGAGTAGAGCAGAGAAGTGGACCTGAGAGAGAAACGCTCCTCTGCTCATTGACAGCAGGCATTGTGTGGGTGCAATAGTCAGCCTGCTATTGGCTATTGCAATATGAAATAGCCAATAGCAGGCTGACTATTGCTCCCGCCCACTGCCTGTTTAAATTCAGCTGCCGCCTGCGGAATCTAGATTCTGGCCAGCAGCAAGATGTACACAGAGAATTTCAGATAATGTAAATAGAGAATTTCGTTAGCAACTGAATACATTTAGTTGCTAACTTAATTTTTTAGTGTGCACATGTCTATCAAGTAATCGGCAAAAAAAAATGTTTTTGCTGGTTGCTTGAATGCCAGATAATGGGGAGTGTACTCTATTGCCTTTCTAAATTTGCCATACTGGTGTCTGCTGTGGTATCTTTTACCAATACAATCTAAATTATGATTGTTCTTATAGCTGTAATTAATGACAGTTTACATTATACATTTTCTGCATGCTGTGAAAGATTGCTTACATTTTCCAACATGTCTGACTACTTCATGTAACCTCATGAAAATCATTTAAAAGTTATCAAAAATGGCAACACACGGTTCAATTTTTTCATAGATATGAGCATTGTATGTGGAAACTATTAGAACTACAAAGAAATTAAAAGAGAGACCAAGGTTAAAGACATCAAAAATCTCTTTTGGTTGAAAACGTATATATTTTTTTATTTCTGATGTTTTTTGACAACAAAAGCATTTGTTTTTTTTATCGAAGTGTCTTTACCTTCCATACCAGTCTTTTGTAACTGTTTGTGTACAGGGCCCTTTATTACATATTTTTTAATTTCTGATGTATTTTTTTCAGAGGTTGCTGGAGTGCCTGGAAACACTTACAGGGTTATTCACTAAGGGGTGAAGAGTTTGGAGTAAGGCATGAGAAGTGAACAATCTAGGACAACATAGCTGAACTGGAAAGTGAGCTGAATTGGAGAATTATTCCAATTTGGCTATTTTGTCCTAGATTGTTCACTTCTCCTGCCGTCTCCAAACTCTTCACCCTTTTGTGAATAACCCTGTTAGCCTTTTGAACATCACACATTCCAGCAAATCAATGAGTATTTAAGGCTGTGGCTGTATTGTACTAAGAAAGTCTTATTACATTTTTTTTATTTCTAAAGCATTTTATGCCAACAAAAGCATTTGTTTTTTTGCTATCAGTGTCGTTACCTTCTGTACCAGTCTTTTAGCACTTCCTGGATTGTAACTTTTTGTGTACAGAGCCCTTTATCCATTTCTTTCAAGGCATTACATTTAATGACTGGGAGGCTAATTAAGTAACGGAGTTGAGAATGTATACACAATACATTTTTTGAGTATTCACTTTAATTATCCAGTCATGTAAAATGCAAACTCCTTTTTACTTATTTCATCTGCATGTGATTGGATAAATGATGCAAACATCCTCAACTCCTATAACAAATAATTGTGGTAGTAATAATAATAATATTAATAATAAGGGAGTGCATGGTTTAAATATATGACTTATTTGCAAACATATAGAGCAACTGAAGAATATACATTAAAATAAATACATTTTGGTGGGCAACAAACTCAGCATGACCAGAGCAACAACTGTTATGTTGTATTTTAACTGTAAGACTAGCCAGGGCTTCCAAACATGAATATTCACCAGTTAAATGACAGGTCACAATGCAGACTGGTTCTTGAATATTCTAGGTAACTAATTAGAACTACAACATATTAAATTCAAAAAAACAAGGCGTGGTGTTGTAGCAAGAGTAGCACCCATGATATCGATTGCATATACAACAAATACAGTTATTTTTAAACCACAGTAGCAAACATTACCATGTGTTTAGGAGATACATTTAGTGCAAACATGTGTTGTAAAAAACATTATGCCTTTTACAGGGACACAGCTAGAAATGATCAGTTCCGCTGTGTCCTTAAAGTCCCTCCCAATGTACCAATTACATCTTTAGCAACCTGGTAGTTTTTTTTACACGTGTTAATAATTTTTTTCTTTAATAATCATTAGTGAAGAGAATAAGGAGGTTGATTTACTAAGGGCAAAACAGCTTTTTGCTTAGTAAAGTGAATTTTCACATTGCATGGGGATTTTCTCTTAGGTTAGTGAATGTGCAGTATGTAAGGTTTTGTGTAAATTGTCAGCACTATATAAATACCTGTAATAAATAAATGTGGTGAACTTCTGATGATTTCCATCATCCAATCATGTGCAAGCAAACATGCTGAATCTTAATTTTCCTTGTTTGTAAAAGGGTATTTTTGCAAAAGTAAAAATTCCCTTGCAAAGTCAAAATTAACTGTGTGTAGTGAACATGTTCTATTCCTCAATAAATTAACTTCAATACCTCTATGTGTGCCCAGGCAAGAATGAGAGGCTTTTTCTCATTTTCAAAGCATCCCAGAGGTTGCTGGAGTACCTGGAAATGCTTAGCCCTTTCAACATCATACATTCCAGCAAAGCAATGAGTATTTAAGACTGTGGCTACATTGTACTAAGAAAATAATTCTTACAACCTTCCAATTAAAAGAGCTGAGGTTGTACTGCATGCAAGTGGCTAATTACACAGCTGAAGTACATACTGTATAGTGAAACTGTTTGCCAAGTGCTTTGTTCAAGGTACTCCTGCCAAACGGCCAAGGCAGATACATGACTTTCACTGCAGCAGCAGCAACCCAACTTGGTTTGGAACATACCCCCTCAGTATACAGCTGGCACATTGGTTTCGACACATCGCCCGCTACTGTACATGTGTGAGAATAAAGAAGGCAGTGTTGAGGAAGCAATGCTGCACCTGTATGGTTGCCACAGAAGTGTCATCATATTGGCTTATCTTAATGATGCACCCACTGGCCATGTTGGACGGAACCCAGACAGAACCCACGCACATGCAATCTTAGAGAAGTCCAAGGGGATAAGTTATTATTTAGAAATTGTTGCTTTTCAAGTAAAATTTTTGATTCAAGCTAAACTATCGTTATTTGTCTTTAACTAATTAATCTAATGGTTATTCTACATGATGATGATGATGATTATTAACCTGAAATCTGCCATTTAACATGAATCTAAATGCAATTTTACTTCCTGTGTTCTTTAATATAACTATAGGTTTTAAATGAGGATCTAATGTTTGCCTTTTCAAATATGTTGAAGAAGTCAACAATTTCCATGGGTGTACTTTCTTTTTTACATTACTGTAAATATGGAGGATGCCACTGCTGACTTTTTATTAAAACTATAGGTTGTCATCCAGGTTGGCCTTCACTACCTAATTAATCACTGACCTGGAATAAGTATGCAGGCAATGAAGTAAACCCCCATCATTGCCCTTGTTCAGGGCAATGACACAATCAGTAGTGAAATGAAGCAGGCTTACAATTTCAGAGCATACATTTATACAGTCAGATGGAAAGTTTTTTTTAATCCTTTTTGTCCCCACCCCCAACAGTAGGTGTAGTTCCCCTCCCAAATCACTGCACTTACATAGATCCTGCTTTAAATCATGCAACATTGTATGGGGCTGGTAGATGGATTTCTGTCTACTGGCTCATAGAAGCCCATGGGGCCAAACTGTACACGCATGGACATTGGATCAGGAAGACAGCCGAGGGATGTCAACAATGCTTGTGGGCCTTGGAAAAGCAAACAAACTAATACATACAATAAGCGACTAAAAAAAAGTTGCTACCAATCATAATTAGTACCATTACTAACAAAGTAATTGACATATTGACCTACCTTCCATCTACATTCATGCTTTTTTCCTGTCCAGCTGGTAAACATACTGTGATATCCACCTTCCGATGCAAGACATTTTCTTTTGATTCGTCTGTGCTTTGGTTCCCTGTGCCATCAGACTCAGTAGATGATGTGTGCTCCATGTGATGTTCTGGAATGAGCTGAGGTGGAGGAGGGGCACGGGCCTTTAATTTCTTACTAAAAGAATATAAATACATTTATTAATAAGAATAATAATGTTTACTATTCTCTTTACAATCTTTCTTTTCTTACACCCTTACCCTTTTCTCTCTTTCTTCCCCACTTCTTCTACACTTTTAATGTAATAGTCAGCTTCATAAACTAGCAGGGATACTAATGTGGTGAGAGGGGCAGGGTCAAGCACAGCTTTACAAAATGTGGGATACCCGTTACCTTTTACTGAAGGTAACCAACCTTTGTTTATACATTTGTTTTCATATCATGCTCAATTTGCAATACCCAGGTTAGTTATATAGTTTATCATAAAGATGAACTCTGGGCAGAATAAAAATGAACCCTTGCAATGGGGTTACCCCTTCACTGCAAGAGTTAACTGCTGTTTATTTCTAACGGAACAAATAAAGAAGATATACTCACCGAGCCTCGATTCTGTTGCAGAGGCTGCTCACCTCTATCCCCCTAAGCTCTGGCTGTGAAATATCCCTTGGTGTCCTCAATTATAATACACTGTGGGGTCTATTCACTAAGCTGCCGTAGGCAGGCGAGTGAACGACCAACCAGAAATTAAGTGAGCCAAACGCTGTTCGGCTATTCACTTCAGGCTGGTACGGCGGACTTCAGCCATATAAAAATGTTCGCCATAGGATAATATGCATTGCTAGATCCCTATTGGCTATTTTAATTTGCAATAGCCAATATCAAACTAGCTATTGCACCCGCCCTCTGCTGCTGTCAATCCTGCATGTGTTCCCTTGTATCCAGAACCTCTGTGCACTTTCCCTGTGTGCTATTGCCCAGTGTGTCCTGAATCAGTCTTTTCTTCTGCACCTTCCCGCACCTCAGGGGTACAGTCTTTTGCCCTACATGTCACTGAGTCTTATTTCTTAGCCCTTTAGTCAGCTGTGTCTGCATGGGTGTGTTGAAGGGCCACAACCTGGGACTGCCCTGCAGTTCAACATCCTCACGATCAGAGGATCTGGAGAAGACCAGGCTCTCCTTAGACCATGCGCCTCTGGCACACCCACTTTTCTTGTGCCGACACTCTATCCCATGTGTTTGGTGTACCCAGTGTCCTTTTCAGTACCCAAGACCTGTGTTCCTGGCCTGGTTCCTATTCTTGACTGTTCCACAAAACCCAGAACTCACAATCCCTAGTGCCCCAGTTCCCAGACGGTGACAATTTACTAGCATAGGTTGGTCTATTGTATTCAGTTGGTCTATTGTATTCAGTTTAAAGCAATCGAAAGGATAAATATTCACCCACAGTAGCTCTGTGATAGCTTTCCCACATAGTGACCAACATTAGAGGGTCTTGGTACTGGTCACACCTGGGGGCACAGGACTAAATGTTCCATAGTAGCCATGGAACATTTGGTCCTGTGCCCCCAGGCAATAGACCTTGGAGGCCCTTTATAGGATATACTGTCTATTATGAAGTGGACTGTAATGCTTTAATTAATATTTTAATACATATGTATTTAAATGATATTACACTTTTTTGGTATCGTTAAAGTCCAACATTCCCACTCTGTTGTGGTTTTTTTGTACTCCCTGTTTTTGACCCAGGTCTGACTCCAAAACTATCTCTACAACTCGATTTGCCTGCTGCTTGCCATGCCCTTGGAACTGTCTCTGGAACTCGCTCTGCCCCCTGCCTGCTCTGACTTCAAAACTGTCCCTGGAACTCGCTTTGCATGCTGACAGCCCGGACCTAGGAACCTTCTATGGAACACACTCTTCCTGTTGCCAGTCCTGACCTTGGGACTGTCTCTGGACTTTTCTTGCTGCCTGCCCTAACTCTTTGGATTGTCTCTGGAACAAGGTGCTGTCTGTGCCCACCAGCCTTGAGACTTTATTATGGACTACTTTCTATTTATCATAGGATTCGCAACCTGACACCTCAAGGACCACAGGTACTCTTTTCCATTTTCTTTGGTCAGTTACAGGGTCAGTCTGTCCAGAAACTATAAGATTGTGTGATAAGTCCATGGGGCAACAAAGTATCGATAGGCCTGCTTGCCTTATGGGAACAGGAGCTGCTAAAGGCAGAACATACATAAGTTAAAGAATCTAATGTTTCTTTGATACCTGGATGAGTGTGACACTTTCCAAGTATAATCTCTGTTACAAGTTCCCCCGACAAAAAATTATACCCCACTATATTGCTCCTCACTGACTACATCATTGAGAATTTAGATGCAGAAATGCGTAGGCATTTCTTACATAGCCTATATTCACCAAAAATATTTCTAGTTAAACTGTTCGTGGTTCTCCCTTAATGGTGCTTTCGATTACAAAAGTTCTCTAAAAGTGTACTCCCTAAGTAAACTGTATTGCATTCTGTTGCTGTTTAACTGAACCTAATACATGGTGTCATTGACCCCTGTGTTGCCCACACAGGGCTTTCACATGACATATGGTAAATATCCTCAGGATCTCTTCTGAGGTTCATGGGACTAACACATGTATTGTACCACACACACAGAAATCAATGGTAGCTTAACATTTTGGGGCATTTTCCTATACCAGGTGCCACATATAAGACATAACTACATGGAATAGCCAATCAGCATATATCCTTTTAGTGACTAGCATCCCAAAACTACAAAGCAATACAGAGAAAACATAAACTTAAAAACATATATTAAATCGATTTGTTGTTTTAGCCCTACAAGAGTCTGAGAGCCACAGGCATCACAATTCCAGGGGCGGATGCATGAAGGGATTTGTAGTTTTGCAGCAGCTGGAGGGCCAAGGTTTGCCTACTCCTGGTCTAAACGATAAATTTAGCTTCAAATATTAACATATTTTTCGGACTATTTACTAGCGCTGCATATTATATTTTTTAAAGCTATTGTTATAAATGCTGCTTTTTATTGCTACTATTTTACAACATATTTATATTTAAATTCTGCTTTAGAATATTAAAGGGTAACTGCAGTTTCCCAACAACACTCTCATTCTGGCAACTGATGTGTTACCAAAAAGGTAACATAGACTGCTACATTTAGACCTGGTTCACACTTGGGCGATCGTGCATGAAACCCTGCGGATCGTCACGCAGTCATGAAATCTCGCGGATCGCCACGTGGTCATGGAAACGCGCACAACCGCTGTTCGCGTTTGCGGTGCCATTCATTTCTAATGGCACCCAGCAAATCATGCATTTTTCCAACCTGATTCCACGTGTGCAATTGCGCACAATCACGGCAGAAAAAATGCTCAGTGCGTGTTCCCTGTACCTTTCGTCAGCGATTGCCATGCGGATATAACCCCATTGAAATCAAACTCGTAAATATGAATACTGAGCAACTTGAGCAACCAAACTCTGGAATATGAATAATGTTGTTGGTGAATACATGCTAAATAGTTCAGATTTCTGAAGAATAAGGTCAGGTTCACACTTGGGCAATCCTGGGATGCGGGTCCCGGGACCGCCCAAGTGTGAACATGGCCTTTTTGTTCAGAAATCTGAACTATTTAGCATTTATTCACCAACAGCAGTATTCATATTCCCGAGTTTGGTTGGTCCAATAATTTATAGTTGGCAGCATAGTCCACTAAGGAGGTCAAGGAGCCTTTTTTGTATCTATTTTCAGTTCAATGACAAATGCACCAGCATTGAACTGGTAAGGTTCTTAATGGTGATGGAAAAAAAAGGTTGTTACCTGGAGTTCTGATATACCTTGAATATCCCCTTTAATGTTTTAATTAATCATTTGAATAGGTCATCAAGGTCATATAACCAAAAGTAGTCAGAAAAAAGGAGGGTAACAGTGTTTTAACAGAGAGAACACTGTAAAAGAAGGTTATTAAATTGACCGAGACCTATAGTTTTATAAAAATATAAACTTTATTGATTACAAGGTAATATATTCGGTGTCTGTTAGCTCACTTCTCAAATTACTAGTAAAAGAACAACGTTGTTCATGACACTCATACTCCCATTCATTCATACAAACTAAGCGTTCCCACAAACTTGGCAGTGTTTTGTTTTCTTGAGAGTTTCCTAAAAAAGGAATTTTCTTAATTTTACACCTGTTTCTACTCCATAATTATGTTCCTGCTTAACGATGATGTAAGAGGTGGACGTCGGAGAGGAAGATCTATATTTTCCGATTTACTTCCAAATATAACTCTAGTCAGTCTACGTATTCTTTACCCCGATAATGTGGTTGATATGGGTTACTTATTGGTTTCAGTTAATGAGGAAGTCTCTTCGTTTCATTGTGGTTCTTTATGACCATATCATCCACTGGAGTGTTTTGTGTATATATTGGTCTTAATATAACAACAACACCTCTTATTCAGTCATGCCTGAAGAATCTCCAAATTTTTCATCATATATGGTTCCTCCTGGTGTACAGTGAATTTAAGGGGGAGACTAGTGCGGGACCAGTTATTATTATATAATTGTCTACCGTACTCACTTTTCGTCGCCTCTTACCCCTCTTGTCTTTTTAAATCCGTGGGTTCTTTTTCGGTTTTAACGGTACTATCACCAGCGCATGGTTAGTCCGTGAAAGTTCTTAATCTCACTGCTTTTCCGAAGTTCTTTGATGGTATCCAGGAACCTCTGTTTTCAGATCCAAAAATGTCCCAATAGGTAAGGTGCTATCTCCGGCAGTTGATTGATCTGTGGTAATTTCCAATCTCCTGGTCCTCAGATATTCTGCCAGCACTCTAACACTGCTCTTTGGGATTTTTAGGGATTCAACGGCATGTAGATTCTCATTATTTCTGTTCAGGAATCCACATACACAACCTCTCAGTTGGCTAAGCTCTTCTCTGGAATGATTTTATTAATGTTTATCTTGCTTTATTACCTGTCATGATATACTTCTTATGGAATGTTTGGATAACTATAAAAAAATGCATTTACACTATCTCACATGATAACCTGGACAGAGTATTTAAATCCTAAATGCATAGTATGTATATAAGAAGAATGTATTTATTGCTATAAAAGTAGCTGATCATAAAAATTAAATGTCAGTACCATGTATAAGTCAATTTACCATGAAGACTATGTACTTGTTCACAGCATCCATCATCTTAGGCATTAGGTGTTAGGGGTGCCCAATTCCTATCGCCCGATACCCGGCACATGCAGTCCTGAGCGTCGGGCAGGTGTTTTCTTTTTTTTTTCTACTTTCTACATTTCTACATTTTTTTCTACATTACTAAAATGAGAGCAGGGAAGCCGCCGCTCGTTTTGTACAACTGATCTAGGCAGCTGTACAGCAATAACCTGCTTGTCCAAACCCCCCAAACCTCAAGCCGCCCCCCACCTATGCGCGGTGGTTTTTGGGGCCCCCGTTCTTCACAGAAAATGACTTTAGAACGAAGAGCAGGGAGCAGAGCGTAGAACTCCATTCTCCAATCTGCTCTGTGTGATCAGTGATACAGGCGCGCTGTAAGTGTTTGTGCCTAGGTACAAAAAAAAAAAAGTTATACCCTCCTAATTCTCGGAGCTGGCAGGCTCTTAAACCGTTCTCTCCCTCACCATTGCAGCAGTCTAAAGGATCCTTGAGTCATCACATTCTATACACAGTGTATAGGATGTGAGGACGCCAAAGGACATACCATTGCTTCAGCATAGGAGGAGACAGACTGGAATGAAGGCTGTCACAGCCAGGCAGATCCGAGGTTTCGGGTGAGTATAGCTTTTTTTTTAAACCTAGACACAAACAAGCACTTACCCCATGCAGTGCAGGGTTATAAATGTTTTCTTCTTTAATTATTTCTAACACTGTTTTCATCCTTTGTACTTACCAAAACACACCTAATGTATAGTACACATTGGGGGGAAATTTATCAAAAGTGGAGCAGACAAAACCTGAAGCAGTTGGCCATAGCAGCCAATCAGCTTCTCTTTTCAGTTTATTCAGTTAAAATTTTAAAATAAAACAGAGAAGATGATTGGTTGGCTGCCATGGACAACTGCTCCAGATTCTGTTTGCTCCACTTTTGATAAATTCCTCCCCTTGTATCCCATTCAAATTAAATTAGCAACAGACATTGTTACTTTCCCCTGTCTTATGAAGATTTACACCTAAAATAATGCATGTTTTATAAAATGTTCTGCATCATGTGTTTATGTTTAGTATACTGTATACCCATATACAGTTTTTGGATTTTTCTGCAGTAACAAATAATACATACACATATTATGCTCCAAAATCATGTATGTACTGAAGGATCTAATAATCATTAGCTCACGCAAATACCTCGTTGTGATGAAATAGGTTCCGAGAGAAACTCCTAAGCTGCGAGTTTTTCTCTCTCTCGTCAGATCGCCCAGAGATAATGAGTGTTGTTTTGTTCCATTTAAGTCAGATGATGCAGAATCTGAGTAGACATGGTCCTTTGCAGGTTGCAAGAATACAGCACAAGACATCACAGCTCTCTGCTGCTAACAAGTCAAAGTCCTAAGAGCGGTTTTCTCACATAGTTACTCATTAATGTTGATATTAAGTACTGTAACTACAGCCCTCCTAATCCTCAGGCAGTAGTAGGAATCTTATGTAACACTCTATGAGTAATTTCATTCTAATGGTTATAATTATAATTCAGCATAGTGTTCCCAACCCACAATTCCTTACATTTTGTTGACAGTGCTGAATTAGATGACAGCATGAAATGCTGCATTATGGCTCATGATGTGTGTCATAACATATGTGACATGATGGACAACATGAAAAGACTTCACATGAGCAAATGTTATCTAATCCCTAAGAGGGTACCACAAATGACTCCGTTCTTGCTCGTTCTGTATAAGTTTGTGGGAACAATTTTAAAAGTTTCGCTTAACACACCTAGAGGGCAGGGTTTCACCTATTTTTATTAGTACTTTGTCCTTTTAAAAACAGTAACTGCTTAAGACACCACCTACATGTGGGCTTTGTAGCAGATCAAGGTTCCAAGATTGACCCAGATATGTTGAACAAATATAATAGCTGAACTCTAGACACCCAGCTAAATTCGCACTTGAAAGGCACATACATGACCCGTCTTATCTACCATAGATTTGCAACTCTGTCCAGGTACTTCTGGACAGCACAGCTAGCAGGGTGACATTATTTTATCTTTAAAGGTGGCCATACACTTTACAAACCTCGCAAGACTTTTGTCTTGCAAGGGTTGTAAAGTAATTAAAAAAACGTACGATTTGCGCACCTTGGACAGGCAGATCGTACTTGCGATCATCGCAAGCCCGCCCCGCTGAGAGGCGGTCTTCCGATGACCGCAATGCTGAACGGGCAGTGTGCGCTTGCGCACACCGGCCCGTGCGGCAGTTATCTCACGATCATGATTCAAACCAACCGAATATCGTACGATGCTCGGCTGGTTTTCGAACATGTTCGAAATACAAAAGTCGTGCGACCTACAGTAGAAACGGTTACGCGCCTTCCATACACTGCGCGATTATCGTACGATCGCAGGATTTTACGCGATTATCATACGATAATCGTGCAGTGTATGGGCACCTTTAGAGTACAGCTACATCCCTGTCCAAAGCATGTTGATTGGATGATGACAATGACAGCTGATCACACTAATAAGCCTTCAACACCCCTTAGTCTGCTCTCTCCTTCTGTGTGCATGTTTCCTGTCACCAGATGTGCATGCAGCAGAGCCTGACTGGCTCCTAGTGCTGCCACTCCCTCACCCAGTCTGAGTGAGGATATAACAGCAGGCTAATATAAAAAAAAAGATTCAGGTGCATATTCTAGTTGTATGTAAAATACACGTATTAACCCTTTCACTGCACCGATGTAAGGCTTACGGCGGAACACATCCACTTGCAGCTGGCCAGCTCAGTAAGTCTTACGTCGGTGGCTTTCTCCCTTCTGCTATAAGCTCATGGTTGCTTTAGCAGATTTAGCCCTGTAAAATAGCTATGATCAGTGGCTGACAAGCTGTTGCTGAAAGCTATAAACAATGAAATCCGGACGCCCCTGCCATAGTACTATGTGTCCCCAGTTATGAATGAACAGGAAGTGCTTTACATCACTTTCTGTTCATTCATGAGTTTCCTAATGGGGAGTCTCACTTAACTGTGTGGCAGCGCATGGTAAAGCGTTGTGACTCATTTCTGTGCGCTGTGATATGCTGTGTTGCAATTACATTTATGCCTGTATCATTTTATCACAACACACACCCCAACAAAGCGCACAAATGATTTTTAACATAAGTTGCTTATTTACAGTTTTGCGTTACCTCATTTTTTTTACCATTTCGCAAAAAGGCGCAAATTACAATTTACATTTATTTGTTGTTACCTCAATGCAGTTTTATCTTTTATATTTAGTCAGTATTTTTTTGTGCACTGATACTGATTCTAGTGTGCTTTTAATCAATTTAAGTGTGTATTTTTATCGGTTTAATGAATTGATAAATATTTGAGAAATTATTGCAGGACCTACAAAATTAGTAGCACCATCTTTTTATTCTTCCAGGCCTGTGCTTTCAGAAAATATATAAGGTTTGGGGGATCTTTTACAAACGCTAGCAACGCAGCAATAGATTTAAAGGCATACATAACTCCAAGTTTACTTTTAACATAAATAATGTAATATTCTAGGATTGTCCTGGTTAGGGAGACCTCACCCAGAATTGACTTGCTGGTACACATTTCTCACCTGGTTACATAAGACCTCTACAGATGTTTCCAGAAGATGTTTTTGGTATTGCCCGGAAAATGGCACATTTAAAGGAGAATTATGAGGCGAGTGATTTTCACTCAACCTCATAATCTGAGGCGACCTGTGACAATGAAACTGTCACAGGTCGGCTCAGTAGATCGGGAAGTGAGCGAACACATACCGTCGCTCGCTCACTTCTCAATCTATCCCTGCAGAGAGCCGTAACTGTCACTCACGGCTCCCTGCAGGGATTCTCACGGCTCCCTGCAGGTTTTCCCCCCCTCCCCTGTCCGATCCTCCAGCGCTGACTGGCGGAACAATGTTGGGGTCCGTTCCGGCTGCGGCGTCTCAGTATACCGCCGCAGCCGGAATACTGAGCTTTGGGTCACGGGAGGACGCTAGTTTGTGTTCTCCCATGACCCTTAGGAGAACTATGGGGAAAAACCCTGACCCCATAGTTCTCCTATAAGCATTGATAACAAACCACAGAGAAAAGAGAAAACCTCCATCAGACTAAAAATTTTAGCTTATTTCTCATTTTTCCTATGAACTTTATCTCATCCATTGCTAGGATTGATCACTCACATCTTCTCTGCTGCTCCCTTGGCAGTTGACTCCACTGGGATAAAACAGTAATTAACATTAAATTATATTACATTAAATTTCCTATTACCATGGATAAACCTATAATGATTATTAAGGAAACAAAATCAGACATACATAACACACCGCAATTGAAATTTCAACAAATTTTTGTATCCCATAATTTCCTTTCAAATAAAACTACTAGTGAATATTAAAGTGAAATTAAACCCTTAACATAAAACAATACTGTAATGTGTGCCTTACTGTAATCCATGGTTGTTTCCCTTCTCTTTGCTGCTCTTCTAGAAGATAGAAGCCCCTCTTACTTCAGAACTAGACATCTACTTTTGTATTATGGCCTAGGTAAGCTGCTCAGCAAGAGATATTGCAGGATGAAATAAATACATCTTCCCGGCATAGATTTAGAAAACTACCTAATAAGCATTGAGCCAAAACGTTGAAATTAGATTTTTTTTTAAATGTACAATGTAAATAATGCAAAACCTATAATGATTTGTTTGTCTACGTTTACTAATATACATAAAATAGAACCAATATTATGAAAAAATGTCCTGCAGTACCCCAGAAACTCCTACAGATGTCAGCTCACTGATTAACTTGGCACAAAGAGATCAGTAGCATTTGGCTTTTATTAAGACAAACACATTTTGCTGAAACCATTTTTCAGTAGGATATGCAGAACAGCAATTAGATATGTTACACAACAAACAAGTTATAAAAAATATATCAATATATCAATTTCGCCTTTAGATTCTCAAATTTCATTAAAAAGCAGCGCCAAGTCCTTTGTTAAGTTCCAAATCTTGACAAACAGGTTTCTGCCAGTGACATAAACATATACTAAGGAGAGTGATACATGAAAAATAACATAAAGCATATAGAAAGAAAAAAAATTACTGCAGCTTCATAGTTATATAGGACATTGTTTTAATTGCTAACAAAGGCAAAGTGCTAACTACAGTCATGAGATCAAACTATGATGCATTTTATTATGACCTTTACAGTATTATACTGAAGGCATTAGAAGTAATCAATTGTTAGTCTGCTTTAACAAGTGGCTTATTGCTTTGGAAGGGATTGGAGGCGGCAACAAATGAGTCCCTGTAGAGCAGGGGTGCCCATTAGGTAGATCGTGATCTACCAGTAGCTCTCAAAGCTGATGCTGGTAGATCACAAAGGGTGTGAATGGTGGCCCCTTTATTCAATTTTGGTATATTTATTTAGCTGTGCACACATGATTACCTATTAGCCTGAGTCTGCTGAGCCAAGCTTCCTGACACCTTTCTGGTGGATACTGGTGGTTGAAGTGCTATGTATTATATCAAAGAATATTCGTTTACACAGCCTGTTGCAAAATACAGCAAGGTGAGCCAGGAGAGAGAGCAGGGAGAGACAGCCAGGTGAGAGAGAGCGAGGAGAGATAGCCAGGGGAGAGAGCAAGGAGAGAAAGCCAGGAAAGAGAGAGCGGAGAGACAGCCAGGAAAGAGAGAGCAAGGATAGACAGCCAAGAGAGCCAGCCAGGAGAAGAAAACAAGGAATGACAGCCAGGAGAGAGAGCGAGGAAAGACAGCCAGGAGAGAGAGGAGAGACAGCCAGGAGGATGAGCAAGTAGAGACAGCCAGGAGAGCGAGGAGAGACAGCCAGGAGAGAGAAAGCGAGGGGTTTTTTTTTCGTTGGTAGATCTCATGTAGCTCGTCATTTGAAAAGTAGATTTTAACACAACAATTGTGGGCACTCCTGCTGTAGAGTAATTCATCTGACATTTCCTTACAGTTCAGTTTGAAGCATTTTCAGGGGAAATTATTAGCTTTTGCGTTTTTTGTATTGTGTAAATAGGATGGTAAAAGCTAGATCCCCCTGTAAAACAAAGTGCTTTAAAGTGTTTTAATAGTGGTTTCTTCATGGGTGAGATTCCATGGTAAACCATATAACCACTGCTATATAAAATGCATACATATTGTATATGTATATGCATTATAGTTGATATATTTCTGCTATTTATAACAGTAAACTGAACACTTACAATACAACACAGCTCAAACAATAACTATGGTTGGATT
Source organism: Nanorana parkeri (assembly GCF_000935625.1). Classification (NCBI taxonomy): domain Eukaryota; kingdom Metazoa; phylum Chordata; class Amphibia; order Anura; family Dicroglossidae; genus Nanorana; species Nanorana parkeri. Next base: position 357,550 of record NW_017306572.1, read on the forward strand.
ATGTAAGCAAGCTAAAGTAAACTAAAGATGAGGTTCAATCTGCCTTCCCTGGTTACTCCCCAACCAATCAACCTACAAATAGAAATGTTAAATAAAACTTTTCTGTTCATCACACACCTTACTTTAGATCCAGACATGTCATTATTGGTTCTCTATGCAATGCTGACAAATCATGGCTGTTGGGAGGGGCCAGCAGGGTTCTGTACATACAGTAGCTTCCTAAAAACATTACAGCACCTTGCCTTTAGAAATACCTGCAAGTGCCCCGATTTAATCAGTAGGCTGACAGTAGGAGTTGCGCAATTATCAAAATACTTTGATGGGTGGATATCAGTCTAAAGCAGTGGGCATTCCTAGGCAGGCTGCATTTTCATGAGGACTGCACTAAGTAATGACCATATGTGATGCTGAGGCCCCATGATTGAAACAACTGAAACCCAATGGATGAAACAGGAGGGCCAGGGACATTAAATCTGAGGAGGAATGTTTTAGATGATGGTAGGTGTCCTCCAGCGAGGATATGAAATGGACTCTATCTGACTGAAGCTTACAGTATGCAATGAAATCACAGTAAAAATGTTAGGTACAGGAGAAGAGCATGTACAACTGTGCACGACCAAAGGGAAGGCTGGAGTTCTAAATAAACACTTTATACATACAGGTAATGACACATTTAGTGCTGAAATCCTTACCATGCCATACTGTTACAGATCACTGTCTTATACATTTTGGTTACATGGAAAATGTCAATGTAAATCCCTGTGAGGGCCAGAAGCCATTTGAAAGCTTCCGTGCTGCCTCCTTCTGCAGCATGATGTCACTGCAATAGTGATATATTGCTGGAGAGGTGTATGGGTAGGGATCAGGCCAGGTATGAAATTTAAAAAAATGCTATGTTAAAAGGGAAAAAGCTTTTAAGCCATAAGTTGAACTTTGACTTAGGGGTTTCATCACTCTCAAAAGTTGCATAAAAATCAAACTTATGTGACAAGTACAACTTCTACCTGAGCTAATATTTTCCAGACCCGGTGCATGACTGACAAAGCTCAGGCCATGTATCACCACTCCTACATTTACTATTGTCCATATATACTTGCTGCTAACAATGACTTCCATATTTCAAATAGAACCTAAAAATCCAATCAAGACGTCATAGAATTTTCGTATTTAGACACATTCAAGACATGATGGATATTGAATATGTTACTCAAACAAATGCTATCATATTACAGAAGCATGTAAAGGAAAAACAAGAATGAAAAGCAAAGTAATTGTATTACACTGTTACTGTGTCACACAAGCAAAGGAAGGTAATCCTTTAAAAACTGAAGCCAAAACCTTTTTTTGTTTGTTTATGTCTCATTGGAGATATTTCCCTTCACTTCCTGCCACATAGCCACAACAGGAAGTAAGAGGAAATCCCTCCAAAATAAGGGATATAACTGGTGGTAAGCAGGGTCACCAGAACTAGTCTTCCTATTGGAAGATTTCTCCTCTATTCCTGTTATGGCAACAACCCATAATAAGGGTTTTTCTTTCATTCTGAGGACAAATTGAGAGGGTGAAACTCCCTAAAACTGGTCATACATAGATTATCTGAAGATTTTCTATGGTCAGATGGAAAAATTGTAACAGATTCCTGCATCTGTGTGGATGGAGGAATCTCCCACTAGGCCAAGCTTCAGTATCTTGCAAATATGAACATTGCCATTACCTATAACAATCAATAGGAATTCTTGTATTACTGGTTTATCTTCACTAAATTGATATTAGATTGGTTGCTATGGGTTAGTAAACATTATACATTATGATTTTTTATTGCACTACACTTTGCATGACTTTTTCTTACTGTCAATCTGCATCTGTTTTCAGTTGCTCCAAAGCTCTCCAAGAAACTTCTATAGTTTCCAAAATCTCTTCAGTAAATTCATTGATATATTATTGATTTGAACACTGTCACCTACGGGCTAATAGAATAACACTGCGCTGAACTGGAGCCAATATGTAATTGCTTGTAACTGCTTATTAATTATTGCAATTTAATTTGAATGGACTGGAGCTGTGTTCTTCATGTGGATTGGCTGACCTTCAAGTTTGCTGAAGATCATTATATTTTTCCATCGAAATATATTGAGGCATAAAGCTTTACCAATATTGTTCATGTGTGGCGGTGCCATGCGCAGTCATTTCGAGCCCCCATCTTCATCAAGTGGGAATCCCGGTAAGGAGTGCGGTATGATTCCTGTTTCTGTTTATAAAGCTTTACCAGACACAATGAAAGGATAATGATATGTTGAACAAAACTGAATGTAAGGATAGATAACATGTTTCCTTGAGCAATAAATAAACAATGCTGGCATCCCAATTCAACATCAATGCTGAATTAAGAATATGCACTGTAAAATCTTTAAAAGTACAATAAACTTACAAATTTTGTATAAAAAATAAAGGGACTTTTGAATTAAATTACCCAGGTGGAGTAAATGAATATAGAGCAGTGCTGCATGCTCTGATTAAAAAAAGTCCTGTTAGCCCTCGTTCACACCTCATTGTAGAGGTCCTGTAGGATGCACTGTGGTGTGCGGTGGTAGACAGCCAATTCATTAGAATTGTCTTCTGACCACAGCTAAACCACACTGAAAGAAGTGAAAGAACCTTTTTAAAAATCACATCACGTTAATAGGTTACCAAGCAATGTGGTGCAATACAATGCACTTGCAATGGCTAGATGCGTTGGGATGGCATTAAGAAATAATGGCACTCTGGCATACCTAACATTGCAACATGCAATTCAGGATCACATGTGGCATGGATGTGAGCGAAGCCTTATTCCTTATAAAAAGATCTTTTGGCTATCAATATGGGATGATCGCACTCTAGGAGTTTCAGTGTCCTTACCCACAGATATATCATAATTCAGTTATAATAAACTCATTACTACAGTAATTAATTACCACAATAGGACAGTACAGGTCACTAGTTTGTTTGCACATGTGGTCAATGCACTTCAGTACAACACACTCTTGGTTTTTGAGATTGTAAGGTTTGTGTTTCCAGAGCTTGGCTATGTAAACACATTTCAGTTACTATGTATGTGTCAGGTACACTGCAAATGTAAGGTTTTTGTTTTACATTTGTAGACTAATACAAGTTAAAAATGAAGGATAAAAGGAAAGTAGAGGGGAAAAGAAAATGTATATCCTCACAGCATGGGAGCTATATTGACATAGTAGCACTGAGCTCAGACAAGGTATTTTAGTATTATACCAAATTAACGGGTCAGGTCTACCATACCAAACACGTTTGTTTTTGGACCGGCCGAAGTGATTTTGAATTTTAAAAGACATTTTAAATAAACTAATTTTTGAAACTATTACCCGATGAAAGATTTTTCTTTGCATGACTGTGGGAATACTTTACACTGAGGACTGATGGTAAAGAACGAGATACGAAAGACGCCGCAGTAACGGTGCACCATCAGACAAAGCGTTTGGGGCTGTTACAGCCGAAAGTTTGGGGTGAGTACGCACTCTATTAGGGGGATGTATTGATCTTAAAGTGACATTAAACCCTCAGACAGTTTTATGTTAAAAAATCTGAGGGTTTAATGTCACTTTAATACAAACCCCAGGAAAGCACTACTCTACCGAACATTGGAAGGCTCTGCTTTTTGGCTTTGAAGCGGAGCTGTATATTACAGAGACTTTATCTGTTTACATATATTTTTTGTTTAGCACAATTAATTGTCATTCACAATTATTTTCGTTTACCCACCTGAATTTTTTCACGCATATGATTTGTCACTTAATGGTATTAATGCACATGAAGGTGTAAAAAAAGTGAAGGATCCACTTTATCTTTACACACTGAGACACCTAGAAGCACTTGGTTAAAAATCACCTCCTAATCGTACACAGGTTTATTAACTATTACAGTGCCGTGTTTTTTTATTGATTAACGTCACTTGCATTGATGGGGTTTTTTTGTGATTTGTAGTTCACAAACACGATTATATGGTTTTTTGATTCACTTACTAGTGCTGTTAATTTGGTTTAAAACTCTTCAGACCCAGCGGCCTTCAATACAGCAGCTTGTATTTTACATCACAATATTTATTTATTTCTATTGATGTGTTGACACGATACACTAAAAATTAATCACATTGACTTTGCAGTAAGTAATGTGTTAAGGAAACACTATTTTGGTTTAATTCACTGCCACCTGTATGATATACAGCTAATTGAACTCCTAGCGCTGCTTATCTTGTTATATCATTTTAGTATTATGTGCCTCTCCGTAAGGAGCATACACATGCCCTCGATACCAGCGGTCACCAACTGGTGGTCTGTGGACCACTGGTGGTCCCTGAGAAAATTTTGGTGGTCCCCGGGCCCTCCACCAGCACTGCCACTCCTGCAGGCAAACCCGCACCTATTTATGTATGTGTATATATACTGTATGCAGGGCTCAAAATTTCCACTCGTCCCCCTCGCAATCGGCAAGTGAAAATTGCCCTGTATGATTCAACTGCCCTCAAGGCAAACTGTCTCCTGTGGGTTTTAAAATTGTAAGGTCAGCATAGTCCACCTTTTAGCTTATGTTACTGGAACAAGGAAAGTGGGGAGTAGAGGAAGCCAGATGTGGCTTATTACGGGAAAAGAACCAACTCTGCCAGTTACTATGCTGTCCAATCATTTATCCTTCCAGCACCATCAGGCTGAACAAACAGATGTGTGGAATGTTGGTGCATTTTAAAGTATCCTTTATTACACACTATTGGTGACAAATGAGTTTACCTCCAGTTATTTGCATAATGGGCAATAAGAACATACTGAGTCATTACTAGAATAGGAAATCTTTCATGCTGTGATTTTTGTATACACCAAGTCTGAGCTTGTATATTTTATAAAATTATCTAATAGATATAAGCACATAGAAGAAGTCAACCTGCCTTTTTCCCTGTCACAAGGTGTGTGCAGCGGCCTAAAAGTATATTAAAGCTCTGGGAAAATGTATTATATATCCTGATTGCTTACTCTGCAAAAGGATTAAGCCCTCGTTCACACCTGAACGTTTTGTAGCGCGTTCTACGCTCGAAGAACGCTCTACAAAACGCTCAAAAATATAAATTGCATTGGAGTCAATGGACTCGTTCCCACCTTGCCGTATTTCCGCCCGTCCCGAACGCGCTACAAAACGGCCCACGCCTGAAAAGGTACAGGAGCTTCTTTGCGGCGTATTGGGCCGTTTTGTAGCGCGTTCATGCCCATAGACTTCGACGGAAACGGGCAGAGATGAGTGTTGAGCGTTTTAGGCCGCAGAAATCGCACATATAACGCCCGTTCCGCACATGGCTACATACAGACCACTCCCATCTTGCAGAGAGTTGTTGAGAAGAGAAGAAGAGAAGATGGAGGATTCCAGTACATGTGGTCTCCTCGATTCTGAGGCATTTATACGCCTTGTGCAGGGAAGACCATGTCTCTATGACATGAGACATGCTAATTATAAAAACAGAAGAATCAGGCAACGTTCCTGGCTGGAGATAGGAGAAGTAACCTGGCATGATTGGGATACCTTCCCCAAGCAAGTAAAAGAAGCAAAAGGTACATGTCAGCAATGCTTTTACCCAGAGCAAATGCCTTGTCTGCTACGAATACATAGGGCATTGCAGGTTCCGCAGTGCCAGGCAGCGCGGCGTTCCCCGGGAGGTCAAGATCCCCGCGTCACAACCTCAGTCCAAATTGTGAGTGGCCAAATACCGCAGAATCGGAGCTGCTGCCGTATGATCCCACATCAATGTAGCGGAAGCAGTAATTAGAATCTGCAACCGCCATTAGGACAACCGAAAATTTTTTCTTATAATTAAAAAACCGGCTGCCACTGCCAACTGGTTTAACAATTCGAACATGTTTCCCATCGATGGCTCCAATGCAGTTAGGGAAGTTGCATGACGAATCAAACAATCCTGCAATTTCCAGCCACTCCTCTTTGCTGGGTTTCTTCATGACGAGATCATGCAGGACCTCCCAGATCGCTATGCACGTTTCTTTTATTATCTTGCTCGCTGTAGATTTCCCAATCATAAAAGCAAAATGAAGAGTAGCCAAGGACTGTCCAGTCGCTAAATACCTAAGAAATGAAAGACAACAGCAAAAATTTTATTAGTTCATGTTTTCATTTTGTTTACACAGTTGATATCCTAAAGAAAAAATGGAAGAGCATGAAGGACGCCTTTATACGCCACCGTCGAAAGCAGCGGGAATATCGCAGTGGCGCGGCTGCCAGTGCCCCATACCGCTACATCCATGCGGAGCAGTTGTCATTTCTGATTCCATGTCTGGAAATGCGTAGGTAAGTCACGTCCATTGCAATTATTATGTCATGAATGTAGTCTTATGTAACATGCATAGAATAATATATAGCACATACTTATGTATTGTTTATTACTCTTTACAGCACCAAATGTAGCTTGGAGCCTACTGAGAGGCCTGAAGAGGAGCAGGTGGAATCGGCCACATCGCCTACCTCGCCCTCCTGCTCCCCAGGACCACTGAGCCCACCCCCACAAAGCAGCACAGCACAACCACCACCAGCACCGCCCACACCAACTACCTCAGCCCCAAGATCTAGGCTAATTGTACGTAGGCGTTCAGTGCTGAGACCACGATGCCCGAGATTCGAAAGGGAGGAGAACTGGCTTGTGGAAGTCCTGGACTCCATGACTAATCCTCTCCCCATGCTGTCAGCCGAGGCTCACTATCTGCTGAGCTTGAAGCCCAAACTGAAAATGGTGCCTTTACGAAGGCAGTCGGCAATACGGGCAGCAATCAACAGAGTCTTAGACTCCGAAATTTACCCGGAAGACTTTACAACACATGACACTGCACCCATACATGTCCCACTTGCGGAAAGACAGGAATTCTTCTTCATTGGACACCACTGTTGTCGCTCCAAAGCGCTCCAAAACGCGCGTGCGTTGCGCGTTTCCAATGTACAAAAACGCATTAAAACGCGCAAAACGCCGGGAGGAAAATGCGCATGTGACGCGCTTATGAAAAACGCCCAGGTATGAACGAGGGCTTATGCCTTTTGGAAAAGGGATGGGATTTAAAGACCACAAAGCATATAAATGTTAGATGACACTTTTTTCTGTCTATCAGTGCAGTCCAGGATGTAAGGGGCTGATAAATGAAGTATCGAACGCAGACACTTTCTACTCTTACTCTACTTTTTACTCTTATCAACCAATCAGCTACCCTATTCCGATGCTACAGCAGAGTCAATATTTAGCGGGAATAGGACTGGAAAAATAAATTCAGGCTATTCATTTTATGCATTTCTATAAGATACAATTTAAAACAGTCTCCTTCATTGCATAAATAGGTACACTCCAGAGATATGGCTTTACACTGCTGGCCATACAGTGGTTGAATTTCAGCCAAATTCTGATGACTCATGCAGTGTGTCGCTGTATTCAGCACTTAGAGGGTAATTCACAAAGCTGCAGAAGGATCCAGCCGTAGCTTCGGCTGATCCTTCGGCTCGGTTCGATTACAAAAGCCCTTCAATTCAGTCAAACCAAAGGGCTGCTGTACAGGCTATTCACTATAGCCTGTACAGTATGGGCTCTCAGGTGGTCAGCACAGGCTCCAGGTGATCAGTGAGATTAGAGGGGGTGACCTGCAGCAAGGCTGTGTGTGCCTATGGACGCACACAGCTACTTGCATGCACGGTCGCCAACGCACAGGTGCCTCCACAGCAGCCGCTTAACTGATGGAGGCACCCGTGCAGTTGGGAGGCAGAGCAATGCAGGAACCCACTAGAGGAGGAACTGAACATTTTTAAAAAAGAACAGAAGATTTTAACACGTGTGGGTCTCCTATATAGAAAAAAAAAAATAAGTTTTAATGTCACTTTAAGATCTCATCACATTACTACACTTACTAATAGCAATCCAGCAGCTAGAGTAAAGTCACTACCTAAGTCCCTGTTTAAACCTAGGCATTTTGTAGCTCAAAGCTCGGAGCTACAAAATGCTGAACACAAGGAATCTTATTGTTTTCTATGGCACCTGTTCACACCTGAGCGTTATGTCGCCTGTAGCAAAACATCTGTCACTGGAAACAGTACAGGAGCTAATTTTCTGCAGATTTCTGCTGTTTATCCCCTTTAGACATCGATGGAAATGCCTGAAAATGCCTGACATGATTGTTTTCTCACATTTTTCAAGAGTTTTGTTGCACGTTTGTTGTGCAAGAGCCAGCCTACCTCCTCAAAACACTGGGGAACAAAATGGAGGGCAGCACAAGCTGAAAAATGCTTGTTAAACATAACATACTTCCCATCGCACTCCAGACTGGAATCCCAGTATGTTCTGGTGCGTGCTGGAATGACCTGCGGAAGGCCCTATGTTTGCCTGATGAAGGGACCGTTTATGGTTCCGAAATGTTGCTGTTCACTAGTGATACCATGTATTCTTGGCGTCTAATAAAGGCGTGTTGAAAGAATAGTGTGCCCTCAGATATGAGCAAGATCAAATTATATAGTTGCCATAAATGGGGACATTTTGCCAGGGATTCCCAGCCCATGGCATCCTTCCCATAGGCAAGAGGCAAGCAAGATTCAGGGGAGACTGCAGAGGCCTGGTTAAAATTGTTCTAAGAACAGATGCCTTCCCCTATAGGAGACTCTGTATTTGTTTGTCTTATTGATACCGGCGCAGCCTGTGCGGTTTTACGTGCTTCAAAAGTCCCCTCTTCATGCCTCAGTAAACATTGTGTTTCAACCATGGGGCTAACAGGACAGCCTGTCACACTTCAAGAAACAAAACTTTTGAATTTAAGACTGGGTAAGGATACAGCACTGTGTTTATAGGTCCTGGTCTCAGATTGTATTCCCTGTTACCCAGTGGCGAACAAAAGAAACAAGGGGTCCTGCTGCAAGATTCCTTTTTGGCCCCTGGCTCTTACAATGCCTGCACTGCCCACCTGAAACCCTGCTCTGGGACAACTGATCACCTGAAAGCCCACACTGGCCACCTGAGAGCCCACACTGGCCACCCGAGAGCCCCGAACTGCCCACCCGAGAGCCTGCACTGGCCACCTGAGAGCAGGAAAACAAGCTCAGGGCTCCCACTGATCCGCAATTTTTTAATTCATTATTACAATGTAATAATATTAGAAATAAAGATATGGACTACAAATCTCAGCAATACTTTATACGGCAATGCAGAATGGCTGTGACTATAGAGGACCACAACTCCCAGCAATACTTTATAGGGCAATGCAGAATGACAACAGCTATAGAGGACTACAACTCCCAGCAATACTTTATACGGTAATGCAGAAAGGCTTCGCCTACAGAGTACTACAACTCCCAGAAATACTTTATATGTCAATGCAGAATGACACCGGCTATAGAGGACTACAACTCCCAGCAATACTTTATATGGCAATCCAGAAAGACTTCTGCTTTAGAGGACTACAGCTCCCAGCAATACTTTATACAGCAATGCAGAATGGCTTTGGCTATAGAGGACTATAGCTCCCAGCAATACTCTATATAGAAATGCAGAATGGCAACAGCTATAGGAGGACCACAACTCCCAGCCATACTTTATACAGAAATGCAAAATGGTAAAGGCTATAGAGGACCACACCTCTCAGCCATACTTTATACAGAAATACAAAATGGTAACGGCTATAGAGGACTATATCTCCCAGCAATACTTTATATAGAAATGCAGAATGGTAACATAGAGGACTACAATTCCCAGCAATACTCTATACAGAAATGCAGAATAGAGGGCTACAAACATGTCATAGAACTTAGGCACATACAGAAGATGAAAGCATCACCTCACCTCCTCCTCCTCGCGGCGGGAACATTATGTAGCTGGGAGAGGTGGTGGGCTGTGTAAACAGGAAGCAGCTCACTTGGTCCTCCTGGCCGAGGCCCTGGCGCTTCCTCAATGTGTGACAGCAGGCTGTTCTGCCGCACTCCGGCCTCACTGCTGGTCGGCTGGCCCCTCCACCATCTCTTGCACTAGTGCCTGGGTCTAATGGGCCCCCCCAGACTCGGGCCCTGGGGCAGCTGCACCGGCGGTAGTTCTGCCCCTGCTGTAACCTTCTTGGATCTGATGCACTTAGCCTTATCTCATCCACCAGAAAGAGGGTAGCCCTGAAAAGATTGAGCAGACCTAGAAAAAAAAACATTTATCCCTTATTTTTCTGGAAAATGCTAGGTCAGGGAGGTGCCCCAGATCAAGGATGGACAACTCCAGCCCTTAAGCTTTGCTTAAACTACATATCCCAACATGCCTATGGGAGTCATGCCTGTAACTGTCAGTCTTGCACTGCTTCATGGGACTTGTAGTCCCACAACAGCTGGAGGGCCAGAGTTGCCCATCCCTGATGTAGACTATACCCACATAGAGCTGATGCAGGGACAATGTGCCTTTTTTTTTGGTGGGGGATTATTTCTGATTCATTATTTAGTAAAGTTTAGTAAACAGTCTCAACTTATCTGCAATACTCCTTATGCCAACCGTATTTTTTGGTAATGCATGCAAACTATATTTTATTATTTAAATATAACCATAATTAATAACAATAATTAAACAGTACTCCTGGTGTACCTTTCAGATGTATCATGTCAGTAACTTGTGCATTCTTTTTAAACACATCAAGATATATTATCAAGTAAACATACTGTACCATGGGTTTCAAAGCTCTTATTTGCCTTTAAGGCCAGAGATAACCATTCCGCAAATCATTAGATCTGGTTGCCAGCAACTGCAGAGAAAGTAGGACAATAGCAAATACTTTTCTTTTAGAGAGCGTTTTAAAGTTTCAAAACAAATCCCAGTGCAGTCTTTTTTCATAGCGAGCACTCCCACTGTAGTCCAATCAAATTATATCAATACTCACAATCGTAGTGGAATTTTATTTTATATTGGCAGAAAAAGTACAACTATATCCTGTGCCCTAGTTATTTTAAACCTGTATGTGTTTTAAAAGATGTATGAATATGATCCCCATATATGTGCAACATATAAGCATTCCTTAAATATGCCGTATCTCGCTCCACTCAAATAATTCCAGCTCTTCATTAGATCCAAGCAATTTATTATATCCACGTAGTGGTATGATGAAAGGTTTCAAATGGTTCAGCTATGAATCAGACAGTTTCAGTTTCTTGGCAGATCAGTTTATAGTTGCGGGTGTGACTGCAATTTTCAGTGATCCAGCAGTGCGTTCCAGTTACAGTAGCACAACTCATTGAGCATAAACACCATGGTTTAATATTTTTATAAACTGATTGTTTGGAATAGAAAAATTAATGGTTATAGTTGTAGGTAATAGTTACATGTTTTATGTATTTGTTTCATGAGCTGCTCGATAAAGCCTTATGCCATCACAAAGCACTTTTATATTATTATAGTCTTATATACAGTGTGTGTATGTATATATATCTATGTATGTGTATATATATATATATATATCTAAATATATATATATAGATATATATATATATACACACACACATGTTTTTATACATCTTTTATGTTTTCAGGGGTCATAGGAGTGATAATCAAAACATAAGGTGTCCCCAAAAGAATAGAAATCCCTTACTCAGAGCCGGTTCAATAAACAGGTAGATAATACATGATTTGACAGTTAGAATATTTAATCATAGAAAGGGTTTTAACATTACATAACCCTTTCTATTGTATATCATAGGAGTGATACTTTACACAAAAAGTCTACATATAAATTCTCTGTTTGGTTTATCTAATAATTCATTTAGGAGTAACTTCTTTTGGAAGCCAACCTTTGGCATTCATATTCATAATGCAAGTAATGGAGCAGATTATTGTGCCTTCCAAAATATGAGTCAATCATTTTAACTCATTAACAAGAAATTAAATGAATAGTTCTGATCAGATGCTGCCCTTCACTTCTAAAAATGTTGCTGTAGAACACGAATATAGCCCACCTAATCCAGGAAGCATGTGCATTTCAATTTAAAAAATGTTGGCACTGGGAAATTCCCTCACTGCATCCCACAATGGCATGTAAGTTACCTCTCAATATGTAGCTGAGGCTGCATACTGCAATGCTGGGAGTGGAGGGGAAGCCCCAAAGCAACAATACAACAGGTAATGGGTACTATCCACACCTGGTAGAGTAAAGGTTAGTTTAAATGGTCAAAAGTGATAAGAGTACGATGTCTATATCTGAAATGACAGTGTTAATAATGTTTGAAAGTGAATATAGTTTGAGAAACAAACCCTATACAGAGTTTTCTCGCTGGCAGGTATACAGTTTTCCGTTTTGTAATTGGATATTTACTGAATGGGCTTTCAGGTGCAGTCCAGTGCGTTCCAGTGCGTATGCATCTGTTTGTGATTTCATGCATTTCCATGAGACGAGCAGTATTTTCTTTGCCTGGACCTGAAAAGACTGCGCTGGTGTGAACAAAGCCCAGAAATATCATAGGGATACATTGGGATGCTTTTTTGGTCCAGGAACAAACTATTCTGGTCTGGATATGGTCCGGACATGGTGTGAACAAGCCCTAAGTATAATCACTGTATGCACACTATAGCCTGTGAGCAAGTACCTATGCTCATTGATGTTGCATGGTAAATATTAACAGGACACAATTTAGTTATCCATGCACGATCGATGTGCTGACAGGTGTACGTGAGCTTTAAAAAACCTGTCTCCTTTAGTCAGTCAATCAATCATAGTTAACCGGCCCCCAAATCATCCGGGTGTCAGTTAGGGACTGTTTTTATGTTGGTTGCTTCCTGTAACCATAACCAAGGATCCATGCTGCAGTTTGACTGCATTACTATTGACTTTTTATGCCATAGGAAAGACAGATAATGCACAAAACATATAAAGTATGTATATATGATAGATAGATAGTATTATTGCGTAAGAACATACCAAAAAATAACTTTTTATTTTAAAAAGTAAAATGTGAGTAAAAAGTATTTCAGTGCTCTTTAAAAACAGACCAAAGTGTGCTACAAGACTTTGTATAAATTAATCTGAAAACATGTACCAAATTAAAAACAGGCCAATAAGAAGTTCTGGGTGATATATGGTCCATCCATGCCGTATATGTGGGAAGGTATATAAAAGCACATTGGTGTTGTAAATACCTGCTCAATGCCACGTGTACCTGAACAGCATGCACTGGCACAGATGGGTCTGGTTAGCCTCAGTAAAATTCAGTACAGCTGACACGTGTAATGAAGATCAAACTCACCAGCATAAACACAATGATGACATTTATTGAAGTTTTATGAGACTGACTAACTATGTCAGAAAAGTTTTTTTTACAATTCTCCTTCCCTCAATCTGCTGTTGAAGACTTAAAGGGATGTTTATTTAAAGTGATATTCAATCCTCAGGTTTTTTTTTTGTGCATGGAAGGACCACACTTATGCAAATCTTCCGTTCTTGTTGTTTAACATTTTCCAATTCCTTGTGCTCTAGTTGGTCCCTGAATCGCTCTCTCCCTCCCGCCCCCTGTGAAGGTAGGACGGGGCCCGTAGTAACCGCTGATTACCAGGATATATAATACCTCTCCCTACTGTCCTGGGCCATGCTTCATGTTCCGGGCGCAGCGTGAAGAATGATCGAGGCGGCGCAGCAGCCAATGGGTGGGAAGCTGGGGACGAGAAGCTGGGTACATGGAAGAGGAGGGGGTTTGTTTTGATTTTTTTTTTAAAGTATCTAATCTTTTTCTTGGCGAGGGCCCTTCATGGATTCTTGCACCGGGGCCCTGAGGTCACTAGTTACGCCTCTGGTCACAGGTAAGTGTGGGGGGGACGAGGGACACAAAAAAGGTACTGGGCGTTTTTTACCTTAATGCAGAGAACGCATTAAGGTAAGAAACGCCTAGCCTTTAGTACAACTTTAAGGAAATATTTCAACCAAAACTGAAAATCAAACTTTACAGTGCACACAAAGAACACCTACCTGCTAAGGACTTTACAAAGCGGAGCTTTCACTAAAAATCTAGCCCTGTTTATTACATTTGGTCCACCCCACATGCCATATTATAGCTGTAAAGATGCCATTTTATAACAGTAAAAAAAAGCAGAAAAAAAGTTATCGCATCTCGCGATCGTTCTAGCGAGATCCTGCGAAAGCTGAGTATTCAAAATCTCACAAGAGGATGCTCCTACACTCTGCAAGAGCGTCGTCTGGCGAGATTTAGGACCCTTTGTGTTTCCAGGCGTTCACTAAAAAGATTGTGATGTCTCCCTCTGCACGGCAGGCAGAATCTGAGTGGAATATAAGTGTATTTCTATCTTTTCTTCACATTTACTTTGTTTTCACAGCTATAGTAGCCATGTGCATGGAAGACCTTATATATAAGGAAACCTTGTTTTTTAGTACATGGTTTGCTTTAAGGCATAACAGCAGCAGTGTATAAGTCCCCTACACTCCCTTTTATTTAAAGTGACACTAAACTCAGACGTTAAATCTTAAAAATGCATTTAGATACCATAACTATTAGCAATACTGGACCTTATTTGTGTATTATTTAGCTTTAGATCCTCAAATCATCTCTCAATTCCTGCCGACACTGTCCTTCTTTCTGGAGAGTGGCTACTTTTTGTTCCTTATGGCCCCTGTGTATGTTGTAAAGTAGCCACTGCTCCAAGCTCACTCCAGTGATGGACTATAATCTCAGTAAAAAGTTATCTAACTAAACATGAGCAGCGGTGAATACAAATGAATGAAATGTAACATTTTAATAAAGTTTAAAAAGAAAAGGAAAACAAAAAGGTTAACAGTAACCATGCAAGGCATTACCCCTCCCCACCACTGGCACACAGTGGACACAAGCCTGTATGCCAAAAAGGACCCATTTTAGCATACAAGATGTGAAAACATGCCCTTTGTCATTTCAATAACTAGATAATTCAACAACACTAGGCCTCAATAATCCCCACAGCAGGGATGACTTCTCTTTCTGAGCCTGACAGTCACAGAATAAACGTTTGTGAACCAAATTATTCAGATTTATTCAGAAGTGGTTTTAAAGTCAAAAGAGTTTTACGCTATTTCAAATGCTGATTGAATCACTTACAATGGATGCTGCTTCTTGATGTTTAAATGCTTTAGCTTCCTGAAGTTGGTCTTTTCTGTTTTATGATGGCTTCTTTCCCTTGCATGGGGCCTATGGAGCCACCCTTGTGTGTGCTCGTAAGCTGTGTGTATGTCTGCACAAAACACAGAGGCACAGCAAAGCAAGCCACTCCTTTGATACCTGCTCCTCTTTCCACCCTTGCCCAAGCCAGCAAATGAACAGCTGCTGGAGACTGGGCTGTCTCTTGTGATCATGTACTGGACAGAAAGGTCAGGGAAGCGGAAAAACAACAATATTTTACACTGCTATATTTCTACTGAAAAAGTGGACTAACAAAAACATTTTGGGAAGTTAGAAAATCACCAGGCTTATTGCCTCAATTTAAATTCTGCAGAGCGGCATGAGAACTGGAAATATGCCGGGCAGCAGGGAGAGCTGAGTTTTTAATCCAGCCTATCTACTGAAGGATGCCATGCATGTAAGTGTAACTAACATTACTCCTTCTAAGATTCAAAAGTAAACTTCCTGTAGATCATCACTAAAATAAATATATATTTTAAAAGTACCAGATTATTATTCAGCAAATGCAGTAAATAATACAAATAGTTCAGTCATGACACATGGCAATCTCATAGTACATTCTGCAAATACTTTTCTTTGGTTGCTTATGCAATGTGCCTATAACTAGGCCATAGAATACCTATTAATACAGCTTCACTAAGCCAAGACAAAGGACCCTCTGTTTGTGAGTAAAGCGATGGACACAACTGGTAATGAAAATACAGACCAAGGGGGGAAAAAATGTAGCACACTATCCAAATCTGAATGTGTCTCATTTGCATGACTCAAATAAGATGGCATTTTGTCTTTTACCCTCAGCTGCTCTCTGGGAAATCTGCTGGTATTTTAAGACTTGCCAGTCTGGTGTCAGCATATATGTAATCATCACACATGTACAGTTATATATAGTGTAACGATGAAAGCACAAACATTAAAGTAACTTTGCTCAGAGAACCTGATATGCTACTGGTTTTACACCCTGTGTTTGATTCTAATACTACTCACGGGCATTCGGGGTTATCATCAGGCACATGGTAGACATGTAACATGATGCTTTGTTAAGTGATTTAAGGGAGTCAGTGTACATGCAAGTACTTGTCTAGTTAATTCAAGACTGGTATTTATGTTTAGCTAAAAATACTTATTTCTTTTTACTGTTACTAAATCATACGAATCAGGGCAGAGGTAAATTATAAAGGTTAAAAGTTACATTTAACAGTCACATACTAGGTTTAAAATATTGTGAACTACAAAGAAAGTATATTAGTACTTCATATTAGGCCTGACAACACAGACATGATTGGTCCGTATAATGCCTTTCAAAAGAATGAACAACGATTTTGCTCTGCCCAGTAAAATGTTTTTTTTTTGAATAAATTCTTTATTTATAGGTATTTCAATATTTGTACAAAACAAAAAAGCAAGACAGATAACAGTCGTACAGATAGTACAAAAGGTCGGTCAAAAATGACCCAAACATTCTTGGAAGAACATGTGGTAACCACCTTGCATATTCAAACACACTACGGCCTGGCAGTATCAATTATATATGCTACTCCGATATATCCCGTAATTAGTCATGAGCTTCCGTCCCATAACAACTGCATGCTGATCAACAAAAATGATACAAGGCGGTTTAGAAGAAAGAAAGAATGAGAGAAGAATGTAGAAAATGTGAGCGGTAGGTAGGGGGGGGAGGGGGAGAGGTGGGTGTGTGGCGGTAAGTACAGATGTCTCCCAGCGAATTCCCATCGGCTCCTGCTCATACCTCTACATGGCCAGGCCAGTGGGCTATCTACACCATCAGCTGTGGGAACATTCCACCTGATGGCCATCCCGTATCTCCATTCCACGCAGGCCTCTGGATACCATGGGGTGTCCACGGTTCTCGTTTCACACCCCTCCCAGCAGGGCTGCGTAGTCTGGGGACGTGATGAAGTCCGTCCAGTAGAACCATGTGCGGTTGAACTGTGATTCCCTGTGGCGTGCCGAGGCTATGAGATCCTCCATCCTATAGATCTCTCCAACCTTCGTCAGCCACAGCGAAATCGGTGGTGCAGATGTGCGTTTCCAGTATAGGGGTATACACGCTTTCGCCGCATTTAGCAATTGTACCAATAGTGATCTCTTGTATCGGCGTAAGGGCATGGGGGCCAAATGGAGCAGGTAGGCAGTCGGATCGGACCCCAAGCTAACTCCAGTCAATGTGTGGCAAATCTCTGCCACTTTACCCCAAAACTCATTGAGCCTTGGGCAGGACCAGAACATGTGTAGTAACGATCCCTTCTGTTCTTGGCAGCGCCAACAGAGCGGTGAGCAGTGTGGGAACATTTTATGCATGGTTTTTGGCACCCGGTACCACCTTGATAGGATTTTGAACCCTGTTTCCTGAATATTACTGGATATGGAGGTTTTATGTGTCAACCGCCCGCTTCCTGCACACACCTGAGCACTGGTCGTAGCTGCTGTCTCATATATAGCGTGTGACTGGACAGGTCAGGTAGGAAGGAAATGGAGGCTACCAGTAAAATGTTTTATGCTCATAACTGACAAATAGGTAAACTGTCAATAAACATATTGTTTAATTACTCTGAAATTACAATAGCATACCTCTCAACATCAGCAATAAAAAAAGGGGGATTTGGAGACACAGATGATATGTGGCATGCAAAAAAAAATAGGCATAGTTACATTGCGATGAGCACTGCATTGCTTAAACAAAATGGTTAAATAAGGTCTGAACATACACTGGACACAAATGCTACATTCCTTGTACAAACAAAAATAGACTGTAAAATCCTTTTCTTGAAGCTTTAATGATTGCCAGTCCAACGGAGTGATGGACAACACAGTAAACAAAATGCTAAGAGACCCACATAACAAAACGGAATAAAACTAAGGGCAGTCTGCAGCTCAAAAAGCTGCTCAAAGGATGTTATGCCCAAAGTGGGCATTATATGAGGTCTGAACATCCACCAAGTAAAACGTCGAGAATGTGTGAACAGAAGAACACATCTGGGAACAGCCTTGTAAATCTGGAAACACTTTTCTGATGCCTAAAAGCCCAAAAGGCACTCACAGACATAGCAGAGATTGTATTGACAGGGAAAGGTGGAACCTGGATCTGTCTAAGCCACCAAGATTTCAAGAAGTTGGCTTACCTTTACAGGGACCATTGCATTAAGAACTAGAAAAAGACGGCAATAACTACCTTTAGGGAAGAAGGTTCTAGGCCTCAAATAGAGATTGGGCACACCACAGGCAGTGACATGGCTCTATACCTGGAAAGCAGACTAACAGAGCACACAAAAGCCTGGCTAGCACCACTGGCAGAGCCCAGTGCCCAAAAATCAAATTAACAAACAGCTCTACAATCTTCGGTCCAGACAGTACGGCTTTTTTGTTTACCAGTATACAAATCCTTCTTAAGGTGCCAATAAAACTCAGTTGTATCAGAATAACTACTGATCCCGTGTCCCTAATGAACAATAAAGAGAGACAGAATCCATCCCATGGAGAAAAAGCTCCTAAACTTAGATCAAGCAAAGTACGACTTCCATGTCCGATGGTAGACTTTGCAGGAAATGGATTTCCTTGCCCTGAACATTGTAGGAATCACAGACTCAGAGATAGCCCTTTCCCTTTGAACCTGGGCTTCAAGAGCCGTGCTGTTAAAGCCAAAGATCAAGGTGGGACTGACCTATACTGGGAGCCTAGAGAGTTTCTGCTGTTCCAGATGGCAGGAGTAGGTACAGTAGTGAAGCCAGTGAAGAGGGGGCAGCACGCAGTCTGCTCTGCGTAGTATCCACTCCCCCAGGTTAGCAATCAGCAAAGTCTGCCAGCAATAACTGCAAGTGCATAGGGTAGGTGATCTCTCGCAGTATAGAATGGAAAGGGCCGGCAGCTTGCCACTTTCCAGCTAGTCCACAGAATCCTTTGGTCCAGCTGTGGCAATGAAAAGCAGAACCACAGAAAGTGGCGAGTTTAAAGAGCACTTTAAGTGCATGCGACACAATGTGAATACTATTTTACAGACTTTGTGTGTTTGAATAACGGATTTCTCATTTTGATGTATGGACTTTATTAGTTTACACTGTGGGGTCTATTCACAAAGCTGCCGAAGGATCTGGCCGTAGCTTTGGCCGATCCTTTGGCTAGCTTCGGCCCCAGGACCCCTTCAGGGTGTGAATTTATTTTTTATGCTGAGTATGGTGAGTTTGCCCAAGAAACTTTCTGCACGAGTGCCAGCCAAGGCATTGGCCTATGCACATACAGCACAGCAATGAAGTAATAAAATGAACTAGGATCACACTAATCCACCACGTTATTATTCTGAGTTGCCCCACTCAAGCGGCGGCCATATTGAGTGGGGCACGTGAGATTAATAACGTGCTGGATTAGTGTGATCCTAGTTCATTATTATTATTACTTCATTGCTGTGCTGTATGTGTATAGGCCAATGTAGTTGGATCTGTAGGTGCGTTAGAATTAATCGAAATTAATCGATTAAAACATTTTTCGATTAATCGAACACGAAAAGTTTTATCATTACCAGCCCTATAAAAAAGTAATTTAAAAAATAGTAAAAAAAAGTTAAAGAAATAAAGCCCCTCTCCTCCCGTTATTAAAAAAAAAACAACTAAAAAAGGTGGGAAAAAGTTATTTTCGGTTTTGACCTGGCAAATTCTGGCAACGGAGGTACCAATTATTTCAAGTGGCACCCCAAACACGCGTTCCAGTGCCACTTTGGTACCACAAAGTCGTGCGTTCCAGTGCGGTGTGATTGCAAAAAATTGTTCACACAGTTTTATTCTGAAGCAAACTTTATCTTTGTAACATTCTTTTTCTGTATTTTAATGTTAAATTAAGGATGGTGTTTAACTCTTTTTTTTATCCTATTAACCGAAAAAACAATTATCAAAATAATCATTAGTTGTATCTCTATAGTGAAGTGCTGCATCTATAATATTGAGTTGTACCCAAGGGTTATAGCTTTAATGGATGTCAGATAGTGGAAAATCTAGCAAGTTTTCAAGCAAAAAGACCTCTTCATCAGGCAAAAGATTATAGAGGCTAGGTACCTATTTTTGTTTCTTGGGGTTTCAAGAAAATGTACTTAAATTATTAGAATAAGCAAATGTTTTAAAATGTCTGGCAGTTCACAATGATCATTTTTTCCACAATACTTGAACACATGAAACAGTTAAAGAGGACCTGAACTCTAGAAAGCTTGACCTAAAAAAGCAAGCTGAGGACAAACGACTAGTCACTAGTATTGTCTGTGGGTTCCCTGCAGCTTAATTTAAGACATAACTTAGAAACAATTGACATTTCTGTTACCCATAACATCAAAAATAACGTTGAGATCTCATTTGAAAGCATATATAGCAAAGGTTATATGGTCCCCAAATGTTTTGCCCAAAGAAATACCATGTTTGTTTTCAGCTGAAAATTCCTCCCTTTGGTCTCACATGTGCTATTTTATGGCTGTTCCCGGTACACTTCTGGTGTGCTGGCATTCTATAGCCCCCTATAGAGGTGTCATCAGCCCCCTGCACTCAGCACACGCAGATATATCTACACGCAGAAAAATACATAGAAGAGGGGCACAGCAATTCAACCAAGAACTAGCTTCAGCAGCCAGGGAACTAGGGCACACTGTCAAAATTGTAAAGGTGAAATCTTGCTTGTGTATATAGAGTTCACGGCATAACGTAGTAAATAATTAGCAGTTTGTTTGTTTTTTTCGTACAAGAATGTGAAGGTTTAGTTCTGCTGTATGCTCAGGATTTCAAGGCATGGAGATCGAGAATTTTTATGTGGGGCTTCTCACACAACCAGTCACTCACCACTTCTCATGTGGGAGACAGCAGCAGTTGATTCCTCTGCGCCAGAACATTTTAGTCTGCAGCAACTAGCATCTTCAGGAAAAGCTCCCAGGAGGGGGAAATCCCTGCTTCTTTCCAACCCCCCAAGGCAGGGGTCTCAAACTCAAGTCATTCGGGGGCCACTCACCAAATTTTTTTCTCCAATGGGGGCCGCTTGCCAAATTTCATACC
>NW_017306572.1:378954-380834 GCF_000935625.1 Nanorana parkeri
TATAACCACTGCACTAAGGGCTAGTTCACAGCAGATGCAGTCTGTTCAGTTTGGCTGCCACAGCCAAAATACATCACAATGTTTTCCTATGAGATTTTTGGTGTTCTATTCACACCTTTGCAGTCCGTTCCGATATAGTCAGAAACATTTTTTAGCTGCTTCGGATCGCAACGGAACGCATCTGAAATCCAATTTTATGCAAAAAAATGCATAAATCGTGGTCAAATTGCTGTAAAATCGCCGTACAAAACGCAACGCATTGCAGCTGCGCAGGCGCACACAGTTCTGGTGTGAACTAGCCCTCAGGCTCAAGGACTTGGGGAAAGAGAAGCTTTCCACATATTTAACAATTTTCCAGTATACATCAACAGACCCCTCATGCTTGCTGATTGGCTCAGTTATTAAATATTTATAACACAAGGTGCCATCTCTCACAAAAACACACACATCTTGCTTGATTTTTTTTTTTCTGCTCAGAATCCGCCGGGAATCTGTACAGCCGTTTCCGGCTGTTACATTCAAGCATTCGGCCGGCTCTATAGCCGGCCAATCGCTTGTATAAGGATACACAGTGCCGGCCCCGCCCCGTCTGCTGCCACGCCCGCCCCCTCTGCTGCCGGTTATCCCGGGCACCGCTGTCCCCCCTGCAGGCCCAGGATCGAGAACACTGGCGGTCAAGCACTATTTTGACCGCACCGGACCGCAGGCACAATGTGCCCCCTCCAGCCCCACGAAAAAGTGAGCCGGTCACAATCCGATGCAGTGCGTTCCAGCCAGAATCGGGCCTGAACACACTGCATAGGGTGTGAACGTACCCTTAGCCTGGAGGACCCACTGTAATTTTAAAGAGGAACTCCAAACAAACAGCTAAATACAAAGCTGAAATACAATAGTTAATTTTGGTCAAAGAATTGGAAATGCTGTCCAGCCCGCAAGGATATTTACATATCCCTGCCAGACAGCAGAACCAGACCTGTGACCTTTCCCTGCTGCAGTTAACCCTGTCACTGCCACCAATGTATGGCATACGGTGGAACACAACCGTTTGCAGCTGGCCACATCAGTATGCAATGTCTGTGGCTTTCACCCTTCTGCTATAAGCTTATGGTTGCTTTAGCATCCATAGCAGGGTCCCCCTGATGGTCCTCTGTAAATTAATAGCTGTCATTAGCGGCTAAAAAGCGGAGGAGGGAGTCGCTTGTCATCCAGGATGGCCGAGCAGGGAAGAGAGCAGAGCCGATGTCATCCTGCCAGTTTCAGGATGACAGCGGCTCTGTGTGTGGCAGAGCAGGAGGAGGATCGGTAAATATGTGTAATATTACCATCCTTCCTTCAGAATGAACACTGGAGGGATCAGAGATCTAGGGACGCATAGTACTATACAACAATGGGACGCATAGTACTATGTGAAGAGAAAGGTTTGTTGCACTTCTTACCGGATAATCTCAAATATGGGGAAGGGTGCTTGGAATGACCGCGCATGGCGCCGCCAGTTGCTAGCGATTGACTATCCTTGAAGGAGTCTGGTGTGCTGGTGACATCTCTTTATTATCTGCATAGTACTATGTGTCCCCTTTAATGAATGAACAGGAAGTGCTTTAAATCACTTCTTGTTCATTCATGACTTTCTGAATGGGTAGAAAAACGCAGTGCAGAGGCTTCTATCCATTCATAACTGGTTGATAGTAAATATTTACTATCTCCAGTTTGTGAGTGAATGGGAAGCCTCTGTACTGAATACTTTCCATTCTTTCAGTGCTGAGGCTGCAGAAGAAGAGAATGAGAACTTTGTGACCTCAATTTCTTTTTCTATTTGAAAAGGGAGATGTCAGGGGTTTGGACCCCTAATATTTCCCCCGAAGCCCCCCCCCCCAACAGTA
>NW_017306572.1:381124-382372 GCF_000935625.1 Nanorana parkeri
CTGCCAGCCCCGCCCCCTCTGCTGCCGGTTATCCCGGGCACCGCTGTCCCCCCTGCAGGCCCAGGATCGAGAACACTGGCGGTCAAGCACTATTTTGACCGCACCGGACCGCAGGCACAATGTGCCCCCTCCAGCCCCACGAAAAAGTGAGCCGGTCACAATCCGATGCAGTGCGTTCCAGCCAGAATCGGGCCTGAACACACTGCATAGGGTGTGAACGTACCCTTAGCCTGGAGGACCCACTGTAATTTTAAAGAGGAACTCCAAACAAACAGCTAAATACAAAGCTGAAATACAATAGTTAATTTTGGTCAAAGAATTGGAAATGCTGTCCAGCCCGCAAGGATATTTACATATCCCTGCCAGACAGCAGAACCAGACCTGTGACCTTTCCCTGCTGCAGTTAACCCTGTCACTGCCACCAATGTATGGCATACGGTGGAACACAACCGTTTGCAGCTGGCCACATCAGTATGCAATGTCTGTGGCTTTCACCCTTCTGCTATAAGCTTATGGTTGCTTTAGCATCCATAGCAGGGTCCCCCTGATGGTCCTCTGTAAATTAATAGCTGTCATTAGCGGCTAAAAAGCGGAGGAGGGAGTCGCTTGTCATCCAGGATGGCCGAGCAGGGAAGAGAGCAGAGCCGATGTCATCCTGCCAGTTTCAGGATGACAGCGGCTCTGTGTGTGGCAGAGCAGGAGGAGGATCGGTAAATATGTGTAATATTACCATCCTTCCTTCAGAATGAACACTGGAGGGATCAGAGATCTAGGGACGCATAGTACTATACAACAATGGGACGCATAGTACTATGTGAAGAGAAAGGTTTGTTGCACTTCTTACCGGATAATCTCAAATATGGGGAAGGGTGCTTGGAATGACCGCGCATGGCGCCGCCAGTTGCTAGCGATTGACTATCCTTGAAGGAGTCTGGTGTGCTGGTGACATCTCTTTATTATCTGCATAGTACTATGTGTCCCCTTTAATGAATGAACAGGAAGTGCTTTAAATCACTTCTTGTTCATTCATGACTTTCTGAATGGGTAGAAAAACGCAGTGCAGAGGCTTCTATCCATTCATAACTGGTTGATAGTAAATATTTACTATCTCCAGTTTGTGAGTGAATGGGAAGCCTCTGTACTGAATACTTTCCATTCTTTCAGTGCTGAGGCTGCAGAAGAAGAGAATGAGAACTTTGTGACCTCAATTTCTTTTTCTATTTGAAAAGGGAGATGTCAGGGGTTTGG
>NW_017306572.1:382479-423217 GCF_000935625.1 Nanorana parkeri
ACACACACATATTATGCAATGCCACAGTGTGCACCATATTGTGGTGTACGCCATGCACATGCACTGCCGTGAGTTGTTAGAACACATCACTGTGCATTTTTCTTTTCAAAATAACATTAATTTAACTGTGGCAGTGCATGGCAAAGAGTTGTGACGCATTGCTGTGCGTTGTGATACACTGTGTTGCAATTAAATGTATGCCTGTGTTGCAATTAAATGTATGCCTGTATCATTTTATCACAACAAACACCAACACAGTGCACAAATTATTTTTAACATAAGTTGCTTATTTAGCTTTGTGGCACTTAAATTTTTACCATTTCGCAAAAAGGCGCAATTTAAAATTTACAAATATTTGTAATTTATTACCTCAGAACAGTTTTATCTTTTAGATTTAGTCGGATAATAATTTTTTGTGCACTGATACTGATTTTAGTGTGCTTTTAGCAAATTTAATAGTGTATTTTTATTGGTTTAATATTGATTTGATAAACATTTGTGTTATCACAGGACTTACAAAATTAGTAGCACCATCTTTATATTCTACCGGGCCTGTGCTTTCAAAAATGGTTGGAGAGTCTTTTACAAACACTAAAAGCTGCAGTTGAAAAAAAGGTGAATAATTGCAAAAATGGTGTGGTAGCGAAAAGGTTACAACACAGCTAGGTCACTTCCCTGCCTAAAGCCTGTTGACTGGAAAATGAATAAGCAGTAGCAGACTGATAAGCTTATTTTTCTGTTCACTATGCTCTTCACTATGTCAGCTTTTCCTGCACTGCAACACACCTGAATGCCTGCTAGTGCTGCTCTTACCTCTCCAAGTCTGAGTGCTGCTGTACATGTGATTGCAAGAGGCTCATAACTAGTCCAATTCAAGTGCTAACACTAGCTGTATTTAAAAATAATGTGTTTTTAATTAATACATACCTTTTATTATTAGGTGTTTTCTGCCTAAAGTCTTTAAACTCTGACCTAGTTTTGCCTACCATAGGACATGTAATAAAAATAGAGCAGCTCTTTCCTAAGTGTGCTAGTACCCAATCTATCATTATAGCAACCCTATGAATTCAATAACCAAGGATTCTCAAGTTTGCAAGTTTCAGTATTTAGTAAAGACTTACATACTTGTTAAGGTTGAAAAAAAACACAGGTCCATCGAGTTCAACCTATCTGGTTCTGTGTGTGTTTGTGTTTTAGTATGTGTTTGAGTTATTAGGATTACTTGTACCTCTGTATACCTTGCTCTCTGAGAAAAGTATCAAGAGAGGTATTGAATGATTCCACACTCTCAGCTGAAACCACTGTTTGTGGAAGTGAGTTCCACAATTTTCACAGTAAAGAATCTCCTTCGCAGTTTAAGATGAAACCTTTTCTCTTCCAGTTTCAGATGGTGGCCTCTTGCCCTCTGGAGTGAACTAACAGACTTAGTGAGATATTGATGAATACCAACATAACACAGCAAATAGGCAAAGTACACAATGGTCTGTTAATGCCATCCATAGTGATGTTTCAATAGGCAAGTCAGTACACTTAACCTATTTTTTTTATCAACAGAAAACTCTAAGCCCAAATAACAGGAAACCCCACCTGGCACCGAGTTGCCTGCACTCAAAAAGTGGTATTTTAGGACCACTTTAATTCTCTCAAAGCTTTCTATGGTTCTAGATAACTTCTGTCTTACAGCACTGAAGTCCTCAGTTTGAATCCCAACCAGAATGCAATCTCCATGGAGCTTGCACGTTACCCCTGTGCTTGGGTTTCCTCCTACGCTCTAAAGACATGCTGATAGATTAATTGGCCTTGTCTAAAACTGGACCTAGTATGATGTTCTACTGAGCGCACCCAAGATAGCTACCTCACCACCTATCTGCACTGTCAACAATTTGATAAGTGTATTGAGTCTCCACGGAGAAAGGTGTTATATTAATTAATACTGGTCCTTTACCTCACTAATTGTTGTATAAGTAAATTAGTAAATACTCTCCTAAGTTTTGTTACCTTATGTTTTCAATCATCAGTAGGTCACATGAAACCCGCAGCTACAGACTAAACTAGTAACACGTGTTTATTTTAGGGCAAAAGGATTTCCAAGTTTATCATTATGACCGATACTAAAGTCCAGACTAAAAATAATGAAAGAATGGCACATAATACTAAATGTAGTACTCAGCGTTGGATGGTCAAGCTACTCCCATAGATCATATTCACATACACAGGACTGTGAGTCATTGCCCTTAATTTACATGTTAATGGTTTGTATTACCAGATACCTAATGCATTCTAAAACAACAATAAAAACATTATTGCATAGTAGGTGTCATGACACAATTGTATTTGTATGTTTTTATTTACTCGTATGTGTAATTTGCAATTATTTATGAACATGGAGGCAAACATATTCTCTCATTATATCTGCAGGCTCTACATCCTGCTTTTCAGTGCTATGCAGTAACTGTGCTTTAATGTTGCTTCTCCCAATTCAAGCCTAAGAGTTGGTATACTTGTTGAAAACAATCCACTCTCTATGTGGTTAATATTTTATCGATCCAGGTGACAAGAGATACAGAGTAATTGTACTGAACTGGAAAAAAACAAGGGAACAGAAAAGGAGTTTAACGCTAAATAAGACAATAACATATATATATATATATATATATATTTGACCAAACTTCAGGGTTTCAAATAGACTATTCAAAAAATCTTGTCCCCTATGCAGAGAAATCCCTCAAAGCGAAGATGGTCTGATGAATAGATCACAATAAATTAAGTAATGTAACAAATTTAATAATTAATATACACATAAAGACACCTATACCAAACATTTAAAAACCATTAAAAAAGCTTCCCTGAATCACCCAAGTATAATGATGTGAATGTTCAGGTATATAAATCTCCTAAAAAGCAGGAAGTCTCTGGTGCCGGCAGAATGATGATATATCAAAAATAGATTAGCGGAGCTGTACTCACGTTGTGTTTATAAACCGTGGTGGAATAGTCCTCAATATATCCCACAACGATATTTGCAAGTAGATTGTTTCACAACATGGTATCCAATTGTAGCGATTTCTTCTCAAAAGGATCCGCTTCAATAGCGGGGCAGAGATTCCTTTAATATTCTTTTCCCCCGTCTGGTTTTTGTTCGCACCACTGTGTGGGATTGAATTCCAATTTGAGGGAAAGGAGCCACAAAGAGAGTATCCACTCGTGCGGCCGCACTGTGGGATGGAGTTTGGTAAAGTCCTCACAGCAGTATGTCCAGTGACACGGGGAGGAGTAGGAACTGTGTGTGTTTACACTTGCAAAGATTCACTCTCGTCTCTCGGTCTTCGCTACAGTGAACACAATCTATTGCCGCTGTACTCAGGCAATGTCCGCATCGGGTTTGTTTCGTCCACTAAACTCGGCGGCTGCAGGGATCCTCTGTCCTGCTTTCACTCGAACATTGAGTAATCAATTTAGGGTGTTCCGGGAAGCTGGAACACACGCTATCCTGACGCGTTTCCCCCCGATGGCCGGGGCTTCTTCAGAGGGGCGTGTGTGTTTTAGGAGATTTATATACCTGAACATTCACATCATTATACTTGGGTGATTCAGGGAAGCTTTTTTAATGGTTTTTAAATGTTTGGTATAGGTGTCTTTATGTGTATATTAATTATTAAATTTGTTACATTACTTAATTTATTGTGATCTATTCATCAGACCATCTTCGCTTTGAGGGATTTCTCTGCATAGGGGACAAGATTTTTTGAATAATTGTACTGAACTACTGAGAGTGCTCTTTAGTGGATAATCTTCATATAGATTAGTTTCATATAATCTTCATATAGTTAGTAAAATAAAAAAATTATAAAAACGTGAATTTAAAAAAATAAATAAATAAGTGAGCTTATGCAGGGCAAAGCAACAGGCTGAATGAAATGCCAGCACTGTATGCTGCTTATATGCAGCTTCTTGTAGCCCCTTTGCTGCTCTGCTTTTCGGAGGAAGAGGACAAGCCCTGTGTAAATTCCAAGTGTCTGTGGTGAGAGGTTGCAAGCAACTAACGGCTCTCTTCTTGCTCCCACATGACAGCACTAGTGATTGGCTCTTTCAGGTCTCCTTTGCTTCATCATAACACGAAGGGAAGAGAGCCATTCGCCACATACAAGTACCAGGTACCTTTCTTCACTTTAAAGGCTAAGTTCACCTTTTGCGAAAATTAAAGATATGTATATTTAATAATATGCTTTTAATTTTTTTCATTCAATCCTGGAAAGCATTGCAACTGTGATCACTCGATCAGGGCTGCAAAGCTCAGGCTGCGCATCCTCTCCCAGGCAGAGCTCCGTACTGAGGTACGGAGTTTCAGTTAGGAGAGATAGGGAAGGACGGCTAGACTTCAAACTGTATTAAATCATCTCATACAGCGTCCAGCCATCCTCCCCCTGGTTAGATGCAGTAGAGCTTTATTTATTCCCGTCCAGCCATCCTTCCCCATCTCTCCTAACTGATACTCCGTACATCAGTACGGAGCTCTGCCAGTATGAGAATGTGCAGAAGCCTGAGCTCTGCAGCCCTGATTGAGTGATCACCATTGAAATGCTTTTCAGGCTTGAATGCAAAAATGAAAGAAATGCATATTTATTGTTATATTATCAAAAAAGAATTTCTTTCATTTCTGCAAAGGTGAACTTTAAACTGGAAAAAAAAAAAAATAGTGGTGCGACTCACTTTATTCTTCTGAATGGCCACAAAAGTTTGTAACAACTAGCAAAAGGCTGTACCCTAGCACTGAGGGAGGTACATTCAGGCTACCCAAAATGTGCAGCAGGTCAAGACAACTTCAAGAAAATTCATTGTAACACTGACCTAACCTGGCTACAATCTTATTTAGATGTGGATGAGTATGGGACTCATTGCCTCTTATGATATTAACAGAGAGTGCTTTGCTAAACTAAGGGGTCTATTCACTAAGCTGCCATAGGCAGCCGAGTGAATGACCGACCTAAAGCGAAGTGAGCCATAGATTCCTATTGGCTATTTCAATTTGCAATAGCCAATAGCAAACTAGCTATTGTACCCGCCCTCTGCTGCTGTCAATCAGTAGTGGTGGACCTGATGGAGAACTGAAGCAGAGGGAGAGTGCAATGCTAGTTTACTATTAGCTATTGCAAATTGAAATAGCCAATAGGAATCTAGCAATGCATTCCTATGGCCATAAATTGATTTTATTTTTTTCTATTCGGACACGGCTCCGTGTCAGAATAAAGAAAGAAAAAGAAAAAGAAAAAGCAGTGTATCTCTCCTTGGCGGCTGGGAGCGGGAGACTCCCGGAGTGCCCGGGAGAGTTTGCTGTCTGGAGATTAGTGTCCCTGACGCTGATCTCTCTGCAAGTGGCCGAAGCCAGCCGTAACATCACGGCTAGCTCCGCCCAGCTGTCAGAAGCAGGCTGTCGGCTTCCAGCGCCGCTCGGCCGAGCCGAGGCATATGCGTTCGGCTCGACTGAGCCGCTCGGCCAAGTTCGGGAGCTGTACGGGCTATAGTGAATAGCCCGTACAGCAGCCCTTTGGTTCTACTAAACCGAAGGGGTCCTGGGGCCGAAGCTAGCTGAAGGATCGGCCGAAGCTACGGCTAGATCCTTCGGTTGCTTCGTGAATAGACCCCTAAATCTGTCATGTTGCATAGCCTAGTGCATGGGGACCCACATGGATGGAATATGTAAGGGAATCCATCTGTTTGCCCTCATGGGGTCTTGAAGGATGTTTTTCCCTTGCACGGCAAAATGACCACAATTTCTAAAGGTGGTTTATTTTTGCTACTTCTGCTGAAGTTGTAAAAAGTTAAAACATAACTAAACCTATTAAAAGTGAGGTGGAAAAGTTGTTTAAGCTAAGAATCCATTTTGTATTCATGTTCAAGACTCCCTTTTATTTATCATCTTTTGAACAAACGTCACTGTGTTGTTTTTTTTATCTCTACATCAGCTTTATTTTGCATTTAACATGTTTTGCAGAAACTGCCTCCTTTTTGCAACACTCTAGTCTTATGGGCCATTGATAAATTGACCAGTACTCCCAAATATGGTATAGTTTCAGACACCAGACCAAGTCAGCCCACCACAAAGGACCACTAGTTCCTTAAATGATTGTTTCAATTTGATTAAGGAAAATAAGGTGATTTTGGGAGTGACTTTGTGGTTTTAGACAGTTAACTATCATTGCTGTGATAAATAATCAATTATTATTGGATGATTTGTATTTCCGTGCCTGCCCAGTGTAGGATGTCACTGGGATGTGTCTCATTAATTATGCTAATGTAGCTTTGCTTAAAAATTCATGTAGCCTGTTGTGACGTAGCAGAATGTTTGTCTTGACATCCTGCCCAATACGTATTGAATACATTTTACTTATGACACGAATCTCTGTTCCTGGTAATACGAGGTCTGGTATTGCTGCCAGGACAAAAGGAAAAAAATAATTCAAGGTGCTAAGCCTTACTGTTTGTTTTGTTAATAAAGCAGCTCCAGCTCCCCTAAAACAGTCTGTTACCCACCAGTATTCTGCAAAGGACTGATACACTCTGTGTGAGAGCATAAATGTGTCTCTGATCTCCAATCAGCAGGTAGCATGAGCTTTGCTGATTGCAGAGCTGTAGTTTTGGCTCACAGAGCACAACCTTCCTCTGTAGACTACTGATGGGGGGCAGGCTGTTTTAAGGGGAGTTTGATCTGCTTTATAAACCAAAAGACAAGTAAGACTTTGCACACTTACTGTTTTGATGCACCATGGATTTACTTTATTAAACAGGAAAGTTTAGCTTTAAACCTAATAGACCTGTGCCATTTTTCAATGAAGATCACCCAGTGGATTTTCTGCATATAGAAATGGTGCTATATCTTTCTTTCTGGTCTATAGATGGATATAGCCTTGGAGTTCAGACCATTTGAACTACAGAATATAAGGATATACAGTACCTGTGAAAAGTTTATTAAAATGTTATCTACTCAATACAATATACAGTGGTACCTCGGTTCACGAACTTAATTCGTTCCACGATTCTGGTCGCCAACCAAATTGGTTGCGAACCGAATCAAACTGCGATCAGACCGCGATCTCGACTAGAGGAAGCCACGACCATGTGTCAGAGCAGGGAAGATGGCTACGGTCGTGTTCGTCACCCGATGTGGAGTCCGCGTACGGAAGCATTCGTGAACTGAGGTATTACTGTAATCATACAATCAGGCCATCAGAATATATTTGTCTCATATCCATTGTTCTGTATGTTCTTAACATACAATAACATAAGCGTTACTCATATTTAAGGGCTTTTTTACACCAAGTCCGGAACAGATTTGCACCGTTTCTGCATAAGTGTGCATATGCGTTTGACCACATTTTGGACGTATTCCGGTGCATTTTGTTTTTGTCAGTATGCAGATCACCTTTCTGAGGTCATTTCCTTCTTCCTCTGACCTTGTGATGCTTATTCTACTGCTACAACAATGTGCTCTAAGTAGACGTCTTTTTGGGTACAACCACTAATGAGTCTGAGAGAACCAAAGGGTTAGTTTTGGAGATTGTATGCAGATTGCAGACCTTCCTGCTCACCCGGACAAGTTTTTTTCATACATCTGCATGTAAATATCAAGGTACTATGGGTTGTTTGTCCCTGATGTCATGGATGATTAGATCATCAGAACTGACCAGAGGCTTTTTTATTTCAGTGTGTTTACATGCATTTTGATGCATTCTGGAGCATTACAAAGGAGAAATAGTGCCTGCTGCAGTTTTTTCAAAAGCACTGGAACTGAACTTCCTGGTGTGAACAAGAGCCCAAAATACCATTGGAATACATTGGATGTGTTTTGGTGGATTCAGAAAAAGTTCTACTCTGGATCTGCTCCGAAATTGGTGTGAACAAGCCCTCAATGTACATTTTCAGCCTCATGACAGCCTACAAGGACCCTTTGGCGCCTATGTAAATTAAATTAACATTTCCATGTGAGCTTATGCAAGTTTTTGCTCATATAATGCGAAATGAAGGAGCTTCTAAGATTTTAAGTTTCCATGGCAAAGTAGTGGTACAATGCACCAAAACACACAAGCCAAACCTTTATGTGCAGTACACTCTATTTGATGGGGACTGATTTTCTAAAACTTGCTGCAGTGTAAGTTTTGAAAATATCTGAAACAAATTTGAGTTTGTTTACTGCAGAAAACTGCACAGGGCCATAAACATGTTCTTTATTGTACTATACTCTGTAAATATTCCCTAATTCAGTAATTGCTTTTATTGAAAAAAAAATTCCAACTGGATTTTCCTTACAACTTTTTGCCAAAAAAAGAGATGAAAAATACTGAACATACATTGAGCACATTGAATTAGCAATGACAAAGCTACCCTTGATTCATGTTTCAATAAGTTGACTTAAAAATAGAACATAGCAAGGAATTGTGTTATGTGAGTGTAAGCAGATTTGTTAACAGTTTCTTGCACTGCTTGCCTATTCACCTTCATCGTCTTACCTTAGTAGAAGCTGAATATTGCATTTCACATAAAACTCCCCCTGGAATTTGTGCATTTCACACAAGATTAGGTTATTCCCAGAAGAATAAGCAAAGGGATGGTAAATCAGTAAGGCTTTCTAAAAATACACCTGGATCTGTAGTTACATGCTACCCTGAAAAAGCTATATTTGCTGTTTTTCAATACAGCAAGCTAAAAGTGATAGAAGAAGTATTGGTATCGGTGCATCCCTAAACATCACTTTTAGTTAATTTGTGCACCCCAATATATTTACTACAAAATATAATCAACAAAGTTGGCTGATAAAAATGATATCACATTGGTGTGACTTTTATGTAACATAGCACAATGGTAAAGCTCATAGTAAACATATGCGTTTTACTTTAGGAGAGTTGTATCCCCATTTCAAAGCTATACTGTGAGGTATTCAAGGTAAAATTGCAACAATTGTTAGCGTAAAATCATGCCAGATTGACAAGGGAGCAAACTTGCACAACACTGACTTTTTCACAGGTTTGATAGCTAAAAACTCAAATGACATTGTGCCACAATCCAGAGCCAAATGCCCAAAGGTCACATTGCAAGCTAGCTTTCCAATCTCCAGAGGCCTACGTACTATGGGAGTCTTCAGAGCCTGGGTCAACCCAGAGGTTATAACAAGGCTCTTGACCCAGAGAGAGCTCTGTCGCTATCTAACACAATACACAAAGGTCTGGAAAATGCTACAATGCAGAGCCCAGTGCCTGAAGGTCACATTCCAGGCTAGCCCCACAATTCACAGTCCACAGTCCAGTGAGATCCAGGTACGGCCTCTAAAGCTATTGCTGAGAAAACACCAACATGGATAAGTGTTATGTAGACACTAGCTCAAGCAGTGTCTTTAAAGTCTTGATTAAAGCCACCTAAGAAAAAAATATAATTGATGTACACAGTATCTTGATTAAAGAAAGAACACGGCTAGAAAAAAAAAATATATTGAGAATAAGTTTCAGCAGAGCAGGAAAAAGGCACCCTACCTCCTTGAACACTAGCAAAAAATGAGGCATTACAGTCAGAGGCAGTATTATACAGGGGCTGGTATGATCATTTTTTTTCTGTTTGCCTGCGCCCAAAACTCCTGTAGATGGCAGCATGTAATTCAAATGTCTAAGAATTGCTAAATTCCTGTGTCCCTCAATGGACAACAAAGAAAAACATTTACAAATAAACATGTCTGGGAAAAACATATGAAAAACATAAACCTTTCCTAAGGCAGAGTATCCAGTAAGCACATGTTAATCGATTATTTTGGGCACCCATGTGCACTTATCATAAGGCTAAGCAATCCAAGAAAATAAATGGATACAACTGTCTCTAGTTGACAATAATATTTTTCTTTTTTCATGAATTGAATACCATTAAAAATATCAGTGTCTTATTTAAAGAGACCCTGATGCTAGACCATTAATTTCAACATAAATCTTCCCATAAGATTAAATGTGCAATTAATTGTTTCTTTTTTTTGCATGGTAAAAGCCTCCCTTGTGTAGACATACAAAAGCCCTGAGACTGCTTCTGGGTACTGCTATCTTGGATGTGATCTCAGGGGCCCCAGCAGACTCAGAGTTGTCACTCAAGAGAGCCTCTATAGTATTGCCCTTTCTACTCCCCCATCATCTACATCAAAGTTATGTGGAAACCTAAAGGGAGGGACAGTAGACCTGGGACAGTACAGAGAGCAATTAGACACTCCCAGAAGAGAAGAGGGCTATAACATTTAAGGAGGAATGGGGTTTGTGCTTGGTAACTGACTAGTCAAAATGTCTAGCAAGGTAAAGGCATAATGCATGTGAATAAAATAATATTTTTGGGAATGTAAAAATACTGCAACTAAGCACATAAAATACTTGATGTTTCTGTACTTTTATCTGCAAATTTTAAAGTTGTTGACAGGGTCTCTTTAAAGAATAGCTGCACCTTTAAAGAAATTCCAACTCATCCTCCCTAGACAACCTGAATTAGTCTACAGTAAACCCCTCCCTACCCCATCAGCGTACTTGCTTCAAGAATTACATGCAAAGGAAAAATAACAAGGTAGGAAGGTGAGAGCTGAAGTCGTTTTCCCCTCCTTTGTTCTCTATTTTGGTATGTCACTTATACGATTTTTTTGTGCAATCACCATTTTAATGCACTGGACTGACATTAAGAGGGATCTACAAATGTATAGGGTTGAGTTCTCTTTGAGTTAATCTAAAGTGGACATTTACCCCTATAACTAAAAATCACCTTAGCATGCAGCTCTGTATGCTGATAAGAAATCCTTTTACATTAATTAGTTAAACAAACATAGTTTTACTTCCTGGTCCTCTTGGGCATTAGTGATGTAATGTGCCCAAGCATTGCATCCTGGGAAGGTTAAATCACAGAACAAAAAAAAAATCACAGAACAAAAAAAAAAATCACAGAACATTGTTGGGAAATCTCACCAGTAATCTCATGAGATCTCAGGGAAAGGCCTTTTCCTCCCCTGAGATGATGTGCATGGTCACATGTCCTAGTCACATGTGCCAGAGTTCCCGGAAGTAAAGGGAGATATATTAATCTGCCCCTAGTAAAAATGGCCATTGTCAGAAGACTAGGGAAGAGAAGAAATACAAGGTATGCAAAGAATAAAAAGCCTGCAATTATCTAGAAGTGTGTGTTTGTAGATTGTCATTACTAAACATTTCTAAATGTGTATTTGTTGTTATTTTGAAGATATGGGTAAAGTTACTCTTTAAGCACTATGAAACATCTATAAATGAAACGTTAACTACAAGGAAACATAGAGAACACCTGATCTCGAAACAGATGTAAAATGTGAAAGTTTAATCAAAAAAATATACTTTAAAGTGTATTTCCACTTTTGTAGCCAAAGTTGGAAGAACCTACTTTATATTATTATAATAATCAAAATCCCAGGAGCCAGGTTGCCACCTTTACAGAGGTATTTTTAAAACACTTATGCCAATGTACACCAAGTGAACATGAAGCAGGCAATTGTAGCTGATGTATATGAACACAAGATACCTTTTGTTAGCTTTCCGCTTCATATCTGCATGGGCATTTCTGCTGTGCAAGAAGAAAGCCTGCAATGTGCACACATATACATCATCACTGCACATTACCACTCTTCATTACCACAATAAATGCTAATCGCTTACAAAGGTGGAAATAGACTTTAAAAATGAAAGCTGGCACCTAACTGTTGTAGTTTTGTCAATCTATCGTCAATAAATCTGGCTCCTAAAAATCCAGCTGGCTCCTGAATTGGGTAGACTGGCTCCTGAATTCCATAATAATTTGCCCGCCCCTGTATTATTAGAAATTGCTGCTTTCATGTTATTTTTTCTTTTCTGAAAACGCAAAAAAAAAAAATTCTCTGCTACAAAAGGGGGCTGTGAATATAATATTTACCACAATTAGCCCTGTGTGTACTGGCAGATCTCACAACCAGTTGTAAACTAAATTTGAAAACTGCCTGCCCTAACAAAGGGTTAAAGATCTAACAGTTTGGCTTCTGCATTGTATGTTACTGAGGGGAAACTCAATCTTTAAAAAATATATTTTTAGGTATGCTGTGTGTGAATGAGAACACAAACATATAGCAGGGTTTTCCCAAATTTGATTGCAAAAGTGGAAAGCTTTAGGGCTTGTTCGCACCATATTCAGACCAGATCTGGATGAATTTCTGCAAACGCATGCAAGTGCTTTTTGATACCTTTTCAGCACGTTTCTGATGGGTTCCGCATTGCATTTTTGTTGTTTGTTCTGAATTGATTTTGCTTGGGTCTTAAGCACATTCCATGGAGTTCTGGTGCTGGACTTTTTTTAAATGCTCTGGAACTGAACGCAATGGATTGAACTAGCCTCATTTTTACCATTGCAATTATATGTATGCGTCTTTGGGCCAGGTTCACAACCTTTTCTGGACCAGATCTGGACCATGACGCATTTAGTTTTAACACGATTTTACCACGTTCCAGAATGTTTTTTGAGGGGTTGGTTTTTAGCTTAAAATGGGCCTTCGGGTGTGATTCAGTGCGTTTGCATGTGTTTGCATACGTCCAGGTCATTCCGGACCAGAGAAAATGAGACAAGTAGTTTTTGTTTTGTCTGGTCCGGAACGGACTGCACTGTCTGGGGAAAAACTGTTCTGGTGTGGACA
The DNA here is from genome assembly GCF_000935625.1 of Nanorana parkeri. Classification (NCBI taxonomy): domain Eukaryota; kingdom Metazoa; phylum Chordata; class Amphibia; order Anura; family Dicroglossidae; genus Nanorana; species Nanorana parkeri. Next base: position 395,171 of record NW_017306572.1, read on the forward strand.
TGATCCGGATATGGTGTGAACAAGCCCTTGGTCCAGATAAAATATATTCTAGTCTGGATTTGGTCTGGAGATAGTGTGAGCAAGCCCTTAAGGGAGCTACAATAAAAACTCAAAATGTGCTGTGTAAAATATACCATAGTTTCTTTTAAAGGACAGCTGCAATGTTTGTTGGACAGTATTGACAGTTTAGAGAATAATTTTACTTGCAGCATGAAGTAAATTCTTAAGGTAAAGCATAAAAAAGAAAAAAGGCCTGCCAACAATACTTTAAAATATTCACAGTCATAGTTGTAAAAACAAAAAATTTTTGAAACACTTCCAATATTCTTTAAACAGTAATACAGTTTAGTATTGGGGATATGCCAAGAATCAATCTCACATTTTTGTAATGGTTTTATGGCAAACATATCAGTTTTTTTCCAGCCACAGTTGCCAGGATATCACTAAAAGACAATTATAGACCAGAAGAGATAGCAAACATGTCAACAGATACAGCTCATCTATGAAGAGAAAGAAGACCACTTGTGGAGCAGTAATATATCTGAAAGCATGAATATCAATAAATAACACATTATTACAAAAAGTGAGAAAGACAAAAAGCTTATTACAGAGAGACAACTAAATTGTTGGGATCACATTCTCTATGTGATACCAAGATCTGCATTGACCCACTCCTTTTACAATTGTTCTATTTCCTTCCTTAGGACATATAGTAAAGCTACATAGTATGGCTAAGAGAGATATATATATACAGGGCTTGAATTTTGATGGTGTCTCACCAGTCAGCATGACCGGACTATGGCCTTGCAATTTATGTTAACATTTTTTGGGGACAGATAGAGCTTTCTTTTGGAGGTATATTATCACCACTGGGGGTGTTTTTTTTTTACTATATAATGAAAAAAGTACCATAAATGTAAAAAAACACAAAAAAAATGTTATGTTATAAAACATTTATTCTTACCCATATTTTTAGTAAAACATAAAAATCGGGGTCACGTCGGGTAAATAGACACCAAACATGTCAAGCCTTAAAATTGCGTGCGCCCGCAAAATCGCAAAAAACGCCCATAGGCGACGATTAAAACGCTTTTACTGCTCATCAGTTTAGTGTTATCAGTGATTAATGGCTCTAAAATTATTGCTCTCACTCCGACGTTTGCGGCGATATGTAACATGTGCGGAGAAATCGTCGTTTTCGCACGTAGGCGCACCCGACTCATATCTGCGTGTGTATGTGGGGGGCAGGGACTTTAAAAAATATATTTTTTTTATGCTTTATTTTTTTTAATGTTTCTTTAATTTTTGTATTACTTTTTTTTACACACAACTTTATTGCTATTACATGGGGGGCTAAGAAGCCCCCTATGTGATAGCCAATTTACATGACAGGTCCTCTTTATGGAGACATCAGGGGTCTCCAAGACCCCTAATGTCACATAGGGACCCCCAGAGAGGTTGATGAAGTAGAAATATATATACATATAGATAGATATGATGTGATTTTTTTCTGAAGATATGGCTAAACAACGCGATTTAACAGCCTTTGAACGTGGGATGATTGTTGGCGCGAGACATGGATCGAGTATCAGCAAAACAGCAGAATTAGTTAAATGTTCAAGAGGGGCTCATTGTTTAAGTGTTTAAAGACTGGACTGTCAGCAGAAAATCAGGGTCTGAACGTGCGAATTGTGGCCACCAGCGACTAGTCAATGTTAGGGCAGAACGGAGAGTGGCAAGACTGGTACAAGACAACAGAAGGGCAACAGTGCCGTGTCAGATTCCTCGCATCACCTTTCAACATCTCGTGGAGTCAAGAGGCGGCCCAACTAAGTCATCTCATGGAGTTATCTCGTGGCCCAACGAAGTACTGATGGGGTGGTCATAATAATCTGGCCACTCAGTGTATATACACACAGTATATCTACAGGAAACGTCTTACCTCTGTGCTTGCCAACAAGGGTTTCTTCACCAATTACTAAGTCATGTTTTGCTTGGGGATCAAACACTTATTTTACTCACTGAACTGCAACCCAATTTTTGACATTTGTATCATGTGTTTTTTTCTGGATTTTTGGTTGATATTCTGTCTCTATCATTTAAAATACATCTATGATAAAAAAAAAAGTATATACCTTTCTTTTCTTTGTAAGTGGGACAAAAGTAGTTCTTTTTTTATATACACTCTATATTCAATTGGTCATGCGTATGCGCTCTTGTTGTTTTTATTGCTTGTAGTTCGTTGCACAGGTGCTCTCCAGCTATTTGCGAGGGAACATGGAGCCGGCTTCAGCATTGAGCCAGCCAAACAGCAAGGAGGCTGCTTTCCTGGCCAATCAGGAAGCTGGGTGACGGGTAATGACTCGCCTTCCGGGTTCCTGAATGGCCGGGAAGCCGGCTCCATGCTGATTGGCTGGGAAGCCGGTTTCCCGGCCAATCAGCATCGATCCAGCAAACAGCATGCAGGTGGCTTCCTGGCTAATCAGGAAGACAGGCGGCGGGTAATGACCCACCTCCCAGCTTCCTAATTGGCCAGGAAGCCGGATCCATGCTGATTGGCTGAGAAGCCAGCTTCCCAGCCATTAAGCATCAAGCCGGCCAAACGGCATGAAGTCGGCTTCCAGGGCAATGAAGAATCTGGGCGACAGGTAATGACACACCGTCCGGCTTCCTGATTGCACGGGAAGCCGGCTCCTTGCTAGCGGAAGTACCGGTATCGGTACCCAGTATCGGCGAATACCGAAATATATATATCGATACTTGTACTCGATACTGAAAAAACGGTATCGGTGCATCCCTAGCATTTATCTAAATATATATTTGCTAATGTTTTATGTGAATGGTTTTAAAACGTTTTGATGTCATATATGTTATATTAAATTCTTATATAAACCCATTGTTGTGTTTACAAGCTGCAGATTTCAGTTATCTTCTGTCATTAGCAAATAATTAGTGGATATTAGAAGGTCCCCTAAAAATGTTTATTTTCTTTTCTCTTCTCAAGCATGGTGCTCTGCAGCCATTGTTTTTGGTCGGTAGACCTTTCTCTTTACCTAAGCTAGGTTTGAATTTCATTCGAGAATTCAGATTTTCTAATAGTTAATGGGGTCAAATTGATGATCAGTTTCGAACGTGGTGAGGAAAAAAAAAATAGAAAAAATAGAAAAAATGAGCAGGAAGGAAGATTTTTCTCGAATTAACGAAATTCTAACAGTGAATGTGGTTTTCGGAAAACTCCATTAACTCCAAAATCGATTGTTAAAGTAAAAGTACCAGGAGAGCAATATATATTCCTACCAATAGTTTGAGCCAGTGTGTCACATGCCAGCTCTATAGCTCAAAGAATTAGCGATTACAAACCGATGACAGCCAATCGTCCACAGAGATTTCCCCCCTCCACTCTCTCTGTTCCTCCAGTACTTGTTGGAGAAACAGAAAGTGGAGGGGGCAGGCACAGCTGGCTGTGGTTCTAGAGAGGCAGAACCAGCTGTCAATTAGGCAGTGGGTGGATCCCAACAATATTGTCGGGATCCTTACCAGCTGCAGAGTAGCTTTGCGCTGCCAGCATATAGCGGGCAGTAGCCTGCTATATGCTGACTTTGGGTCACAAAATTACATCAGTAAATGTACTCCTGTGACCCAAAAAAGAACTAAAGCCAAAAAAAGTTTGGTTATATTTCTATTGTGAGATCAAACAAAATTTTAAATGGCATTTGTTTAGTCTCTGTCTGACATTATCAAATGTTCTGACGAGATTTTTCATATGAACGTGTGTACAAAAATCTACCACTGTATATTGTATACTTAGCTTTGCACTTGAAAACACTCCGCAATCAATCAAAAAGATCCATCCCAAACAATAGACTTTACGCTGACTGGTGCCCCGAGGTAATGTTTTGTAAGTTGCAGATAGGCTGATTATCTCAGTGAGCTGTCAAAACTACGTACAAATACCAAGTGATACATGTGTTCAGTCAATGGATACCTTTAGGGTACATTTGCATGCTATTCTTCTCTGAACCTTTAAACTGCTCCTAAGGCAGTTAAGCCCTCGTTCACACCTGAACGTTTTGTAGCGCGTTCTACGCTCGATGAACGCTCTACAAAACGCTCAAACATCTAAATCCCATTGTATTCAATGGGTCTGGTTCACAACTTGGCGTATTTCAGCCCGTCCCTAACGCGCTACAAAACGGCCTACGCCTGAAAAGGTACATGTACTACTTTGGGCCGTTTTTGTTGCGCGTTTCCATTGGGATACAGCCAAGTAGCCCTCGGAAACGCACGTTTGTCGCGCGATTTTTTTACCGCGAATCGCGGGGGAAAAAACGCGCGACAACCGCGCGACAGACGCGCATATGCAATACGCCTAGGTGTGAACCAGGGCTAACGGATGCAGGAAAGCTGATGTTTCTAGTTTCTAGCAAGTCTATCTTCCACATGGAATGGAATGTAAAACATGCTATACAAGTGTGTTAATGCATCCAGCTGCACATAACATGCAAAAACGTGTCTATGCCTCATCACCACTGCACAGAGAAAACACTAGTAGAATATATCAAAAACATATGATCAGCATAAAATAAAAGCAGTGCAACGCATTAACACAATCTAGAAAACACAAATTAAATATGCATGCAGGACAGAGGTAATAAAAATACTTCACAGCATAAATTACCATGTACTCAAAAAATCTAAACAAATTTTAGAGATCCTACTGATTTATTGTATTCAAATGTTTCAGGAGAAACAACACTGCATTACTAACATGGTGATTTATACCTTGATTCTTTTCTATAGTCATCTGGACACAGCAAAGGGAAGTAATGACGGTACATTACCTATCGATATCTCTAAGGCATTCCGAACAATCAATATGGAGTTACAAAAATATTATCCAGTCTTGCAAACCCTCCGGAGATAATAGAAGACCTACTAAAATAAACTAGGAATATCTTACCCATAGACTTTAAAGCAACATTAAAGGACAAAAATCTCTACTGCGCATGCGCCCGCCCCATGATTCTTTGCGGCCGCTTGAGAATTTTTCAGATCTTCAGACGGGAGCGATCGGCAGAGACAAAGGTAAGTAAAACTACCTAGTGCCTGGTGAGAGACCGACAGATGAGAAGGCCTCTCTAACTTCTCGCGTCCTAAACCACCTGGAGGTGGGAACAGAGTGTGAAAGGACAGCGAGGATCACGAGTGCCATTGTTTTTACCTTATAAAAACCATTTTTGGTGTTTTGTTTTTGCATATTTTGCTTGCTAGAAGTAGACACATGCAAAAAAACAGAGGGTTTATTTATGCTTTAATTAACATCTATTGATCAGCCATACAGTCACTAACTGCTTTAGGTATTTAATATCTCCCCCTACTCACCTCCATTGTGCAACAATTTATCTCTTCTTAGAACAGTCACACCCTTCAGTCCTGGCTTGATGTGCCCACTCTTTCATATAATCTCTACTTGCCTACAGCATTTTTCTCTCAGTTTATGAACCGAAATTAAAGGAAATCTATGACTCACTTTGTTTTTTGTTTTACGAAAAAACAGCAAAACTGTGTAAGTTTGCCTATAAATCTGACTCTAGCTCCTATCAATAAGTTGGATAGAAATGTTTAGCTCAATTGCATTGTGTTGCCTCGAATTAACCAATAGCTTTTTCTTATATTACCATTAACACATTCCTAGAAAAACATATTTGATCATCTCTGCTTATCCAGTTAAACGCTGCCAGATCACTACATTATGCTGGAGACAGACCTTTTCTTTCAATAGGTCAGTGGCCTGCCATAGTAAATAAAATCACCTAGATAGAGGGTCATATCTCCCTCTCTAACTTTGAGATACCCCACATTCTGGAAAACATGGTAATGTGGTACCATTGGGTGGGGTTCCCCATAATGTATCTTTCCAGGATCTCTTTTCTTAAAATGACTGTATAAAAAGCAATAAAACAGAAACAAGCACTAAGTATAGCCATATATTTACAGTATATGCAATCAATGGAGTATATAGAATGGATAGGCGAGGCTTTAAAGCAAATCTGTGCAAATATATGCAAATAATCCACGAATAAAGGCAGGCATAGGACATTGTTTGTGTGTGTGCGTGTTTGCGCTGAGTGCTGCCCCCTTTCCACTGTGTGCCATATTGTTGTAGCAGTGCTCCTTAACACGCACAATGTGCATTAAAGGGTAAGTTCACTTTTCCAAGTAATTTGGCCCCCTCCCCCACCCCCTTATACTTACCTTTTGGGCCAGTGTTAATTTTGACAGTAAATTTCGATTTAATTTTAGTCTAAGTCTTTTGACCAAAATGCCATTTAGTTTTAGTCATATTTTAGTAATCTGAAATGTTTTAGTCAACTAACGATCATAACATTTTAGCCATCTAAATCTACAGTAGGTTTAGTCTACTAAAATCTAGTGGGTTTAGTTAAGAATTTCTCTCGAATTTTCAATTTCATAATATACTCCTGAACTAAACATCTGTTAACCTGTTATTACTTATGGTATTAAGGTTTGAAAATGCAATACAGACACAGATTTAATTGTTGTGATATATAACATGTTTTTATTGTAAAATTAGATTAAACCAAGTCTTATAAAGAAACAATAATATTGAGTATTTTCAACAAAGGACCAGTTATTAGATATGCATTAATTATAACAACTTGCATATGACAATCTTCATTCTTTCAAGCAGGTGTGCAACTCTAAAATATTAAAATAAAAAAACTATATTGGCTGTAATGCCATTGCACATATTACCCATTAGCTGCCCATTCGGAATGAAACCAGAACTGGAAGTCCAAAGAGATTAGTTCTAATTAGATATCTTCCCAAATCTTCCTAATATTTTAGTCTACTTTTAGTTAGTCGACAAAAATGTCAATGTATTTTTGTTAGGGATGCACAGATACTTTTCGAGTACCAGTGCAGATACTTGGCATTTTCATGAGAACTACCAGGGTTGCAGCTGGGACAGGGCTCTGGTGCTCCACCACTGTCCTGAAATCATTAGTCTGTATTGTTTTAGAAAAACTGTCACATGACAATAAACAAAAATGTATCAGTACTCGTACTTGTAAGTACTCGGCAAGTACCAGTACTTGTACTCGCAAAACTGGTATCTGTGCATCACTTTATTTATATTTATAAAAACAAAATCGTACATTAAAACAGAGATGTACAAATCCCAGGAGCTCCGTGTGCTCCTTACAAATGACAGCGGCCTCCTAATTTTTGAATTTTTCTCTAGTGTAGTCTTGGAGCTCAAAAGTATCGGTACATGTACTCGTACTTGTACCGAGTACTGTACTTGGTATCTGTGCAACCCTAATTTTTGTTATAGTTTTACTCATCATAACTTAGGAGTCTATTCACTAAGCTGGGTTAGGCAGCCGAGTAAATGACCGACCTGAAGTGAAGTGAGCCGAACTCTGTTCGGCTCATTCACTTCAGGCTGGTACGGCTGATTTCAGCCGTACATCGGCTTGCTTTGCATGGCTTCGAGTCTGCCGAGGGCCGAGGGCAGCCGAGTGAATGATCGATCAGAAGTGAAGTGAGCCGAACACTGTTCGGCTATTCACTTCAGGCTGGTACGGCTGATTTCAGCCGTACATCGGCTTGCTTTGCATGGCTTCGAGTCTGCCGAGGGCCGAGGGCAGCCGAGTGAATGATCGATCAGAAGTGAAGTGAGCCGAAGTCTTGTTTTAGTCAGTGAAAAAGTGTCATTGATGACTACTATGACGAAAATTATTAGTCAGCTAAATTAACACTGCTTTTGACAAACAGTCCTTCTATGGGTGTACTATCAGTACCTCGTACTGCCATCCAGCACAGTCCCGAGCTATGGATTTTGCATTTTGTTCGCAAATTGAGAACACTCATTGGTCAGCGTGGTCACCTGAAAGCCCTGGCCAATGAGAAGCGTGTCTTAACGCGGTTCAATGCGGTTTGGGTTAAAATTAATTTTTGTATCACTACAAGTAGATTGTCATGAGCATCAAGCAGATTAGGCCCCCACACTAGTCCTTGGACAAGTAGTTGTTTTTTTTGTTTTTTTTAAATTTCCACACACCTGATAATCATAGCTACTGGAATTATGTAATCTTCTGTCAGATGAACCATCACCATATGTGAAAGTTTGGAGTTTAGGTCATACCCTTTATTTGCTAACCTAAAGTAAGAAAGATGCAACCTTTCAGAATATGTTAGGCATAATACAGCATGAACTGTAAACTTCCTGAGAAAGCAACCTAACAAAAACTTAACATATTAGTCAATAAAGGGTATTGCTTAAACTCCAATTTATCCACATTTATCGATAGCTAGCATGGTAAAAGACTCTTCTACCTCCACCATATGCAAGCTTTGCTAATGTTACATGTATGTTCAATGTGGCAACAACATGATGCAAGCAAGTAAGATTACCTTATATGCATTTACCTGGGTTACTTCACATACTGGTGTTCTCTTCGTTTGTCCTTTTCTTCATACCTGTAGAATATGTGTGGCCTACACACACACTGCCTGCGAGTGCAACAAAGCTGAATAGAGACTGTATATTTATAAAACAGGCCCTTTTTTGTGGTTGTGACCTACAAGTGAACGTAACTCTCAACACCAGTTACAACATTACTGCTACTAAATCATTTGAACTGAATTGTTCTGCTTTAGCACTAATGGTATTTATAGAGTACTGTTTTAATGAGATATGATTGTCAAACAAAAGAGGCCGTGCCTTTCACAACACCTCTATCCAGGCTTGGACTGCTGATAAAAGCCAACTGCAACAAGTACAATTGATTCAGTCTTTCATCTTGAATCTAGGATACACTTTGTGTGACCTTGCCCTGTTATAGGATCATAATGAGCGGGACAAAAAGAAAAAAATATTTGTGTCAGTCTGCTGCAACTATCCATTGTGCCGGCATTTGGCATACTAATAACAACCTTAGTTTATTTTTTATTGTAGAAATTAAAGTATGAACAACATTTTCATGTAGAATTAATCTCTTGCTGACACTTTTATTGCAACTTTTGAATGCTGGTGGCTAGAATTTACAGAACACAGAAATTCTTGTCTACTATACATTTGTAATATGTACTGTAGCTTATTTTTGTATATTGATGTTCTCATGTTATCTAAATTATTGTTCCGCCCATATATTGGTGAGGCAGAAGTCTTTCAGTCTTCAATGGACCGGTGAAGTGCGATCTGCAAAAATACTGCAAGCACTATTTTTGCAGATCACACTGGACTGGAACACAAGCTCTAAGGCCCCGTTCCCACTGCGCGATATGCAAATTGCGCGTTTGTCGCGCGATTTGCATATTGCGCCACATCGCAAGATTTGCCGCGCGATGTCGCGTTCAAGCTTGCATTGAGCAAGCTTGAATCGCGGCTAAATCCGCTCAAAAAAGGGTCCTGCTGTAGCGACACACGACCCGCGACAGCAGGACCCTTTGCCCCATTGGATTGCATTGGAGCGCGATATCGCGCGGTAATTTGCCGCGATATCGCGTGAATTACCGCGCGATAAATCGCTCAATGTGAACGGGGTCTAATGTGCCAGTGTTCGGGGTGTGAGCAATCCCACTGCGGGCGGGGGGCGTGGCTGCGGTGCCATTGACTTCAATGCATCACCTGAATGCAGCTTGCGTTCCAGAGGCCGAAAACACTGGAACACGAAGTTTGTGGTGTGAACCAGCCCTTAATGTTGATAAATGTAAAGTTATGAACTTGGGGACTAAAAACATGTATGCTTCATACACTCTAAGGGGAGTATGTTTGGGGGAGTCAATGATGGAGAAAGATCTGGGTGTTCTGGTAGACCATAGACTCAATAATAGCATGCAATGTCAAGCCGCAGTTTCTAAAGCAAGCAAAATACTTTTTGGTATTAAAAGGGTATAGATTCTAGAGAGAGACATAATCCTGCCCCTGTATAAAGCATTATTAAGGATTGCAGTGCGTTTCCGGCCCGATTCTGGCCAGAACGCACTGCCTCGCATTGCCGCCGGATCACTTTTTAGTGGGGCGGGAGGGGGCGTGGTAAACCATTGAAGTGAATGGCACCATAGCCACGCCCTCCGGCCGCAATGCGATCACCCGCACAGGATCGCAAGACACCTTGTGCCTGGGGTCCAGTGCGGTGCAATCAAAATAGTGCTTGCAGCATTTTGTTCGCACCGGACCGCAGGCACAATGTGCCCTGCGATCCCGTGCGGGTGATCACATTGCGGCCGGATGGCGTGGCTGTGGTGCCATTCACTTCAGTGGCCCCTCCTGCCCCACTAAAAAGTGAGCCGGAACGCACTGCAACTAGTGTGAAGGGGCCCTAAGACCTCATCTGGAATATGCAGTTCAGTTTTGGGCACCAGTTCACAAAAAGGATGTTGTAGAACTGGAGAAAGTGCAGCGAAGGGCGACTAAACTCATAAGACTCATAAGAGGGGACATGATCACCATGTATAAATACATAAATGTCCCATATAGTGAGCTCTGTGCCAAATTATATACTTTAAGGTCACTGCAAAGGACAAGGGGGCACTCTTTGCATCTGGAGAAAAAGAGGTTTAACCTTTGCATACGGAAAGGAGTCTTCCCAGTAAAAGCTGTGAAAATAGACTCCCCAGGAACTAGTTCTAGCTAGATCAGTTAACTGTTTTAAAAAAAAATCTGGATGTATTCCTAAATGCACAGAATATTACTGGATATTGAATTCTTATAGGTATATTAAGCACCAGGGATTGTTGATCCAGGGAATATCCAATTGCCGTATAGGATCAGGAAGGAATTTTTTTCCCCTGTTGGAGAAAATTGACCTATGCTTAACCGCTTGAAGACCAGGTGTTTAGACCGCCTTCATGGCCAGGCCATTTTTCAGTATTTAGCGCTGTGGTACTTTGACTGACGTTTATTCCGTCATGCAACGCTGTACTGAAATTAATTTTATACCATTTTTGGGGGACAGATAGAGCTTTCTTTTGGTGGTATTTAATCACCACTGGGGTTTTTATTTTTTACTATAATTAGGAAAAATTACTGAAAATTTTTAATAAAAAATGTTTTTTTTTACATTATGTTAGGAAACATTTATTATTACCCAGTTTTTTGGTAAAATATAAAAGATTGGGTCACATCGGGTAAATAGACACCGAACATGTCAAGCATTAAAATTGCGCGCACCTGCGAAATCGCAGAAAACTACCATACCCAAAATTGGTCATAGGCGACACTTTAAAAGCTTTTATCACTCATCAGTTTAGTGTTATCAGTGATTGATGGCCCTAGAATTATTGCTCTCACTCCGACGTTCGCGGTGATATGTAACATGTGTGGCGTAATGGGCGCAATCGTCTTTTTTGCACATATGCGCCCCCGACGCATGTTTGCATGCGTGTATGTATGGGTGGGGACTTTTAAAACTGGGGTTTTTAAAGTCCCCTACTGGGGTTCAGGGCCTCCACCCTTCCTTCCTCCCTCTCCCTTGTCCCCCCCCCTTTTTATGCTCCTATACTTACCATCTCATCGCCTGAGCCGGGTTGAACGACTGGTACGCACACAGACTCCAAGGGTAGGTGATATATTCACCTGTTTACTATACCACTAGATGAGTTTAAGTGGCTATGCTTGAAGTTCAATTATGTTTACATTATCCATATATTTTTCTCAAATTGTATAGACAACCTCCCCCTCCTTCTCCTGAAGAAGCGCTATTTAGCGCGAAACATCACGTTGAGAAAACCAAGCTCCTCCAACACCATTTTGTCATACCAATCATGTATTGTGTTTATGAATGCTCTATTCATCATGTCTACCAATCATGTCTCATCTTATAATTTTCTGAGTGCTATTTTATGTATGAATAACTTAATCAGTGTGGAGTGAGCTTACAGGGGAATCATGTTGTCAATTTTACGAAATCAATTCACCTTTTTAATTATATCAAATAAAACTATATTTTATAAACAACGTTTGGTTTGTAAGTTGTCAGTTGGCTGCCCTAAAAACCCCAGCTTTCTGATTTGTGCAATACTACTTTCCAGGGGTGTGGCATCCTGTGCCCAGATTCAGGTCATTTCCATTTTAAACCAATTCTTGCAGAGGAGAGGGGACCGGAAACTGTGCGTATAGTGTTCCGTTGCAGGTTTTTCTTTCCCTTTTTTTCTTTCTCTTCTCTTATAACTCTGAACTTGATGGACTTGTGTGTCTTTTCAACCTGACTAACTATGTAACTATGATGATAATGTCACTGGAACAGGACATAAAGGAAAATCTCCCTAGTCTTGGAAAAGCAATAAGGAAACATATATATACACAGTAACAGAATGTTACATATGCAGATGATATAAAGCAGGTTTCCTTTTAAAAGAGGAGTCAAATAGATGGAACTTGGCAGACAGCAAACATTTAAATCTATTATTTAAAGAAAAAGAAAAAAATATGAAGTAGAAAATGAAAGCTAGAATAAAAACAAGAAATAAAAGTAACACTGCAATCCACTCAATATTAAAGACGAGGTTTAGTGAAAAAAATGTTTTGGCCCATACAGAACCAGGGACATAATTCACCTCTAATGAATCTATTGTTCATTCTGCTGGCTGCCTGTTACTGTAACAATTGTCTTCCCTAATGCCAGCAGAACATAGGACAGACTTCATTAAAGGTAAGTTATATCCCTGGTTCTGTATGCCCGAAAAACATTTTTCAGTAAACTCCAGCATTAAACTTAGTGTCTAAACACTTAAAAAAAAAAGAAAAACTATAATTAGACCACCTGCAACATAAGTACAAGGGTCAATCAAAAAGTAGCGCCCCCATGTCTGTAATTAGAGATCTATAGAGTGACTGTGAATGTTCATGTACCATGTTAGAGAGGTGTCCCTACCCTACCAATGTATGCTGTTCTTTTTCAGATTGCGTGATTAGAACCATGGATCTGCGGCTAACACAACGAGATGTAATTGAATTTCTTGCGAAAGAGGGTTGCTTTTTCTATGGAAATCAATAATCGGCTTAAGGATGTTTATGGGGATGCTGTAGTGGGGTTTACCAATGTGCACCGTTGAGTGAAGAAGTTTCAAGAACAAAAATATTTAATTCCACTACAGTGTCCCCATCAACATTGTTTTGCCGATTATGGATTTCCTTAGGCACGCAACCCTCTTTCACCAGAAATTCAATTACAGCTCATGGTTTTAGCCACAGATTTATGGTTCTAATTTCTGAAAAAGAAAAGCATACATTAGTGGGGTAAGGACACCTCTATAATATGATACATGAACATTCACAATCACTCTAACATATCTAATTACAAACATGGAGGCATTACGTTTTAATTGACCATCGTATCTGTTTTTAAGGCCTCATGCACACCAGGGTATTAGCTGTAGCTTGTGATTTCTGCTACAAGAATCCATAGGTTTCATACATTTACATGATGTTTAGTATAGATGCTTGTCTATGGGCACAGACATCACGTCAGGGACAAGTATCTATCCCAAACCGCATCAGGGACAAGTATCTATGCCAAACCACAGGTAATTGTCTCATGTACGATTAATCATATGTGGACAGCCACGGACAGAAGAATTTGCAGGTTCTTGCCGCAGGAATCCTCAGCCACCGCTAACAGCCCCATGTGCATGAGGCCTAACACAAGTGGATAAAAAAATGCTTAAAGAATGGGAATGGAAGGTGTTGAGGACTATGAAGCAGTATGTATAAGTGGTGAAGGGTGAATAAAGAGTAACAAACAATTTAGATATAAGATTAATAGCTTGAGATGGCTAAAGCACATAGAGAGAATAGAAAGATGGGACTTTAGCACCAAAGAATAAGGAGCCTGCCCACAAGAAGGTACATTTTGGACATGCAATGTTCTCTTTTAGTTTGCAGGATCATGTAAGAATACCAAACATCACAGTGGCAGGTGTCCACCTTGTTTGACTCTAAAATAAGAACTCGTGTTTGACTAAGAGTCTCTGTAAAAAAGAGCATAGGAAAGAACAGTTCCTCTAGCAGTATAACAAACATCCTGCAAGGTAGCCTGTTTCCTAATTTTCAGATTTGTACTTTACTTTTAACCGGCCCTGTGCCACAGACCTCAAAAGACGATTCATACATTTATGAAAGGGACTCCAGGAAGAAACTGGCAGCCACACTAGAATAACAAAATTAAATGTGAAAAGGTTTTCCCTTTGCAGAAAGGAAGATGGTAACACACCTCAGCACCTGTTATATAAACAAGGGTTCCTTTATTCCTTTTACACACTTAATTTCCTCACAGCATCCACAGCCAAAGTGTATTGACAAAGTAATTGTGCATTTGAAAATGTCTGCAGTCTTTTCTCTTAAATCCATGTAAGGCCTTGGATCCACAATTCATAAAGGCATAAATATGTATCACAACACCTAATGTGGAGAATACAGTATTTCCAATAACAGATGTTTGTTTTGTAACCTCAATTTAACCCATGTAATGTTTGTTATACATGCTATGCTTTCCAGACAATATTGTAAAATAGATTATCATAAAGTGTTACACAGGAATAAACAGTATGTCCTGTTTGAATCCAGCACTCAATTGTACTTTTCAATTCCTTACAGGTAATGTAGAGGCTATTTTAGTGTTATTATATACTGTAGTGCAGCTTACCAGTCCTTAGATGTGGTGGCTACATTAGTTTCCACTTTTAAGGCTTAGAACATTTTCAGCAAGCACAGAGAATACCTGTTGATCCTGCCAGAAATGAAATGTCCTTGTCACTTCCTGTGAGCAGAAAAAATATAATTTCTCTTTTGTAAACTACTATCAATCCACCATGTAATGGAGATGAACAAAGGCAGACATGTTTGAAGTCCAGCCTGTATGACAACATGGTGCCCACATACACAGAGTGGAGAAAAAGTGCATACATGGAGAGACAGAAAGTGTGTTATTTACAGGATTACCGGTGCTGTCCAGTGTCCTTCATACTCTGCAGTATTATCTCAACTAATGTTATCAAAACGTGTTAGGATCACAGAACATCCCCTCCTAGGTTTTAGAGAAGAAAAGGTGTTCTGTAGTCCTAACACACTTCCTGTTTCAGGATGACAATGCTGCTCTCCCTAGGACAGGTTGTATGTTACCTGCAGGATCACCAGGTGAAAATAAAAGGAAAAAACCCCAAAAACAAATTGTCACCAAATCTGGATTATGTAAAATTTTTACGGTTGGGTTTTGCATACATTTTAACTGCAGAGCTCAGAGAACAATTGCAGCTAGCACATCTAAGGACTGGTAAAGTGCAGTATCTTGCATTTTCATTTCTGGGTTTAAAAATTCCACACTAAGTGCCGGTTCACACCACAAAGAGTGCATTTCAGAGCGTTTAGCCTCTGGAACGCAATCCGGTCAACTTCCTGCGTTCAGGGGTGGGAAAAGGTGCAGTTGTGCATTGAAGGCAATGGCACCGCAGCCACATCCCCCGCCCACAGTGCGATCGCCCGCACCCGAACGCGTGGCACGTTATGCCTGTGTTCCAGTCCAGTGCGATCTTGAACCCTTGAACGCAGGGAGCCGCCCAAACGCTCTGGTACATACTTTTTGTGGTGTGAACCGCCCCTAAGCTAGAGAATCTCTGCGGTAGTTAGGATACTGACAGGGATGCTCTGTGCCTGTTAGTGATTTCTCATCTTTCTACCTTAATGACAATTTTGTCACCAGAGCAGGAGGTGAGGGAAAAACTCCCCTGTGGAGCCACAAACTGCAGTTGAAACGGGAAAAAAGGATTTTACCCCTCCACTTCACCACTTTGTCCAAAACTACAAAAACACTTTTGGTTGGAGATACACTTGTATTAAGTTATCATTCAGCCTATCTTCTTATCACAAAATAAAAATAGTATTATTAATAAGCTAATAAACAATTTTTTCTAAACTTCTTGCAACTTGCTCTATCAAACATCAGAGCAGCTGCTGAGACTAAAATCCAACTGTTACAAATGTCAGCCACTTGTCCTTAAGTGGAAACTGACATATTAGTTCTAAATTTGGTAGAAGCTAAAAATTCATGAACCATGGAGAACAGGTGCAGCTGCTTGCTAAATTCTGCACAATGTCTTCTTTGTTTCCTAAATAGGTGGAAGATATTTTAAGCCACTGTGAAAACCACCAAAGTTTAGGTCTTTAGGATGGTATAAAAATAAATGCTCAGTTGTTTTATTCACATCCACAAAACCATAAAATGTGCTATTCCTTACAACAGTTTTCCGAGACAACAGTTCTTTAGGAGCTTGTAGATGTGTACATGTGCTCCTAACCATATGTGTGGAATTGTTAAATAAACATAAACATTTTTTTCTGAAGATGTGTTTTGTATTCTCTATATGTTGATGTCCACCTAAGCAGCAGCAAAACATAATTGTACATTTCATTTTCTCATCATTGATATCAAATGCCATCTTTTTGACTTCTCTTCTAAACACCCTAAAAAAGGTGAGGATTGGGGATGTTGCTTCTTTACTTCAAAGACACCCTGTTGCCAGACCATTTCTTGTAATACAATCTTCTCGAGATTATATATGCATTTAACATTTGTTATGCATGTTATTTACCTGTAAAAAGACCCCTTTAGTAGATATCCACAAGCACTAAAAACTGGTGCTGCCATCTTGAATGTTATGTCAGAAGCAGACTCAGAGCTGTCACTCAAGTGACACTCTATAACAGTGATGGCGAACCTTGGCACTCCAGCTGTTTTGGAACTACAAGTCCCATGAGGCATTGCAAGTCTCTAACTCCCAGCGGCAGATGCATGTTGGGATTTGTAGTTTTGGCACAGCTGGAGTGCCAAGGTTCGCCACCACTGCTCTGTAACATGGATAGCCAAACTTCAGCCATCCAGCTGTGGTGAAACTACAAGTCCCATGAGGCCTTGCAAGATCCTGACAGCCATGACTCCCTGATGCAAAGGCATGATGGCATTGGTAGTATTAACACAGCTGGAGAGCCGAAGTTTGACTACTCCTGCACTTCCTTGTGGCAGATAATATATAAAGGGAGGTGAAGGGAGGGGCGGAAGAGCTGGGCCAGCACAGGGAGTAATTAGAGAGGGCTATGACATGCAAATGCGAATAGTCAAATTTTCTTAGAATATACTTAGAGGGTTATTCACAAAGCTGCCAAAGGATCCAGCCATAGCTTCGGCTGATCCTTCGGCTAGCTTCGGTTATAGGAGCCCTTCGGTTCAGTAGATCGGCTGAGTCAAACTCCTTCTGGACTTCAGGTTGCTCAGCATGTTCGGCCGACCCAAAGCCAGCCGCAGCAAGTCGATGTACAGCTGATTTCAGTCGGAGTACTGCTGAAATCAGCCGTACAAGCCTGAAGTGAATAGCCGAACAGCGTTCGGCTCACTTCACTTCGGGTAGGTTATTCACACGGCTGCCTTCTGCAGCTTTGTGAATAACCCTCTGAATTTTTTGTGTTTTTACCTGCAATTTTTTTTTATGTTGGTGACAGGGTCTCCTTAAAAACGGTTTCATTGGAGGTAGTTTTGTGAGATCAGCGATCAAAACATTTTAGCAGCAGTTTTTTTGTTTTTCGATAGTGTTACTGATAATATGCAAGAAATAAACTCTTTCTTAAGTAATATTAAATGCTCCCTTTTAAACAATGCCCAGTACATAATTCGCTCAGCTCATGTATAAAAACACTTACCGAGCTAACTGTATACTGCCACCAGCTCTAGGTCTCAGAGCGCCGCTTCCCCCGAACTTCTGGGAAAGAGAGTGCGCACCCTGAGTATCTCACATGCACTGTTCAGGAGAGACAGCAGTAGAGCAGGTAGGAGGGGAGAAGAGCTTGCCCCCTAGCTATGTTTTTCTATGGGTGCATGCAGCGTCTGTGGGTGCCAACAAGGAACACACACACAAGGGTGGCTCCAAAAGATCCTGAAAGGTAAAGGAGCCACCCAACATCAAGATATCAGGACCAGTGATGTGGGAACCATATAATTCAAGTGGAAAGGAAAACTTGACAAGTTCAAGAAGGATTATACTCTGTAATGTAATTAGAACCCACAGACAACTTTCAATATTCATGCAACTGGTAACAGGCGAATTAGCACTGGAGAAAACAACAGAGCTCAAATCTAAACTCAGCCACAAGGATAGCTGTGATATTGAATCTGTAAGGTGTAAATAAATTTACTAATTGACTTGTTTCACAAAACCTGTTTAAGTGGAACTTTGTGGTTACCAAGAAAAGAAATGAGGAAGAATTTTCCTAAGAGGGAGACAGTAATAAAAATTACATTGGCTTGATATAGCAGGAAAGGGTTATAACCTCTATCAAGTGTATTTTGCTGGGGAGAATTCTCTTCAGTTCCTGTCCTATTGACCAAACAAAGTGTGAGAAAAAATTTACCCAATGGGGACAAAGACAGGATTGTTAACCTAAAAGACAGGGCCGTCCCTATGATGAGGCTCTGACGGCATCTCATTGGGGGCCAGTGGATGGTTCACAGCGTCCCAGAGTGCTATGAGCTCTTAGCAACTGTGATGCTCTGTTCGGCTTCTGGCCCAGCTCACTGACGTCACCGTTTGCCAGGAGCTGAGCGGGACACTCTGGCTGGCATTTCGCCGAGCTCCTGGCAATCAGCAACGTAAGTAAGCATCCCGCCGAGCTTCTGGCAACCAGTGACATCACTGGTTGCCAAGAGCTTGGCAGGGACACTGTGCTGCCCCGCCCTCCACCTGCCTTGGGCAGCAAAAAATCTAGGGACACCCCTGCTAACAGCCCTTCTAACTAGGGATACTTTTCAGGTAACAGAGATACCAAAGAACTACCAGGGTTGCAGAGGTTGCAGCTGGGACCTAGCTCTGGCACTCCACCACTGTCCGGAAATCATTAGTCTGTATTGTTGTAGAAAAACTGTCACATGACAATAAACAAAAATGTATCAGTACTTGTACTTGCAAAAATGGTATGGAGATGTACAAATCCCATGAGCTCCATGTGCTCCTTACAAATGACAGCTGCCTCCTAACTTTTGAATTTTTCTCTAGTCTAGGAGCTGGAAAAGTATCTGTACTTGTACCGAGTATGGTACTTGGTATGGGTGCAACCCTACTTCTAACCCCTTTACTGAATAAAGAAAAGGTAATTAAAGTGTATCTTTAAGCCAGAGCAGGACAAAACCAAGGAGCCAGGAAGCCAACACTCCTTGAAAAATGATAGCTGGTTCCTAACTTTTGAGGTTTTCTCTAGTTGTGGTCAACGGAGTCGGCTCCTAAAAAAAAAAACCTCCTGAATTCCATACTAATTTGTCCAACCCTGCATTAGGCAAAACATTTTTTTAATTTTAGATACAGTAGGGAAGGGTTAGTCTCTCTTGGTGGGATTCACCGCCCTATTTGATCTGGTGACCATTGTCATAGAGAAAGAACATGAAGGGAAGTCCAACTGTCTATGAGGGTTATTCCTAGAGCTGCAGCTAACGATTATTTTCAAAATCGATTAGTTAACCCTTCACTTTGGGAGAGTTCCTCTAATTCTTTATTGCGTTTCTGGGACAGGAAGTAAAGGGAAATTTCCACAAAGGTACACAGAAAGCAAAAAAAATATCTGTGGGAGGATTTCGCCCTTTCATACTCTATGTTTAACCCTCCCCTGCAAATGCTTCAAAAAATTCTATGTTTCAAAAAAGCAGCAAATAAAAAGAATACCCTGAAAATAACACCACAATATGCAGAAAATGTTTTCCCCATGACTACATTGCTTAAACAACATGGGAATAAATTCTTGCAAAAAAATAACGATTTCCTACATCCTATACTGTACATGTAGCCGCATAGGAAATATTATCCTACAAAATAGCATTGCACTTCCCAGTATGTGAGTGTACCTGTGCACTCCTGTGCTGACAGCTTCATAGCTGTATATCTGCAGTTTGAGATCTAAGGCACTGCTACCTCTGACTGCTAGTCTCAGGAGATCTGGAGTGAGATGTCACTACTGTGCTGCTCACTGTTCTGTTTGCTGGATACTCTGAAAGCAAAACCCTGCCTCTACCAAGATAACTGCCCCTATGAGACAGTGTGAAACAAGGCGTGGTAACTCAATAACAGGGGAAACCTCTGCTACAGGGAGACCACAGGCAGTAGCAGTGCCAAGTCCTTTGTTCTGTCTGCCTTTTTGGGACAGTTTTCACACCTCAGTTCTTCCTTAAAAGGGGTTCTAAACCCTCCGGTTATTTTTTGCCTATATCTACTGCCAGCAAGCAGTAGATATAGGCAAAAAGTTTTTTAAAAACTCTTTAACTAGGTTTAAACTTACGTTATCGCTGCGCGCTCCCGCACCGAGAATCAGGAGCTGCTCGTGCAGCCGCAAAGGATCTTGGGGCAGGCACATGCGCAGTTCGGAATTCTCAGCCGGGAAATGAGCAGAGACGCAAAGTAAGTCTATGGACACTAGGGCTGCAACAACTAATCAACATAATCGATTAATCGTCTTCCGATTGGTTGGCCCTGTTCACGGCTCCACACATGCTGCACGCCACACCTCCACTACGTTGGCATCAGGGATGTCATTCTTGTTGAAGATTTTGGAGATTGAAGATTTTGCATAGCTATTGAACTGATTTTATCACTTGTTAATGTGTCATTTAGATTATTATTTAATATTATGTTTCTAAATTCAGTGGTCACATTTATTTTTGGTTGTTTATGATGCCCGATTGGGCAATTTGTACATACAGGTGAAACTCGAATAATTAGAATATCGTGCAAAGTTCATTTATTTCACTAATGCAACTTAAAAGGTGAAACTAATATATGAGATAGACTCATTACATGCAAAGCAAGATAATTCAAGCCGTGATTTGTCATAATTGTGATGATTATGGCTTACAGCTCATGAAAACCCCAAGAACCCCAAATCCACAACCTCAAAAAAGTAGATTATTACATCCAATCAATAAAACAAGGAATGTACATAGAACAATATCGGACCTCTGAAAAGTACAAGCATGCATATGTACTCAGTACTTGGTTTGGGCCCCTTTTGCAGCACTTACTGCAATTACTTTTGCACGATATTCTAATTATTCGAGTTTCACCTGCATAATAATAATTTTTATAATTAATATCTCTGCTAGGTGAGTAGCACTGTTTTTGTTCTGATTGATTGTAACTACTAAGACTGGTCAAATATGAGTTAATCTTTCATTAATAAGAGCAGAAGCTACAATATGAAACCTGAAGCCTACTTACACCACGCTTGCTGTGATACCATATACTGTACAGCACTATGAACTATTTTTAACAACTCCATATAGGCTTGTCAGTGTGTTTGGATGTGTGGAATCCGATAACCCAGAAAAAGACAGATGCTGGAACTGTGATTTGAATAGAACTCCTTCACTGAAGACTTCAGGGCAGACTAGACATTAAACTGGATGCAAATATACACAACTAACATGCTTTGGTATCCACATCACAACACTGTAATACTAATAGACCAATTGACCTAGAGGTTGTAAAAAAGGCAGCACATGTTTATAGCACATAGACATTCCCAAAACAGATTGGCACCAAATATTTGCATCAGGGAAGACCTACTAATGGAGTGGGCACAGGTTCACTGGTTAAGTGTGATTCTTTAAATGAACCTGTACTTTACCCATGCAGAGCAACAGGTTTACTTAAAGTGACATTAAAGGAGAACTATGAGATGAGTGATTTCCCCTCACCTCATAGTTCTAGCCGACCTGTGACAATGAGACTGTCACAGGTCGGCTCAGTAGATCGGGAGGTGAGCGAACACATACCGGGTTCGCTGTAGCTCGCGGTATCCTGAGCTTAGGGTAACGGGAGGACACTAGTTTGTGTCCTCCCGTTACCCTAAGGAGAACTATGGGGAAAAACGCTGACCCCATAGTTCTCCTTTAAAGGCAAACAAATATTTCCCTACCCCCATGTTAATGTTAGCACTTACCTTAAATTATGTCTCTTATTCCGATCTTCCTCTTCTTTCCTGATGTTTTCAGCCTTCTCTCCAGCGGTGCGGCGGCTCTCCGATCTAGCGCTGACTGATCTGTCCCTCCGATCCAGCGGTGTCTGCATGTGGGTGCACGCGTCCATAGACTTACCTTACGTCCCTCGTCGCGTCCACCCGAAAATGAGAACTGCGCATGTGCCCGCCCCAAGATCCTTTGCGGCCTCTCGAGAAATTTCTAATTTTCGCACGGGACCGCGTACGGAACACAGGTGAGTCTAAACTGCTGTTTGAGCGGGTTTTTTTTTTTTTTTTACTTTTTGCATATATCTACTGCTTGCTAGCAGTAGATATATGCCAAAAAAAAACGGGAGGGTTTAAATATCCTTTAAAGGGTATCTACGTATGGTCAAAAACTAAAAAATAAATATGTATTTCCATATTGAATTTCCATAAGTTCCATCCCACTCCTGATAAGCATATTGATCTAGAAGTAGATAAGCATTCTTCACTGAAGATGCCCTTAGGCTGCACTAACATAATTTCACTCAGCCCTGTGAGTATGTACTTCCTTGTGTCACAACTTACAGAGCCTGCATTCTGAACTACAACTCAATGTCTGACCAATGTAACATTATCACTGCTTGGTGGAAGGAATGCATGTTGGGATATGTAGTCTTGAGAAATTGTGATTACATCAGCAGGGAAAGAGATGCAAAGCACACTGGGAATCCCGGAAGTTGTTGAAAGTGATGGGCAGAGAGAAGGCAGCACTCACTACATAAAATTGATTTTTTTTCAATTAAGCATTGATTGCATTATCAAAAACAACTACAATATGTATTTCTATTACAATGCTGATGTTATAGCAGGAGAGGATATGCTGGTACTTTAGAACTCCTTTAATTGTCACCTTACCCAGAACCACATACTCCTTTTGTTAATCACCCACCGCTCCATTCAGCTACCAAAAGTAAAGAAAGGACTCTCACCGCATCTCATATGTGACAGGTCCACTTTAATTACACTACCTCATATGTATATGTAGTGCATCCCTGATGATATATAATGTCTCTAAATTTGAATTGCTGTCTGTGTATCTATTAGGAAAATTCCATCCACTTCCTGTCACAGGGACACAACAAGAAATGAGATGACATGTTCCTAAAGTGAGGGAAAACCCCAATTGTCAATATTGAATGATATATGCCTTTACACCTGGTCCGGAGACAATCATAACATTTCATATTTGCCCTCGTTATGTGCCAATGACAAGAGTCACCATGGCAAATAGTAAAGGTGGATTTCCCCAACAGATAGCAATAAACATTTAGGAGAGGTAATACATTTCCACACTATTCGGATCTAGAAAAGACGTTCAGCTGGACTTCCACTTTAAAGTTGAATTTAAGTGAATATACTGTATTCCTCAATAGCCACAAGGGATATAAATCCACACTGTGTACACTAAACGCCTTTGCAAACCCAGATATTACCGTGTAAAAGTAGCAGTGAGATTATCACTCCGCTGTACATATCTTTTGCAGAAAGCAGAGCTGTGGGAGGGGCCCAGCAGGCTCCACCCACTAGAAACTGCCTGCAGAAAACTATAGGAGGTGGATACAAGACCAGCCATCCTGCACAAGGAAAGAGAGCAGCACTGACTGGTCTTTATTTCAGGTTATTTCACGTTTCACACCGGATTACTGCACAGATCTGGAAGAAGTACACAAAACACACCAAGATTCAAGTAATAATACACAAGACCCTTAACTTTAAGTCCTCAAACATAATTTGCAGTGTTATACATAACTGGTGTAATACTCAGGTTAGGTTAACATCTAGGCGATTGAGCTGGTGAGCTGTTTTCGTGTGGTTATCGCACGTTTTTCTTTGCGCAACTGTTCTTTGAAAACCACACGGTTATCGTGCGGTTTTCAATGCATAGAGATGTCTATGGGACCCAAACCACGCGACATCTGCCTGAAAATAGGTCCTGCACCTTTTTGCGCGACAAGCGTTTTCGACCACGTGACAAACCGCAAAGGTGTAAACAGCCTCCATTGACTTCAATGCGAATCTGTGTTTTGCGTGATATCGTGCCAATCGATAAATCGCCTAGGTGTGAACCTAGCCTTACAGCAGCCTTACAAAGCATTTAGGACAGGCATATGTCTTACAAAGAATGCCATCTGCCATCTTCACACCTGCTGTGCCGTGCCTGCTCATCCATACAATGTAGTCAACATGGAGAAGTGACACATCCATGGTGAATTATTTCCTTCCCTTTTCTACATGGTAAGAAAAGGATCAAGCTACACTGGTACTCCATAAGGAACCACTACATGGTCAGTTTATTATATTGATTCATAGAACTGGCATGAGTGCAGGCTGTGTATGGCCACAGTAGCACTTCTTCTGTATAGCGATAACATTTTGTATACACAGCACACTTTACAAAGCTGTATGAAAATAAACTGTGCACACTAGAATATAACAATTACAGGTGCAGAGGAAAGGCAAACAGGAAACGTTCTGCATACAGGGAGAGAACAATGCGGCTTACAAACATTAATGTTACATTTACATATACAAAGAGGCATGGAGATACACTGGGCTCAATTGGCTCATATCGGTGTATGATTCCTTTTATCTGTCTACTACATATCAGGAATAACAACATATAACAATAGAATATAGTTATGGTATAGTGTCTGCAATATAAATGAAGTCCACTCGCTATGTTCCTCCCAAGTATGCAGGCAATAGTTTATTAGCATTGATAGTAAAGTCAGGTACTTACCCAGCGGGTGGTTTCTGTGACGTTTCCATGGAGGCCTCTGACTGTAAAATTCTCGAGTTAAATTCTGGAATAAACAATCATGGTAGCAAATGTTTCCTTCCCGTCACCTGGTTGTATTGTACATCCCTGAGCTAAAAATAAACAAACACATAAATATAGTAATAAACATTTTTCTTGCATGTGTAGATAAAAGTTTTATGAAATGTAAACAAAATGTTTCAGTTTTCTCTACACAGAGGACAAATGATTCATGCTCTTAGGCTGGGTTGACCCTGGGCGTTTTTCAGCGCTGATCGAAGCGCTGAAAAGCGCTCAAGAAGTGAAATCCTATGAATCCCTAGGGGCAGATTTCAGTGCGTATCCGTTGGTATTCCCGAGTGTGGCTCGGGGTTAACAAAGCGGTAACCCCGAGCCGCACTGGGGAATACAGCGTAGGTCTTACCTTGTCTGCGATCCCCGCTGTGTCCTCTGGCCGTTGCCGTCTTCCGGGTTCCGTCCCTTGCGAGCGTCCGCGTCGCAGGGGGGCGGAACCGGTGGGAAGTTTAAAAGTTGAAAGAAAATCAAACAAAAAACAGATAGAGAAAAAAGGGAAAAAAAAAAATCAAACCGGCAGGGAGGTTAAAAAACAAGCATCGAACGCGCGTTTCATTGGAGAAAAAACGTGCTTAAAAAACGTGCATAAAACGCGCCTATTAGGAACGCCCAGGTGTGAACCCAGCCTTAAGGATCATGTACATGGGCACAAATACAAGTATATTGACATACAGGGTAAAATACGCCCAGGAACCCCAGCTGCTGCGCTTTTCTGTGCATAGGAATGTCTGAACAGAAAATGCTGTACACAGGTATATATGTGTAAACACATCGGGGGGGGGGGATTTATCAAAACTGGAGCAGACAAAATCTGGAGCAGTTGTGCATGGCAACCAATCACCTTCTCTCTTCAGTTTGTTCAGTTAAGATTTGAAAATGAAAAAGAGAAGCTGATTGGTTATCATGCACAGCTGCTCCAGATTCTGTCTGCTCCAGTTTTGATAAATTCCCCTCATTGCCGTTTACTCCTGAATTGATGGAAGGTCCCACATGTGGAAGTTTCACATTCAGGAACTTACCCCCATACATATGCACATGTAATTGCTGGTAGCGATGTTTAGCGTACACCCGCATACAGCGTTTTCTGTCCACACATTTCTATGGACAGTAAAAAGCAGCAGCTGGGGCTGGTGGGCGATGCAGATAGAGACGTATTGTATGCCATATGCCAATATGTCTGTCCTTGT
Organism: Nanorana parkeri; assembly: GCF_000935625.1. Taxonomy (NCBI): domain Eukaryota; kingdom Metazoa; phylum Chordata; class Amphibia; order Anura; family Dicroglossidae; genus Nanorana; species Nanorana parkeri. The sequence goes on from NW_017306572.1 coordinate 421,251, forward strand.
GCCCATGTGCATGAGCCATTAGAAGGAGATAACATACGTTTTTACCACCAATCTTCGGGAGGTTTGAACCACTCACATAGAAAAATACTGGCTAATACTAAAGCTGCCAATACACCAGTAGAATTTTGTTCAGAACATTCCTTCAATTTCTAATAATTAACGGGATCAAATCACCAACCACTTTCAAACGTAGAAGAAATTAATCGAAGAACCACAAAGGAATTTTTTTCTTGAACAAATGCAATTAATTCTTAAAGTGAATGTGGTTTTCTGTCAGGAAACTCCAATCATTCCAAGATCGAATGTTAAACTTAAACGACATTTGTCAAGTTCCTGATGGCATTATGGAATGCTCGTATGAATATCTAGCAGTGTATGGCCAGCTTAGGTATTATGACATAAATATGATGACTGTGGATCTGTTGACACCCCTAGAGGCATCCTGTTTTATTAGTATTTTGGAGTGTCTGTACCTCTCTGCCGCACTGGTCTGGTGGATGGCCAGGATTACTGATTACAAAGGTTTTATCTACATTGGATTCCCGTGTTCCCCTTGGTTTTTGGGGTTCCATTTATTTAAACTAAGGCTGGCCATACACTGCTGAATCAGACAAAATCTGAGCCATGAGTGGGCCTGCTGGCAACATTTCCTCTTTCTCCAGCGTGCCAAAAGTCGATGTTTCAATCAACTATTGTCGAAGGAGTCGGTATGGAAATGATCAGCAGAACAGCACCTGCATCCAATCAGAAGCACATACTGTTCAGGTATTTACCGGCAGCTGCTGAATACAATAGCTGGCAGCAGTGAAGTGCTCGTTTTGTCTAAGGAGCTAACATAACCGAGTTAAGGTGCCCATACACCAGCCGATTATCGTACGATAATCGCGGGTGATCCCGCGACCGTACGATAATCGGCAGGTGTATGGAAGGCGTGCGACCGTTTCAACTGTACTGTCGCACGTCTTTTGTCTTCCGACCATGCTGGAAAACCTGCCGAAAATAATAACATTTTCGGCGCATTAGTGGCGTGCTCGGAAAACAAATGCCGAACGGGCCGGTGTGCGCAAGCGCACACTGCCGGCTCAGCATTGGAGATATTGGAAGCTCTCCCATCAGCGGGGAGGGCTTGCGATGATCACAAGTACGATCTGCCTGTCCAAGATGGGCAGATCGTACGAGATTTTAATTACCTTACAACCATCGCACGGCTAAAGTTGTGCGATGGTTGTAAGGTGTATGGCTAGCTTTATACTCACCCGAACCACGTACACAGCTGACTGCTAAACTGGTCCCTTCATCCTCGCTCCCCCTCCGCTTCAGCGGTCTAGGGTCCTGTGAGCCATCACATCCTATACAGTGTGTAGAACATGAATACACCAAAGGACATTCCATCATTGGAGCAGGGGGAAAGCAAGGCTGAAGGGAGCGCTGTAGCAGCCAGCCGGGATAGCAGTTTGGGTGAGTATAACTTTGTTATTTCAGCTCCCTAGACTAAATGAGCACCTAACCCTTGAAGAAGAGGGCAGTCCTACCGTGAGTGTTAAGATTTCATCTGTCCGGAGTTCTTCTTTAAATCTGAGTATGCACTAATAAATGTGTTCCATTCACCTTTTAGGGATTCTGACAGCCGGCCCTGCTGGCTATCAAAAAACTTGAACAGCGCCTGCATCTGATTAAATGGCGCTGTTCAGCGAACAACTTTCCACCCAGCTCCTTGCAATTTTTCAGTTGAAGGATGTCAGGTGGGTGATGGCAGTCAGGGCCACCCACTGAGCAAATAGCAGCCAGTCCATTATGAATCGGATGAAATTTGCTCAGTGTATACCCAGCTTTACTCATCATCAGATATGAAACCACTTAGTAAGACATATGAAAAGTGTTACAATGAATATACCAAGTCTGAACAAATACTCCATGGCTTCCAAGATTTAAGAAGGCAGGTTTACGAAATAAATATATAAATATAT
>NW_017306572.1:423289-440879 GCF_000935625.1 Nanorana parkeri
GATGTCTTTATGTACAACCCTCGAATACCGTCATGTAAAGGTAAACATTTTGACTCTACAATGTACTGTTTGAATATTATTAATATTATTATTATTACTATAAAGGATTTATACAGAGCACCAACAGTTTGTGTGCAGTACAGTACAGTTTGTGTTTTACAATATAAGGAAGACATTACAGTTACAATACTAATCAAGACACAGAGCTTACCATCCACAGTCATCATGACCCATCTAGGGGCTCATGCACACAGCCGCGCTTCTATCAGTCTAGCGTTTTCACTTTGACAGATCTGTTGTTCTCTATAGACCCATGCACACACTGAGTAGAGATCAGTAAACTTGGACTGCTGATCCGTAAAGTCGAAACAGAAAAATCTGTGCCTGAGGTCAGCGGCTTGTCCGTGTACACCTATAAATGTGTGTGAATGCATGTACATACATACACATGTACCCATTCATGTTCCCATGTTCATTTCATAGAATGGAAGTAGAATTCCACATGCCCCATGGGCACAAATTGTTATGATGAAGGATTTCTATAGTGCCAACAGCACTTTACAATGTACAGACGTATGGGCATGCAGCATGAAATACGCCTGGGTTTGTGGTGCCTGGGGGTCCCAGCTGCTGCGTTTGTGTGTCTATAGGACTGTATGGCAATAATACGCTGCACATGGGTAAACGCAAATAATGTTCCCAAACCTGTACAGCATATTGGTGGGATTTATCAAAACTGGAGCGGTTCTCCACAGTAACCAATCAGCTTCTCTATTCAGTTCTGCTCCACTTTTGATCAATTCTTCTCATTGTGTCCAAACACTATGTCGCCCAGAAGAAGGGACCCTGCGTGGCCCCAAAACGTTGGCTGTATGACGCATGTGACAATTTAATAAAAAGTGCTTTACTTCTTGCACGTATCATCGAGTGCTGGTGACTTCTATTATGGCCTGTATCCGTGTTGTCACTTCAAGCACAAACCTTCCATTAAAGTCTGTATGCTGTATGGAGTGCAGGTGATTTTGTGTTATCCATATAATCCTACAGACACAAGAACTCTCCTGGACATCACAAATACAGGTGTACTTTATGCTATATGGCCATACGCCTGTATCTGCGTCCAGCCCTTAACGCCGAACGCATTCATTACAAATCCACACGCATGTAAACGCAAGCGCTCCCCTGAGTAGATGATCCGTATTTCATTACGCCCATGTCCATGAGCCCTATTATTCATACAGGGGTTAGGTTGGACTAGTTTCTAATACAACCTGGATTAGTGAACACTGTGTAGAAGTGAGTGTTGGCAGCATTGTCACACACACAGCCCAGTGAGCCATTACTGTCAGGCTAGTGGAAGTGTGTAATCTGTAGTACAGAAGCCCATCACGGCTCAGGACAGCTTCCAGCAGCAGTGCTGCGCCTGTCCCCAGCAACCCAGAGACAACATGAGCACATGGTAACAGGACACCGTGCACACACATAGACAACACACAGCCATGTCCTCTCTGCACCTAAAACTTTCCTCCGTGCTCTGCCCCCTTGCCCTCATCACCTACCTGGAAGCAGAGAAGAGAAGGGCGACCCCCGGGTGAGCTGTCAGTAGGGAAGGAGGACTTGTTGCTGGTTGGGTGTTGTTATCCTCCCGGTGATCTCAAGGGACTGCGTCCCATCCCCCCGCCCCTTGGCAGCAGCTGCCAGCCCTGTGTGTGAGAGCAGCTTAGTCTCCCGAGCCCTCCCCTCCAGGCTGACAGGCAGAACAGCAATGCCTCCAATGTAGGTGCACACACAGGAAGCCTGGCACACACAGCTCGGTGCTACAAGTCATTGCATATCAATTACAGCTACCACTTACTCCAGGTGACAGGGAGCACAGCAATGCCTCCAATGTAGGTGCACACAGGAAGCCTGGCACACACAGCTCGGTGCTACAAGTCATTGCATATCAATTACAGCTACCACTTACTCCAGGTGACAGGGAGCACAGCAATGCCTCCAATGTAGGTGCACACAGGAAGCCTGGCACACACAGCTCGGTGCTACAAGTCATTGCATATCAATTACAGCTACCACTTACTCCAGGTGACAGGGAGCACAGCAATGCCTCCAATGTAGGTGCACACAGGAAGCCTGGCACACACAGCTCGGTGCTACAAGTCATTGCATATCAATTACAGCTACCACTTACTCCAGGTGACAGGGAGCACAGCAATGCCTCCAATGTAGGTGCGCACAGGAAGCCCGGCACACACAGCTCGGTGATACAAGTCATTTCATATCAATTACAGCTACCGCTTACTCCAGGTGACAGGTGGAGGCTCCAGCAAACAGTGGGAATTACCAAAACTGGAGCTAACACATTCCAGAGCAGTTACCCAGGGCAACCAATCAGCTTCTCTCTTCAGTTTGTTCAGTTAAAGGATAATTAAAGCCTCCAATTTTTTGCATAAATCTACTGCTAGCAAGCAGTAGATCTATGGAAAAAGTTTTTTTTTTAAAGAAACCGCTTTAAGTGCCCATTCACACTGGGTGTTTAATCGCGCGATTTCTGCCGCGATATTGCGCAAATTTGTTGCGCAATATCGCGAGAAGTCGCCATTTAATGATGTTCAATGGAGCTGTTCTATTGTACTGCTCCATGTCGCGTGTCGCTTTTGCAGGACCCTTTTTCCCGCGATTTTTCTTTCTTTTGCATGCAGCCCGACGGTGAAGGTCGCGCGATCGTCGCTGGAACGTCGCCCGAACAGTCACGCTATCCCGGCCGCACGGAAATCCGCCGAGGTAAGTGTCACTCAGTGTGAATGGGGCCTAACAGAGGTTAATACTCCCCTGTGTCTTCCCTGCGCGCTCCCGTCCGAAAATATGAAGATCCTCGGGCGGCCGCAGAGCATCTTGGGGCGGGCGCATACGCAGTTCACATTTTCGGCCAGGACGCGAGGAGAGACACAAGGTAAGTCTATGGACGCGTGCACCCGCATGCAGACACCATGGGATAGGAAGTGCCAGCAAGCTCAGAGGAGTCAGCGCTGGATCGGAGACCCGCCGCAGCGCTGGAGGGACAGAGGAAAACAACAGGAAAGAAGAAGATCGGATTAAGAGGCACCATTTAAGGTAAGTGCTGACATTAACATTGGGGTGAGGGAAAATTTTACTTTAATGTCACTGTAAGCTTTGAAAATGAGAGAAGCTGATTGGTTGCCCTGGGTAACTGCTCCAGATTTTGTCTGCTCCAGTTTTGTTCAATTGCCCCTTGTAGTGTTTGTCAGCCTCCACTTGCTCCCTGGTCGGCTCCAGTTTTGAGAAATTCCCTTCTGAGAAATGATAATCTGCTCAAACTCTGAACTTGCGAGCGACATCTACACTCAGCTTGTTTAGTGCTGTAAAGAGCAGTGGTGATGTACAAAGACAACACACATGCAAAGAGACCTTCAAGTCTATCACTGGGTTTAACAAAAGATAGAAGAAGCTCCAATTGCAGTGGGTCTACCCCTGCGCTTCAAGGATTAACTGCTCGTTTATGTCTAGGGCAGGGGTGGGCAACTCCGGCCTTCCAGCTGTCGTGGAACTACAAATCCCATGAGGAATTGCAAGACTGACAGTTACGGGTATGACTCCCAGAGGCTTTGTAGTTAAAGCACAGCTGAAGGGCCGGAGATGCCCACCCCTGGGTGTATTAAGACAACACACATGCAAAGAGACCTTCCAGCCTAAAACAACTCCTTTGCAGAAGCTCCACCCACTACTCTTTATAAAACCCCAAATTTCAGTAAAATGAAGATCATTTTAGTGCACAAAAACACAATATAATACCTACTTGTTTGTTAAATATAAATGATGAGGTTGTGCTGAGTAAATAGATACTCAACATGCTGGGGTTAAAAATTGCGCACCTGTGAAAACCTGCAACAAAATTTGGTACCCAATTTGTCCATAAGCGACCCTTTTAAAGCCCGTACAATTCATTTAGATAGGCCCTTGAATATTGGCCCTAGAATTATTGCTCTCACTGTGGCGCACACGGCGATGACTAACATGTGTAGCGCAATTTTTGTTTTCATACGTAGGCACACCTGAAGCGTGTTTACTTTAGTTTGTGTGGGTTATCGGGAGACTGTTAAAAAATGTTTTGGTATTTTTACATTTATTTTATTTAACTTTATTAAATAAACCATGGAAATTCATAATACTGTGTGAAAATTTAAAGGCACCCCTGGAAAAGGCACAAGGCACCCCAAAGTCCTACAGCACCCAGGTGGCAAAAGGTACTAGGATATCAAAACTGAGCTTCCAGTGTTCCTCTCCTAATATACTGTGGGGGGAATTTATCAAAACCGGAGCAGACAAAATCTGGAGCAGATTTGCACTGCAACCAATCAGCTTCTCTGTCTCATTTTCAAATCTTACCTGCGCAAACTGAAGAGAGATGCTGAATGGTTGCCATGGGCAACTGCTCCAGATTCTGTCTGCTCCAGTTTTGATAAATTCCCCCCTGTATATATTTCCAGAATTTTTTTTCAAACAAGGAACTGTGGCTATATGCAGACGCTTACTATTTTATTATCAGGATTCAACTTCTTTTTCCATATTGATATCTGATTACACCAGTGCTTTAGGTCATATTTAAAGATTAATAAGAACATCTGTACAAATGTGTAGCTTCAAAGAAGACAATTGGAGACTATGGCACCAGTCCGGAATTAATAGCATATGGCTAGAATTATGTTACAGAGCAGACAGAAACAGGTGTGATATCTGCATTGCATTCATTGCCCATTCAATTCCCTCTTTGAATTATGTAAAAGTGTAATGGAGACATAAACAGGAGATATTGTACATAAAATGTACAGATTAGTTTGGCATCAGGCAGCCATTCAGGCAATCACAAATTCAGCTTTATGGTGGTCTTTTCATCTTAAATACATGGAAAATGAGGTCAGACCGTCAGGGCATGGTAAAAACAACAGTATAATAACTTTGTAACGTTTATCTGACATTGGGCTCAGCTTGACATACAAACTGGTACCTCTTTGAAGATCAACTCCAGGCAGATGTAGTCCCCTTTCACACGGGCAGTGTCCGTTTCTATCAGCATGGGATCAATGAACAGGAATTTTGAAATATTAACTCATGTTGATAATTATTTACATCAAGACAATGTCTTTTACATGCTTCTCTAAAGAAACATTATACAAAACAATACATTTCCTTTAAATAAGATACTGTATATTATTAACCCATAAAATGTTATTTGATTACAGCACAAGGAAGTACCACCTGAACCTTTCAGAAGTCTTCTCTATGATCTAGGGTTTGCAAGATGCCCTCAAGGCCAGTCAAGTGCACATCATTGAGGGTAACACAATGAATGAAATCAACCTCTGCTCATTCACACATCTGTATTGGTGGGTGTTAGAATACACATTACTGTGTTTATAGCAACAACTTCTGCAGTATACAATTTCAGTCACTAGATGGCAGTGTTTATAAGTTCTGTTATACAGTAGCTATGGTATTTGCTCTTTTATATTGAATAAGGTAGAGAATAAAACTGTGGCGTCCTTCCTGTTTTAGCCAAGCCATGTGTAACATGCATTTTAGACTGTATGCTTGTGTTTCCCTGTGAGGCTGTGCAAGAAGTTCCAACTGTGGGACCCTCTGCAAATGTTCTTTTTTTTTTTATGTGAAAGCTTGGTGAATGGGGATGAGTGTGGAAGATGGGCCATTGGCTCAATTAGGGCTAGTTCACACCAGCCACAGTGCATTCCAGCCCAATCGTGGCTGGAATGCACTGAATCGTGTTCCAGCCGGCTCACTTTGTTTTGGGGTGGGAGGGGGCGTGGCGGTGCATTGAAGTCAATGGCACCGCAGCCACACCCTCCGTCCGCAATGCGATCGCCCGCACCAGAACGCGTGGTACATAAGTGCCTGCATTCAGGTCCGCTGCAGCCAGAAAAAATGCTGCAAGCAATCGGGCCGGAATGCACTGTGGCTGGTGTGAACTAGCCTTAAACAAAAAAAAGAGAGATTGCTGCATTTATTGTGGTAGTAAGTTGCTGATATTTACTATCTAAATCTTGCCAACTTAACCTCTGCAACATTTCCAAGATTTGCCCCTTCTTACCAAATGACACCACAAAACTTCTAATATGCTCCCTTGTTATCTCTCGTCTCAGCGACTGCAGCTCCCTCCTCGTTGGCCTACACAGGGCTAACCCCGCTTCAGTCTATCATGAATGCTGCTGCCAGACTCATCCACCTTACCAACCTTTCAGTGTCCACTGCCCCTCTCTGCCAGCCCCTCTACGAGCTCCCACTGGCCCAACAGATAAAATAAAAAATACTAACAATAACATACAAAGCCATCTACAACTCCGACCCCAACTACATCGCAATCCTCATCTCAAAATATCACCCAAACCGTCCTCTCAAGACCTCCTGCTCTTTAGCTCCTTTGTCACCTCCTCCTATGCTCGCCTCCAGGACTTCTCCAGAGCCTCTCCCATCCACTGGAACTCAATACCCCGAATTTTCCCTTGGCTTAGTGAATGAGGTGAAGCTCTGCTGACCTCCATCATCCAATCATATGCAAGGAAAATAAGAGGAAAATGTGCATTGCAACCAATCAGCTTCTCTCTTCAGTTTGTAGAGTTAAGATTTGAAAATGAAAGAGAGAAGCTGATTGGTTGCCATGCACATCTGTCCGATTTTGTCTGCTCCAGTTTTGATAAATTCCCCTCTGTGTTCTTATTTTCCTTGCACATGATTGGGTTTTCTTTGCGTTATCACCACTTTCACTGAGATAAGGGAAAATTCCCTTGCAAAGTAAAGAGCCTTTAGCAAATCAATCCTATTGACTTGACTTAAATACTTACACAATCATTAAAAAATACTTTGCTGAATATTTGTACACTCACTTCTTAGGAGTGGAGGATTTATGTTAAAAAAATGGCAAAGCTTACTCTGCAAAAGGTTTCAGTATGCAAAGCTATCAATATTCTTTCTTCCATTTCCCATGAAGAAGACAGAAATTTGCATTTAGAACAACACATGCTGCCATGTGCCAACGAATTCTTTAGTACTGGTATATACTCATTACTGGTTTATACTACCTGCAAACGTTTATACTACCCGCAAACTAGCGTCCTCCCGTCACCCTAAGCTCAATATCCCGCGACCCACACAGCTGCGTGAGTGACAGCTGGCTCTGCCTATCTAGAGGCAGAGCCAGCTGTACCCCGTCCGTTCCGAAACCACCTATTGCTTTACCATATCTAGTCTATCTACCACAGTGGCCTTATTCTCTCTTTTTAGATTTAAACTTTGCACTTCAGGCAAGGTCTGCTTATGCAATGTAGCCCACCTTCCCCTTTCTTAAACACTGCAAAAAGTGCACAAAAAGAACCTGTAGAGTAGTTAGATACTATACTTACTTTTCCCCAACTTCCATAGTGCGGGAGTGTTGTAATACCCCTGTCGACAAGATCCCTGGGAATGATGAGTAGCCCAAAGTGAGAAGGAGCTGAGTAGCCCATTGTGAGAATATGCTGCAGCACAGTGCAGGATGGCCTTCTCGCATGATTTCGGCAACTCGACATTGTCTGTGATCTGGCCGGAAGGATGATCTAACTTTTTTCACACAGGATCTATGATGGGCTGTGCAGGGTCCCTTTCCCTGCACACATGTGCTTCTCCACTTACCTGAAGCCGCTCTAGCCAGCCTTCGGGTCATACCTCCAGCCGGTCGCTGGAGCATGGGCAGCTTGGAGCAGTGGCGGACCTAAGGAACAAAGGGCCCTGGTGCAAAACTTTATCGTGGGCCCCCCTTACCGCTGCCGGGGGCAGATCTCACTGGTTCCCCAACCACCCCCACCCCCCTCCAGTGGTCTCTGGAGCTTGCACTATAATGCAGACTTAGGAATAAATGACGCACTGGACTTAGGAATAAATGACGCACTGGACTCAGGAATTAATGACGCAATGGACTCTGGAATTGGTGATGCACTGGACTTAGGAATTAGTGACGCACTGGACTCTGGAATAAATGACGCAGTGGACTCAGGAATTAGTGGCGCACTGGACTCTGGAATTAGTGATGCCCTGGACTTAGGAATTAGTGACGCACTGGACTCAGGAATTAGTGACGCACTGGACTCAGGAATTAGTGACTCACTGGACTTAGGAATAAATGACGCACTGGACTCCAGAATTAGTGACGCACTGGACCCAGGAATTGGTGACGCAGTGGACTCAGGAATTAGTGGCGCACTGGACTCTGGAATTAGTGATGCCCTGGACTTAGGAATTAGTGACGCACTGGACTCAGGAATTAGTGACGCATTAGACTCAGAATTTTGTGACTCACTAGACTCCGGAATTAGTGACGCACTGGACTCAGGAATTAGTGACGCACTAGACTCAGGAATTATTGATGCACTGGACTCAGGAATTAGTGACGCACTAGATTCAGGAATTAGTGATGTACTGGACTCAGAAATAAATGACGCACTGGACTCAGGAACTAGTGATGCACTTTAGTCAGGAATTAGTGACACACTGGACTCTGGAATTAGTGACGCACTGGACTCAGGAATAAATGACGCACTGGACTCAGGAATTAGTGACACACTGGACTCAGGAATTAGTGACGTACTGGACTCTGCAAAACAGTGGACTTAGCAGTAAAAACAGAAGAACACTTAGAATACAAGCCCTCCCCAGACCCAGCTACCTGCTTGTTGCTCTGTCTCCTAAGTAGGTGCAGCCTGGTCACTTGTTCAGATGCTCTGCCTCCTGCAGAGCCCACACAGGAAGACAGGAGGACAGCAGCGGCTGTGAAGAGAAAAGTGCAGCTGGCTGTACACAGTGACAGCCCTGGAGCCTCCTGCTGTCCGGGGCCGGAGCCGCAGCAATTGCCTCCATGCTCCCCGACCCAGTCCGCCCCTGTCAGCGTCTCATCTCACTTGGCCCCAGCCCTGCCTTCAGTCCCGTCTCCGGTCCAGCTTCGGCCCCTTCTCCACCCCGCCTCCTCTTCCTCCACCCGGCCTCTCTCTCAGCTGAATTAAATGTGCCTGATTAGGCAGTCGAGGCTGCCTGATTCTGTGTGGCCCAGCTTGCTGCAACCACCGCCCCCCTTCAAATTGCCGCCCAAGGCAAATGCCTTGTTTGCCTTGCAGTGGATACGCCCCTGAGTGCACGTGCAGCAGTGACGTAACTATAGCTATAGTAGCCCACATAGCGGCTAAGGGGGCCCTATTATGGGGCTGATTAGGAAAACAAAACAGTGAGGTTTCCAGTATAGAAACTGGTCACCATTGGTCAGAACTGGCTTACTGATGCGACAACGATAGAACAAGCCTTTGCAATGAGTGTCAGCTTTGTCACTGATAGTCTTCACTGGAAAGGCATGTGACAATGCAGGAGAGTAGTTGAGAGAAAGGGACAGAGCATTTTCACTCTATAACAGGCATTTCCTAAACAAGGACTTTTAAAACAAGTTAATCATGTATTATTTTAGTGAAAACTGCCAATTGAAAAAAATTGTAAATTACTTTTAAAATTATTTTAACATGGATAAGGTCATATGAAATTTTAGTGATTGGATTTGGATACACTTTAACTTGAGGGCTATCGGAGTACAGTAGTCATCTTAAAAGACTTCAACAAAGTCATTAAAGTGTACGCTGTTTCAGAATCTTCATTGAGAAATACAATGTAACAGCGATAACCTTTAATCTGCATATGATTTCAGTTAAAGCAAACTTACATATTAAAATAAAATTGAATAAAATTAGTTCATATTTAACCCCTTATTAACCCTTAGTTATCCCTAATAAGTGCTAATGATCAATTTCATTAGTATAATTATACAGGATTTATAAAGCTCCAACAGTTTGTGCAGCACACAATAAAGAGAGAAAGTACAGATACAAAACATTTCAAGACAAGAGGGTAAGGAGGGCCCTGCTCGTGATAGCTTACAATCTAAAAAGGAGGGGCGTTTGATACAAAAAGTTATATAGCTGTGAGTGGATGAGTTGATTTTGAATGTTAAGTTTTTAGATAGAAGAGGGATAGGCTTCCCTGAAGAGACACGTTTTCAAGGATCACCTAAAGGTGGACAGAGTAGGAGATAGCCAAACAGATTGGGGTAGGGTGTTCAAGAGGATGTGAGAGGCTCTGGAGAAGTCCTGGAGGTGAGTATAGGAGGAGGTGACAAGGAGGTCTTGGAGCATAGAAGATGGTTTGGGTGATATTTTTAGCCTACATTGGTGATGTAGCTCAGGGTAGAATTGTGTATAGCTTTGTATGTTGTTGTTAGTATGTTAAATTGTATTTGTTGGGTGAATAGAAACCATTTGGAGGGAATGGCAAAGAAGGGTGGCAGACACTGACCATTTGGTAAGGTGGATGAGTCTGGAAGAAACATTTATGATAGGCTGAAAAGGGCATAGTCTGTGTAGATATAGGCTAATAGGAAGAAGTTGCAGGAGTCGAGGTGAGAGATAATAAGGAAGTGAATTAGTCGCTTAGAGGTATCATTGGTTAAAATGGAGTGTATTTTGGAAATGTTATGGAGGTGAAGATGGCAAGATTTTGATAGAGCTTGAATGTGGAAATGAAAGTTAGAGGTCAGAATCCAGGATTACATCTAGTATCCAGGCATGAGGGAATGGACTGATGGTTCTATCATGGATCTCAAAGAACTCAACTTTACATATTATTGGGACTTTTCAGGCAATACAAAGATATATTAGACAGGTTCACTTGCAGAGAGCTTATTAATCAACTTCCCGTCTTGCAGTTTACCAGACGCATGTCGTACACTTCTTGGCCCTAATAAATTACTTCTCTGGGTCTGATATCCAATATAAACAAAGATGGAACTTACTTGGATCTAGAAGTGGGGATACTGTAGGTGTTTGATTCTTTTAATCTCTCTGGAATCCAGCTTTCAGAAACATTCACCGTATATTTAATTTGATGGATGTTAAAGCCACTGAAGCAACCTATTTATGTATTTTTTACCACTTGCATATGGTAAATAATTGATTTTTCAGTACTTCACCTATAGAGGACCAGCTGCACTTCCTGCAGCTTCCTGGTACTCACTCGCCACAAACATTCACCACACATTTCCATGCTAAATAATGTTAATCAGCAAGGTAAATGCTGACATACAGTCCTGAATGCAGGTGACTGTAGGCAGGCCTTTAAACATTTCCCTATGTGTTCTCTCTTTGCCAAGCTGAACAAGTCCAGTTTATCTGGCTTTTCGTGGAAACTGAAGATTTCTTTCATTTTGCTATTTTACTTCCCGGTCTTTGAACCACCTTGAAAACTCCTATATCCCGCCTACAGCACCCTGCCCAAAATGTACCCCATAAATTAAACATGTGACCTTCTAAGTGATTTTGTAGAAGCCATTACTAAGCCATTACATCTCAAGATATTGATATCTTTGACAGCAAGTGCTTGAAATTAACTTCTGACCTTACTGATAACTAATATTTCCAAATCAGTCTCCAGCTTTTGCACAACTAGATTTCTTGTAATGTTTGTGAGGCAATGTTACTGCCATGGTAAAGTTTTTTTTTTACCAATGAGAAAAAAGGGCTATTAAAATGTTTGTGTGTTTTCTTACACAAGAAATCCGGGCAGAGCCGCAGAATAAAACTTAACCCTTCCAGTGGGGGTAGCCTCACTGCAAGGGTTACATTTTGTCTGCCCAGAGTTCTTTTTTAAGACAACATGATGAAAGTAACAAATAAACTGAATAGAAATGGAAACATCAGTTGTGAATCAATAAAATAATAGTTAAAGAGAAATAAGGGAGAAGTTAACTAGCGGTAAGTAGAGGTTACTAGCGGTAAGTAGAGGTTACTAGCGGTAAGCAGAGGCTACTAGCAGTAAGTAGAGGTTACTAGCGGTAAGTAGAGGTTACTAGCGGTTAAGTAGAGGTTACTAGCGGTAAGTAGAGTTTACTAGCGGTAAGTAGAGGTTACTAGCGGTAAGTAGAAGTTACTAGCGGTTAAGTAGAGGTTACTAGCGGTAAGTAGAGGTTACTAGCGGTAAGCAGAGGCTACTAGCAGTAAGTAGAGGTTACTAGCGGTAAGTAGAGGTTACTAGCGGTTAAGTAGAGGTTACTAGCGGTAAGTAGAAAATAATGTGTTTTTTTAAAAACTTTTATTCCAACTTACAGGTTTGAAGCAGCTGAAGAAACAGGACAGATTACAGGCAACTAATTCAAAGTGTATCTAAACCCTTTAATACCTCTTTGTGTATATGTGATGCAAATTGAAGCCGGTAAACAACTGTACATACAGTAGATCAGTTTTAAAATAATAATAAAATACCTTTTGTGCAGCTTTTTGATAGCCGGTCATGTAATCATCCCTTCCTTGCTACATATCACATTGTGACATCTGTGGGAGGTGCAGGCAGGCAACCTGGGATGCTACCTGTAGAAGTCACAGCGGGAAGTTAGGTGCAGGTGCAGTCACCTGTCAATATATGTAAAGATCAAGTTCAACACATTTTATTTCTATTCAAACGTGTACATAAAGAACATTTAGCCTTTCTTTAAATGTAAAATTACAGTTGTAATTAAAAAAAATTACATATGTATGATGTTTTGACTTGTGGAGGTGAAGATTGATAGCTCCAGTCACATCTCTCAATCAGCTTTGCTATAGTCACCCCATAAGCCGCTGTGAATCGTCACTAGGGGGCGCTAGCATGAAGGAAGAACAATCTATTAATCACATCTTCATCTTCAGGAGCCTCCCCACAAAACACTGGAGATAGTCACGTGGCACTTCTTACAAATAGGAAGTGATTGGCTTCCTCACAGGGAACAAACCAGAGCATATGCACTGTGAGTGACAACACAGAAAATCGGCTGTAGTAGCGTTGCCATTCCACTCTAAAGAAGGAAGACCAGGGAATGGCAGAAACAGCCAGGTATTTACTAGAATTTAGGCAGTTAATTTCAATATTAAGCTGAGACCAAAAACACAAGGACATGACTTCCAACTAATAGTAGGAATTTCAAAACTAACCCATAAAGTTTAATTTTCTGAAAAACGTGGTTGCTGTTTTGAAAAGACTTCCAGCAGAGGTTGTAAGTCAGTCAACTGTAAGTACATTTAAACATACTTGGGGCAAACATTAATCTATACCCAGACATATAAGGTTATAATCAAAACAAAAAAAAGGGACAGACTCAATGGACCACTTGGTCTTTTTCTGCAATCACTCTGCTATGTCACCACTTAGCAGCAAATCAAGTTGCCTGTAGGCTACAGACACTCACCTTACCTCTGCAGTGCAGAACCTAAGCCCCACTGTTGCTCTGTACACATCCCTGCTAGCGGTGGCAACACTAGTTATTGTCACTTGAGGGGGTGGAACTGTCAGCAGTGGGAGAAAAGTGACATTTGCATGCTGTGTCCGCTCACCGCCTGCACTTCCACAACTGGTAGCCTCCTTCACTTTATTGTGAGCACAGGCTCAGAATGAGTGGCTGTTAGCCGGCAAAAAATTTGTTTTGTTTTCTATTCTTTGTTATTTTATTTTTCTGAATTTTCCTAATTCGAATTGTTCATTAATTTTGGATGAGTTAAACGATATTCATGAAAGAAAATTTGTTGCAGAAAAGTGATATTAAAAAGAATGTGACATGTTTTACGTTTTAACTTTTGAAAGTCCATATTCATACCACACCCTTTAGGTCTCGTAGGATTTTTATGGGGGACCCCACGCCAAGTGTCCCCTTCTAGACCCTTAATCAAGGGTCTATCAAATTATCTATGCATTGATGCTGACACTGTCCTTCCTTCTGGAGGGTGGCTACTTTTGTACCCCATGGTCCCTGTGTGTGTGTTGTAAAGTAGCCACCACTCCAAACTCACTCCTGTGATGGACTACAATCCTACAGTATGTTTACTAATTTGTAGATTGTAGTCCATCACAGGAGTGAGCTTGGAGCGGTGGCTACTTTACAACACACAGGGATCATGGGGAACAAAAGTAGCCACCCCCTAGAAGGAAGGACAGTGTCAGCATGAATTCTGAGATGATTTGAGGATCTACAGCCGAGTGATACACAAATAAGCTACATTTATGTTAATAGTTAGGGTACTTGAATGCATTTTTCAGATTTTTCTCCTGAGTTTAATGTCACTTTAACTGGGTGGTGTTAAGGTTGCTTTAGGGCTGGGTATCATAAACAATTGTCAGTCACCTGCCATGTCTACTTTTTTTATTATTATTGTAATTTACAAATTTTTTCATCTTAGTAGTGCTGATGTGTTCCAGTCTCACTGCAGCCACTTCCTGCTCATATGCCTCTACTGCAGCAATTGCTTAGGGCAGTTACAATTACAGAACTTGTAGTCTCTTTTGGAGGCCCATGTGACAAGATGGCAGAAGGAAGTACCTGAACAAGAATCTTCGTGTCAAGATCACCAGGTGTTATTTTCACAAAATCTGCAAATCCCAACTGAATGATTCTTTTGAAACTGCATTCACATTTAAAAATTTTCAAAGTGTTCAGCTGTTGGGTTTACCTCTAATTTAACCCTTGTCTCAACCCTAACCCCTGAAGTTTCACCTTTAAATTTACCTTAAATTTAACCCTTAAGCTCATCTTTGGAACTTGATCTAATAATCAACCCACTTGAAACCCTAACCCTAATCTTTTATGTACAACCGTATTCCGGATTCTTTAACCCTTTACCTAATATTTCTCTTTACCCCCCCAAACCATCCCCTGAGCTTGTTACCCGAACACCTGAACATAACCTTTAATGTGAACCCTAAAACATAACAGTTAATGTAAACCCAATAGCTAAAAATGTATATAGGCTTTAGTGTATGGAAATGAGTGGAGGTTGAGGGAACAACAAATTATTTATTATATATAACGTTTCAATGGGGCCTAACCCAACTTTACCAAGCCCTTGATAAAAATAAAAAAAATACAAAAAACGTTTGCTGTTCACTGAAATTTCTCCTGCATACCGTACATTGTGGTTTCAAAAAAGTAGTGTATACACTACTTTTTGGTCACCACAGCAATATTGCAGTACCGCATGTGTCTTGCAGTGCATTTGAGGGCCATTCAAATGGATGAAAACACAGTTCACATGGTACACAGGACCACGCGCTACGTTTGCTGTGTGATAGCATACACTCAATGTGAGGTAACATGCGCTTAGCACAACGCTATAGTGTTAATGGGCCTTTAATTGTTTAATTTATTTTTGGCTCTGGGAGAGTTTGTAATATGCAAATAAACATATTAACTACATTTAGGAGTGTTGAGCTTTAAAAATGTTACATTGTTACATTTAAAATAACTTTTTTCACATTATGTGTTTTTTTTAATTTACAATAAAAATAAGCTGAGAATAAATCAAACTGCTGAATGAAAATAAAATGAATCCCGCTATGCCTTGAGAAACAAAGCTGTTTAAATAATGTTTGGATACAAAGCCAAAGAATTGTCAAGTTAAGTTATGCATAACAAATTGCAAGTTTGATTTGGACAAAAAGGTTTCAGTTACCCAAAAAGATGTCAATGTGCATAATATGTTGCAAAAAGTGTGTGAGAAAAGTTTGCTTTCAAATCTAACAATGAAAGAAACCAAGTTAACTCTAAATAAGTAATGTATA
This sequence comes from Nanorana parkeri, assembly GCF_000935625.1. Lineage (NCBI taxonomy): Eukaryota > Metazoa > Chordata > Amphibia > Anura > Dicroglossidae > Nanorana > Nanorana parkeri. The sequence goes on from NW_017306572.1 coordinate 438,965, forward strand.
AAATGATTTTTCAGCGTGACATAAAATCAATAGTTAGTCAGTGATGCCAACAATTTCCTGTGTGAAAATCTTTATAATGATTTCTAAAAGCTAAATGTTCTGTGTACCTCATACAGTATACTGTGTAATTCCTTTATTCTAAAGGGCAAGAGTGTTCCTGTATAGGACCCAGCCTTAGGGCCTGTTCATACTGCTGTGGTGTGTTAATCACATGGTTTCCATGCGTTTAACGCACAATGTCATGCAACACACCTACTGTGTATTGAAGTGCAGCAGATGCATTACATTAAAAAACAAATAATGTGCCAAGCTAATTATCAGTCAAAACATTGAGAAAACAATCTCATATAACAAAACAATAAATAAAGATAATCATAAAACATGCAGTAAATTCCCATAGAAGTGAAAGTCCAAGTGTAATCAAATTGAAGTAATAAACTTCTAAAACTGGTGAAAGTGATGAATTGTGACCCAAAGCTCAGTATATAGCGAGCTACAGATCGCTACATACTGAGAGCGCCGCAGCCGGGACGGATCCTGACAATACTGTAGAGATCCACCCAGCTAACTGATTGACAGCAGGCTCTGCCTATCTACAGGCAGAGCCAGCTGTGCCCACCCCTCCCCCATCCGTTCCTCTAGTTAGCGATGGAGAATCGTAGAGGGGAGGAGGGAGATCCATGCAGGGAGCGGAGACTCACAGTCACCGCTCTCTGCAGGGAGATGATTGGAAAGTGAGTGAGTGACAGTATGTGTTTGCTCACTTCCTGATCAATAGAGCTGACCGGTGACAGCTTCTTTGAAAATCACTCACCTCATAGTTCTCTTTAATCACGCATCGAAAATGATGATCTTGCTACACATGTTGGGGTAACGTTGCATGCACCAGAGTGAGAGCAATAATTCTAGGGTAATATTTATGGTTATTTCTAAACGGATGATCTGTACAGGCTTTTAAAGTGTCACTTACGGGGTAGCGTATTTTGTTACTGTTTCAAGGGCGCACACAATTTTTAAGCTTGGCATGTATCTATTTACTTAGCACAACATAATTTTTTACAAATTAGGTATTATATTTTGTTTTTGTGCGCTAAAATTAACTTATGTGTAATTTTTACAGAAATTTTGGGTTTGATAAAGAGTTGCGCTAAGATCATGTGATGTAAAAATTTGCAACTGATGCCATTTTATTCTACAGGGTCTGTGCTTCAGGAAATATAGAACTCTTGGAGGGTTAAAGTAATTTTCAAGCTTAAAATGTTGATTATAACATGTGTGCAAAACATGCACACAGAAATACCTTGTCAGTGAAAGGGTTAAGGACAGATATGTTACAATATATTACATTTTTGTTTTTCAGTTTACAAAAACTTTAAGGCTAAGCAGATATGATGAGTCATCATTAGATAATTTGACTTGCTTTTTACTTTTGTGTTCTAGCCTCCTTCTTCTTGTCAGCGCTTGTGAATAGATGAGCATTTTATGTAAGCCTCTCTCTCTTTTTTTATCATTCTAGTTTTATACTAGCTTTGTATTTTGTTACTCACTTATTTTATTTTTATTTTTTATTACTATTAATGCAAATGGCTATAACGTCAGATAACAGCATTCAATTGAGTTTTTAAATATGCTTTTTTACATCCTTGGATATGGATAATGGCACTTCTTAAACTGCAAACAACTTGAATAGACCAAATAATTCATTCACAGGCAGAATAGCATAGTTTGAATGCCTGAGGACTTGTAAATCATTTATAGAAGCTTGGAGCATGAAGAATATTTCTTGGTCATTAGTAAAGCCGCTGTGTAAAATAAGAGAAGGAATGTAGGAGTGATAGCATGAAAAGTAACAATCCTTTCTTTTCTAAAATAAATATGGGAGGGAACTACATGTAAATATATATATATATATATA
>NW_017306572.1:440932-459154 GCF_000935625.1 Nanorana parkeri
ATAATCTGAATGTCAATTTAGGGACATTTGCCTGCATTAGCTGGATATTCATGGGTGCAGGTTTGTGGTATTTTTAGGAACTATAGCCTTATATTTGTGATTTGCAGCTCAACCGGTGTGCACTGTATTTGTGATAGTCACAAATAAGCTTGAACCCAGTATTATAAATACAGTAATACAGCATTGTATTATAAATACAGCAAAATATTTAGATCTTTATTCACCACTTAGGAACAGATAATCCAGACACCTGAAAATGATTGTGAATGCATGGAAGACATGCAGGTGGTGAATATGCTTTATGACTATGGTGAACTACCAGACCAGAGAATGTAGTGATTGATTGATGAGCTGATTATTTGCTTCTCCAAAAAAGATTCAAACATGAAGTTAATGGGTTTCATGACTGCACAACTGTTGATAGTCCTCTTTAGAAAAAAGTCAGGGCACATATCATTAGAGGTACCTTACTGGTATCTTGCTAGTACCCCAATAAAGTTTTTGCCCAAACTTCAGCTTTAAGTGCGAATATCTTTTATTCATTCTGAACATGTTGGAAAATCTCTTTGCATGATAATAATAATAATTTATAAACAACTGGAAATGTTTGTAAGAACACCTTTACATGGCCTGATTGTCACAATCTGTGCTATATACTATATACAGTAAATACATTGCTAGTTCCTTCTCACGGGCCACATTAACACATTGTAACAGATGTGCTTAGCTGCTTGAAGAGGTAACTAAGACCCTGCTCCTGCACAAGTGCAACTTTCATTATCTAAAGCTGCTTTGTAGCTTACTTAATTTGAGATGGTTCATCTTTCATAACAATAATATGTAGAAGATTTAGAGAGGGATATTACACTATAGTGCTAGAATACAAAATAATAATTAGAGCACAATTTAATTTTTTGTCAAGCTTCAAAGAGATGTGATCCTTTATTTGTACAGAACATGTATCCCATATAGTTCCATAATGGGCCACAGATTACCCTAAACTGTCTTCACTGACTCGCCTACAGTCAGTGCTGTAAGGTATTGTTTGTAATGGAAATTCTGCTACAAGGTATTGTTTGCTATCACCACAGTGTCAAGATGACCGCACAAGTGAATTTATCTGTACATAGACTGTTGCTGGGAATCGTGTTCTATTGAAAACAAATGAAAAGCTAACTTAAAGGACAACTAAAGCATACAGCGATATATAGAACAAACAACTGTACAGTTAGGGGTGCTATTAATTAAATACTTTCCTCCTTGAGGTTTTAAAAAAAAACCAAAGCTTGTTTAATTTCTTGCTCATTAGGCCCCGCTCACACCAAGGCGTCATCATTTTTGCACGGGTTCAGCTAGCTTTTATTTGCACATTTATGAGCTTTTTGCAGGTTAAGACGTGCGTTTTGACTGGCAGCTTAGAGACATTGCGGTCAAACGCACGTGAAAATGTGCAACATGCTTTTGTCGTGCATTTCCCTGATGTTTCCATTGAAGTCTATGGGTGAAAAAACGAGCTGCAAACTGCCAAAAGAAGCTCATGTACTTTTTTGTGCTTGATGTTTTCCTGTTTAGGTGTGAACAGGGGCCATTGAAAATCGTGGAATTTCTCTTGTTGGGCGTCAGGTGTCAACCAGGAGATCTGTAAGGAGCTTCTATAAATGGTTTAATTATATAGAGATATGGGCATCCAGCCACGGATTATGTACATGCCAAAGGAAAATTATATTCTCACACCACCTAGAAAATCCAGCACCAATCATAATTCCTGAGTCCATGGTGATCAGTCCATGGCCAAATACTTCTACCCAACTCAATTGATGGGTAGTTTGCTCCCACTCTCCTACCCACCTTATGACCTAAGTATTATACCATTTTAAATTCCTGTGTTGACTCTCCATCTACCAATCAGTGAAATAGATAAGTAAGCGTTTGAGGCATCTGTGGCTTATGATACATCTGTTACGCGATCTGCTCTGCGATTTCTGAGCCTGGAAGAGCTGTGCTTTCAGCATCTCTGGGTTCACAGCTGTCACATTCTGGCCAGTGCGGCCGGGTAAACAGCTAATCAAGCACATATTGTGCATGGTCAGCTATAACAAAGGGCAGGGGAAGCATTAGGAATTTATCAAAACTGGAGAAGACAAAATCTGGAGCAGCGGTGCATTGCAACCAATTAGGTTCTCTTTTCAGTTTGTTCAGTTAAGATTTGAAAATGAAAGAGAAAAGCTGATTGGTTGCCATGGACAGCAATTTTGTCTGCTCCAGTTTTGGTAAATTCCCTTCTAGGTGTCTAATAGACCCTGATGTATCCATAAAGAATATCTGTCACCTGCCAATGCTTGTTAGCCGCCCTTATGATAAAGTTAAGTATAATAAAATAAATGCACATACACATGTATCTAACCCTCAATTTCACCACACGCTATGTATTGCTGTGAACGTTGGAGTGAGAGCAGTAATTCTAGGGCTATCATTCTGCTGTTAACTTTAAATTGATAAATGGTAAAGGATTTTAAAAACATCACCTATGGACAATTATGGATATGATAGTTTTTCCTCATTTCACGGATGCACAATTTTAAGACTCAACGTGTTTGGTATCTATTCACTTGATGCTACTCCATCTTTTATATTTTACAAAACAATTGGATATTATATTTTGTTTGTGTGTATTTGAATTCATTCAAATATTGATTTGATAAACAGGTTAAAAGCTGACATTGCGCAGTCATGACCCTTGAAGAGTATATGCGAAACCTCAGAGCAGAAGAGGTGCTTTGAAGAGAACAAGTACTGCTTAAGATGCTGTAAGTATGAGTAGGGCAGTGAGGCAGGACAATTTTTTTAGATACAAAACTGGTATTTAAAATGGTGCTGAAGGGGTTGCTGTACTAGTGTGGGGTCCATTCTTGATGAAAGATCAGGAGCATATTCCAAGCTGGAGACTGGTCTTGATCATTGGGGAAAAAACAGCAAATCCAATGTCTAAAGTATGAATTTTTCCAACTGTTTCATATAAGAAAATGTAGGTAAAAAATGTAGGCATGTTAATGTGTGAAAGGGAAAATTCAGCTGTCATAGTTTTTGTTATCTAAAAATGCTACTCCCTTGTTATATTGATTCTTTGGTTTCATTGCTTTCTGAGTCACTGTTGTTGATTTCAATAAATATATTACAACATTTTTGTAGGCACCAGACAATGCACTATTTTAGTAGAAAACATTTTTCATTTATTATCTCACAATACATACTAAAGACAGAGGGGCCTATTCACGAAGCAGCCGAAGCTTCGGCTGATCCTTCGGCTAGCTTCGGCCCCAGGACCCCTTCGATTCAGTAGAACCGAAGGGCTGCTGCACGGGCTATTCACTGTAGCCTGTACAGCTCCCGAAGTGGGCCGGGCAGCTCAGTCGGGCCGAAGGCATATGCCTCGGCTCGACTGAGCCGAGGTGAAAGGCGAAGCTGGCTGAGCGGCCGGCCATTGGCCGGCCGACAGCCTGCTTCTGACAGCTGGGCTTATGGCCTGGTGGCTGGGCTTATGGCTGGCTCCGGCCACTTGCAGAGAGATCAGCGTCCCTGGTTACCAGCTAACGAGGGACACTGATCTCCAGACAGCCCAACTCTCCCGGGCACTGCGCCCAGGAGAGAAACACTTTCTCCAAGAAAGGTTTACTCAGCTCGTTCGAGCCGAGTAAACCTTTCCCTGCTTTTTCTTTTTTTTTTTCTGACATGGAGCAGTTGGCTGCCGTCAGAATAAAAAAAAATAAAAAAATTTGCTAGATTTCAATTTGCAATAGCCAACAGCAAACTAGCTATTGCACCTGCCCACTGCTGCTGTCAATCAGCAGAGGGGACCTGCAGTTCTCCATCAGGTCCACTCTAGTGATTGACAGCAGCAGAGGGCGGGTGCAATAGCTAGTTTGCTATCGGCTATTGGAAATTGAAATAGCCAATAGGAATCTAGCAATGCATTCTTATGGCGAAATATGGCTCAGCGGCATTCGGCTATTTACTCACTGCTGTTTGGCATCTATGAGAATAGACCGAACAGCAGCGAGTAGCCTGCTGGAGGTTCGGCTTAGCCGATCAAGATGTTGGACCGGCTGAGTCCAACTCCTCCTGCACTTCGGTTCAACCGAACATGCTGAGCATGTTCGGCGACCGGAAGCCACACGAAGCCACCCGAAGTACGGCTGATATCAGCCGTACAAACCTGAAGTGAATAGCGGAACAGCGTTCGGCTCACTTCACTTCAGGTCGGTCGTTCACTCGGCTGTCTATGGCAGCTTAGTGAATAGACCCCATAGAAACAATATCTTAAAATCTTGGAGAACCATTAACCCTCACATTGAGTATAGGAGCCTTCGCACCATTGACTCAAAATCCATTACATAATTTAAAAAATTCGTTATCACAGCAGTCCTTAACAGATTTGTTATCTTCAATTGGTGAGTCAAAGTGGTTAAGATCAACGTGTTTCACTACTTGCTTTGGAGCAAGGAGGTACTAAATAAGATGTGCACTGGTTTTCACACACTACGTAATGAGGGTCACCTTGATGGTGGGGGTTGCAGAGGGATAAATAATAGAGGGTCCAGTTGTGCATGCACCCACCTAAAGGAGAACTATGAGATGAGTGATTTCCACTCACCTCATAGTTCTAGCCGACCTGTGACAATGAGACTGTCACAGGTCGGCTCAGTAGATCGGGAGGTGAGCGAACAGATACCGGCGTTCGCTCACCTCTCGATCCTGTCGCGGCTCTCTGACGTGACAGGGGAGGGGCTGGATTCCCCCCTCCCCGCTGCCATCCGCCAGCGCTGACTGGCTGAACGGACAGGGGAGGGGGCGGGTACAGCTGGCTCTGCCTCTAGATAGGCAGAGCCAGCTGTCACTCACGCAGCTGGGCGGATCTCAACATCGATGTCGGGATCCGCTCCGGCTGCGGCGTCTCAGTATACGGCGAGCTGCAGCTCGCCGTATACTGAGCTTAGGGTAATGGGAGGACGCTAGTTTGTGTCTTCCCGGTACCCTAAGGAGAACTATGGGGAAAAGCCCTGACCCCATAGTTCTCCTTTAAGATACTCTCATAAACATTTATTCCAATTCATATATGCAAACACCTCTCCCAAGTGACTGTAGCTGGTCGCAATTTACCTCCATTTCATTCCAGTTGGCCTCAGTCCACCTTTACTTTAACCTTGCACTTAACTTAGTGAATAAAGTGAAGCCAACCAAGTGCAAGCAAAAATCCTGTGTTTTTTTATTTTTCCTTGCACACGATTGGGTATTTTTTGCAATGTGAAATATTCACTAAGCTAAGTGAAAATGCTCTTCTTCTTTAGTAAATAAACCCCAATGATACACAAGTATTTACATCCAGAGTTCTAACTTCACTCTAATTATACTTTCGGTTAGAGACTCGAAGTACTGAAGCGGCAGAGCCAGGCAACTAGCACTAAACAAAAGCAATAACTAAAACGGTATTTTTCTCATATGTTTTTTAAAGATGTTTGTTTTGATTTATCTGCATGTAATTTTTTTTTTTTCAAAAACATTTTATTGTGTTGACAAATTCAAGGAACGTTTACAACATGTTTTGCATGGCATCAATCTGCATGTAATTTGACTACAATCACATTCTGTGTCACAACAACATTAACATCAGCACAAGTGTAATATTTAGGTAAATTATCATTAATGAGATAATTCACCATATTGACGTGTGGTGGGTGAGTCTCACCAGTGCAGCAAAAATCACTTGGCATAGAACAGTATGAGGAATGAAACATAATCCTAGGATACTTTAAAGGGACATAGTCCAACAGAATATTTAGTAGAAATACTTTTAGGGTTTTAGGGGCATTGAGTTCATTTCATGATATGTCCACAAAGTAATACGTGCGACTAGCACCCAAAGGAAGTCCCTCCACTTAGAATGTATGTAAACGGAGACAATCTACAGTTAGGCAGCACCTCTTCAGGCAGGAAAAATCTGGCAATGCACAAAAACAAACAGAGGGCGCCTTCCCTAGTGTAGATAATTTTATTATACGGCTATAAGAGCAAGAAATGTACTCAAAATCAAATACTAAAATACTAAAAAAAGTCTTTAATATACAGAAAACCATCCGCAATCCAGAGAAGGACAAAACAATCATGGCAAGAGAGAGCTGCAGAACGATACAAGGTCCTTCTAATTGCATGCCTTGCCTAGGTTAACGTGTTTCTGGGGCACGGACCTCTGAGGTTCTAAGGAAGAGGGCATGCCCCAGAAATGCATTAACCCAGGCAAGGCATGCAGTGAGATGGATCCAGTGTCATTCTGCAGTTCTTTTGCCATGATTCAGTACTACTTGATTGTGAGTACATTTCTTGCTCTTATATCTGTATAATAAAGTAATTTCATGATATGTTTACTATATGATTATGGAACAAATAAATGTATTATTGTGTATTTATGGTTTTCAACATACACCTGCCTGGCCAAAAACACTGACACCTTTAGCTTTGATTACGGCACGCATTCACTGTGGCATCATTTTGATAAGCGTATGCAATGTCACAACATTTATTTCCGTCTAGAGTTGCATTCATTTTCACCAAGATCTTGCAGTGGTTAGAGGGGAGTCAGACCACTGTGTAAAGCTTTCTCTAGCACACTCCAAAGATTCTCAATTAGGTTAAGGTCTGGCCTCTGTGGTGGCCAATCCATGCGTGAAAATGATGTTTCATGCTCCTTGAAAAAACTATTTCACAATTTGAGCCTGGAAGACCTGTGGTCATTCAGTATATTCAGGTAGACAGTTGACCTCATTTTCTGCGAACATAACATTGCTGAACCTAGACCTGACCAGCTGAAGCAACCACAGATCATAACACTGCCCAAAATCCATGTGGTGACTTTTTTTGTCAGGCATTTTATTTACTTGTATTATATAGATTTTTAGATGGCTATTATATGATATATTGGTTAACCCTGTTGAACTCATGGCTAATGCCCTTATTCAGAAAGCAGCTTTTCTGTGCACTAGAAATGCAGACAGGGATTGTAAACAATTTTCAAGACAACTTCTACTGTCCTTAGAATGTGTTTTTGAATCACATTTTTCATATCAAAAGGAAATTTTTTCATTGCTTTAAAAAATATATATTTTTTGGAGAAAAATGTCAAACTGTTATTGAAAACTAACCAACAGCACCATCTTGTGTCAAAGTATGACAGTAGCAAGGCTATGTTTGTACCTAATAACTCCTGTAATCTCATCTGCCAGAAAAAAATACTCACGGGGTTCTTGTCTTATGTTTCTTTTTTTAAACACATTTTTAGAAAATGTGACACATCACAATGAAACTTAAACGTTTGTAACACTAAGCTTTGCTATCAAATGTTTGAGACTTTTTTTTGTATATTCTACAAAAAAATAGCCAATTGTTCAGCAACTCAATGGAGAATATACTGTAAATCAAGAACAATAGAGAGACTAGAAATCAAGTATTTTTGTTATCCTCCTAGTTGGAAACTACTAGGCTGAAACATGTGCTGCTTTAGTTTTTATTTTAATCTCCAGAAACAGAGTTACTAAGATCAATGCCTGTGGTGTAGCTTACCTATGCAAGATGTTGTTTAATCCTCCCTTCATACCCTGTGTGGTTCATCTCTGTCCATGAAGTCGCAAAAAAATTCAATACCCTAAATTTCCTATAGGGGGCACTTTCAAATCTTTTACCGCTCATCAGTTTTTACATTTTTTAATTTTTTTTTAAACAGTTTTTTTTTAACACTAACTTTATTGCTGTCACATAGGGGATAACAAGCCCCCTATGTTATAGCAGATAAGGTGTGGCAGGTCCTCTTTATGGAAACATCATGGGTCTTTCAGACCCCTAATGTCACCTAATGTCACCCCAAAGAAGCTGAGGAAACAGAGATCTGCTTCCCCAGCTTCTTCTCCTGGCTCTGAGAGTCAGAGAATGTACATTGTGACACCGGAAGTGATGTAATACACATCACTTCCGGGTCAAGTGATCGGATGAGAGATCAGCGGCAGGAAGTCTGCTGAACTCTCTCCGATCATTGTGGGGAGACCTGCCGTGCTGGTCCTGGGCCCGCAGGGGGGACAGCAGAGTACAGCAGAGTACGGGGAAGCCGGCGGTGGCCAATCGAGGTGGGGGCAGCACATCCTGCCGATCGGTACAAATGATCCGGTGGCTGTATAGACACCAGCTGGTTTTTTTTTAATTTTTTTAGAAAAAGTTTATTAAGGGTTTTGTTCTTTCTGTACAAATACAACAACAACAAAAAGAAATAAAAATAAAACCGATCCAATTTGTGAAATATTAACATAAGGGCACATACAAAATACTGAATGAAACAGAGCCACAAAGTAAACAATGTCGTGCCATGCTGGTTGCCCTGAGCGGCTAATCAATAGTGGGTGGTGAAACACCCTGTGATGTGCAATCCAGAGCACCGGACAGTTGAGCCTTCAAATACCAGGAGGTGTATATAAAAGGTGACATTATTTGGGACAGTTCGGACCTCTCAAAGGTGTCGGCTGCAAAGTATCGCCAGCTGTTTAAAATGAGACCAATAACTTCCTGGTATAACCACTTACAATGGATGCTGCTCCTTGAGGTTTAAAAGTTTTAGTTTCCTGCAGAATCATCTGGTCCCCTGAGCAATGGTCCTGATGTCCTGTTTTAGGGTGGCTCCTTTCCCTAGCATTTTCCTATGGAGCCACCCTTATGCGTGCTAGTCAGCTGTGTGTCTCCACAGGCACAGCAAGGCAAGTCACTCCAAGCCCCCACCCCCACCCCCGCTCCTCCATCCTCCCTCCCTTCTCCAAGCTAGTGCTGGAGACTGCACTGTGCCTTGTGATCTTGTACTGGACAGGAGTTCAAGTTCGGGGAAGTGGAGCTGAAATAGTTGAAGGCAGCTGATGATCTCTTTAAGTGCTTGGGGTGAAAATATAAAAAACAAATGCTGAACAACGTATATACAGTATGGCAAATAATTATTTGATCCCCTGCAGATTTTGTAAGTTTGCCCACTTACAAAGTCTATACAAAGTCTAAGGTAAATAAGTAGGGATGCACTGATACCGATACTAGTAAAAGGCAGTTTTAAAGATACTGTTTGGGAACCTCACTTCTGTATTTTATTGTATGCTTCAGTGATAACAGAATAGCGCTGCGCAAACTGTTGGCGCTATATAAATCCTGAATAATAATAATAATAATAATAATAACAGGTGGTGTTTGAAGGATCCGATACTAGTGAGACTTCATGGCTAATGGTAGGGCACAGATTTAGCAGAGTGTTTCATCTTGAAGAGCTCACCACTGGGGCTCCTAAAATATGTCAGATGGCAGTGGTTAATTTAAAAAACCCATCATTCATCCATAAGAAAAATATCATATTTTTCTTAAGAGCCTTGATTGCAACCACAACAGTCAGTGCCCTTGTCATACGACAGCCATTCAGCTAAGCATGCTCTCATGGACCATAGATGAGGCATTATTTAATTCTTTCTCTTAGCGGGTTGAAACAACATTGGGGTCTATTCACTAAGCTGCCGTAGGCAGCCGAGTGAATGACCGACCTAAAGCGAAGTGAGCTGAACGCTGTTCAGCTATTCACTTCAGGCTGGTACATCAGCTTGTACATGGAAATCAGCCGTACATCGGGTGGCTTCGGGTCGGCTGAACATGCTCAGCATGTTCGGCCGACCCGAAGTGCAGAAGGAGTTTGACTCAGCCAATCCAACATCTGGATCAGCTAAGCCAAACCTCCGGCAGGCTACTTGCTGCTGTTCGGTCTATTCTTATAGATGAAGAACAGCAGTGAGTGAATAGCCGAATGCCACTGAGCGGCATTTGGCTCGGCTGTTCTGCTCGGTCCCTCTGTGGTACCGAGCAGAACAGAAAAATAGTTTAAAAAGTAGAAAAAAATAAATAGAAAACTATTGTGCGGAGCTAGCAGTGACAGCTAGCTCCGCCCAACTGTTTTCTATTGGCCGGCACCGTTCTGCTGCATACAGAGAAAGGTGTTAATGAGAACAAGAAATTAGGATGTTTGATACTGAAATAAGCAATAATTATATGAAAACAGTTAACTGTTGGCTACAGACAACATCTTTGAAAATGTAGTAAAACATTCTAGAACAACCACAATCCTTGATTACATGCAGAAGCATTTAAAAGTGAAGGTGGCTTACACCAAGCGTTCACTAGCGGTAAATAAACTAGTCATTTAAAATAAATGCACCAGGAAGATTCACCTGCATTGAATGTTTGTTGGATGATTAACTACTTGATAAATATGCCCCAAAGTTAGGTAAAAGTTAAAAGAGCTGCACCAATTTATAAATCCAAGAACAAAAATTTGATATATTGATATAATGTGAAAGTGGGCCCCAATGCATTTGGGAGATCACTCTCATGGGATTGCGGCGGTCAAAATATAATTGGTGAGGTAGTTAATGTTTAGTGTTTAAATTAGCTATTAATAATTTAAAAAAATAAATAAAAAAAAAATCTTTTCGTCAGAAAATGGCGGTTTTTCTTTCCTTGCAGTGGGGGATGAAGGACGTTGGCTTGTGGCTTAATCTGATTACTCCGCAGAAGCCACCAGTTAGACAGCAAGCGCCTTCAGCTTCCACATCAAGTTTGCGTAAAGGAGTTTGTCTTTCCTTTAATGAGTCGCATTGTAAATGGGATGCGTCTTGCAAGTACAAGCACGAACGTTCCTTTTGTGCAGGTACACACCCAATGTCCAGATGTTTTAAGAGACAGAACAACCCTTCAGTTACCACGGTTTACTAGTTTACTAGTCCTTAGACCTAGATGTAAACACAAAGGGCGGGGATGCTGGCTGACATAATTGGCAATGGTCATAATTGAGTAATGATGTCACCCATTATTCCCAGCCCCGATCAGCTAATGGCCGGGAGATTCCCTGGCAGACAGTTAAATGTAAACAATGTAAACAGTTAAATGTAAACACAGGGACAGGGCACCCTGACTTACATCAATAGCCAAAAATGCTCATTGTCAGATACATTTCTTGTGACTGTTGCTAATTTATAGCTATTTTGTGACATGGACCTAACTATCATGGGGATCAAACTTCAAAATGTCTAATAGAAGAGAAACACATCTACTAGCAGAGACAGGACCACCTAACTTGGTCAGTTATACACTGGGGTTCATTTACTAAAGAAAAACAGACAGTTTACTTTGCAAGGGAATTTTGCCTTTGCTTAGTGAATGAGGTGAAGCTCTGACTTCCATCATCCAATCATCTGCAAGCAAAAATACAGAGCAGAGCAGTTACAGCACGCATCAAAAATTCATCCAATGTATTCCAATGGTATTTTGGGCTCTAGTTCACACCATAGCGTTCAGTTCCAGAGCATGTGGAAAAACTGCAGTATGCCCTATTTTCTCTGCTCTGGAATGCACCAAAACACATGCAAACACATCAAAAACGCATGCAAACCCGCTGGAACGCACTGAAAGCCAATTTTAGGTGGAAAAAACGTATGCAGATCTGGTCCGCATTTGGTGTGAACAAGCCCTAAATCAACCCCGAGGTGTGCATCCGTACATGCAGGCAGTGCCAGGCTTTTTTCCTTTAGTACAATTGACCAAAAACAAATACTTTCTCTTTAGAAATCTTAGTGAGTGGGGTACTCCCTGAAATCCCTATCCTTTTAACATTTTTACCATATGCTTCCTGATGTCTTCCTAATTCTTTTTTATTTTTCAGTTAAATAAATTTCTAATCACAAAGTTTACTTAGTAGAAGCTGTCATTAGGGAATAAACCACTAGATGGTGAGCTTTCCATTTAAACCAAAATACATTTACCTACAGGTTCACTTGGTTTTAGTTTATGAAATATGTTGCGGAAAGTTTCCAGTCAAAAATCCAGAACAAAGTTTCCACTGGTCTATTGATCGCATATCTAATTATAGAATTTTGGAATGGGCAATTAGACCCAACATTGAACAGCCTAGTGTTACTCCTATTATCCTAAAAGAGCGGTTGGCACTTTGTACATATACTATTCATCACTCACTTTAATGCAACCTATGTATGCCATTTTTTAAAAAGTGCTAAGTTTTACATAATATTTTTGACCTGACCTGACAAAACATGTAATTTCAGTGTCCAATTTGGAACATACCTCCTACAAACTCTATTCTAAATCAGTCTTTCTGGTCACCAGTAAAAGAAATACCCAGTCTTACATATGCTTTACCGGCGTTCACAATGACTAGTTCACCTAACCAACCGCTCAGTGTCTGCAGTTCCCCTCTGTCAATCCCTACACTGGCTTCCAATAGCCCAAAGGATAAAATGTTAAATATTAACAACCACTTATAAAGCCATCCACAACTCTGCCCCCAGCTATATCTCAAACCTTGTCTCAAAGTATCACCCTAACTGTCCCCACCGCTCTTCAAAAGACCTCCTGCTCTCCAGCTCCCTCATCAACTCCTCCAATGCTTGCCTCCAGGACTTCACTAGAGTCTCTCCCATCCTATGGAACTCTCTACCCCAACCTGTCTGTCTACACAGTCTCCCACTCTGACTGCCTTTAGGCAATCCCTTAAAGGAGAACTATGGGGTTAAGGCTTTTCCCCATAGTTCTCCTTAGGGTAACGGGAGGACACAAACTAGCATCATCCCGTCACCATTGGCTCAGTATACCGCGAGCTGTAGCTCGCGGTATACGGATGCACCGATATCGTTTTTTTCGGTATAGAGTACGAGTACAGATATTTTACTTTCGGTACTCACCGATAACGAGTACCGATACCGGTGCTTCCGCTGGCATGAAGCTGGCTCCATGTTAATTGGACGGCTCAATTGTGATTGTCCAGGAAACTGGCTTCCCAGCCAATCAGCATTGAGTCAGCTTCCCGACCAATCAGGAAGCCAGGCGGTGAGTAAAGACCCGCCTCCTAGCTTCCTGATTGGCCGGGAAGCCTCGCCCCCCGCCTGCAGTGCGATCGCGGCACCGGAAAGCGGGGCCCCGGTGTTCGGTCACCGGGACCCTGCACTGCCCCATATTGCAGGACCGGACCGCAACGAGACCCGGTACCATTTGATCCGCGGACCGGGGGTTGGGGACCACTGCCCTATGGTACTGCCGGTCAGAGGAAATCTTCCTCTGATTGGAACTTCCGCTATTGGGGAAGAAATCGGAGCATTGATACCGATACTAGTATCAGTATAGGTGCATCCCTAATAGGTGCATTCCTCAACCGAGTTGCAAATGAACCAACGTCTCACTACGGATAGGAATTCTGTGATCATCAATGATAAGACTAGTCCCATTCGTGTCTGTGCATGTAATCCCTGGGGCAGTATAGGGTAGATCACAAGAGTATCAGAGTTCCATATTGAGTAAAATAGGGTTATAGTGAAGAACTATATAGATTCACTGGTCAGCGTGCATTCTATTAAAAACTGTATTGAAGTATACATACAGACCATAGCCCCAGCTTTTTGCTAAGGCCTAATTAGAAATGTCCAAATCAAAATTGGCTTTTTGCTACAGTGAACTTTGTTGGTAGTAGGCAGTATATTATAAGTTATGTTTCTGTCTATGTATAAAGGTTTATTATTGCATACAGGGAAATGAAAGCGGATATTAAATCTGACTTAAAATCAATACCACGTGGATTTTTCTCACTAATGTAATTAACCTTTTCTTTCATTCTTTTATGCTAGGTCAGTAATCAACACTACTCCCCTAATTAACAGAAGCAGTGCTGGAATTAGATAACTTTTTTTATCTGTGTTTAAAAAATAAAATAGTATGGCTGCCCATACACCAATCAGCCATAATATTATGACCACACGCCTAATATTAGGTAGATCCCCCTTTTTCTGCCAAAAGAGCCGTGACCTGTACAGGCATGAACTCCACTAGACCGTGGAAGGGATACTGTGGTAACTCGCACCAAGCCATCAGTAGAAGATTTGTTAAGTCCTGTAAATTGTAAGATGGGGCCTCCATGGATGAGACTTGTTTTTCCAGGACATCTCACAGATGCTCAATTTGGAAGCCAAGTTAACGCCTCAAACTCATTGTTGTTTTCCTCAAACCATTCTTGAACCATTTTTGCAGTATGGCAGGGTGCATTAACTTGCTAAAAGAGGCCACTGCCATTGGGGAAAACCGTTTCTATGAAGGGTTGTATTTGGTCCGCAACAATGTTTCGGTAGGTGTTATGTGTCAAAGTAACATCCATATGAATGGCAAAACCCAAGGTTTCCCAGCAGAAAATTCCCAAAGCATCACTCCGCCTCTGCCGGCTTGCCTTTTTCCCATAGTGGATCCTGGTGCCATCTTTTCCCCAAATATACAAAACACATGCAGCCAGCCATCCACTTAATGTAAAAGAAAATGTGATTCATCAGACCAGTCCACCTTCTCCATTGCTCATGGACACCCAGACCGCAGCCCCACAAGCAACAAACTACTATGCACTGTGTATTCAGACACCTTTCTATCAGAACCAGCATTCATTTTTTCAGAAATTTGAGCTACAGTAGTTCTTCTATTGGATCAGAATACATGGGCCAGCCTTCGCTCCCCACACAAGCCTTGGCCGTCCATGACCCTGTCGCTGGTTCCCTGGTTTTCCTTCCTTGGGCCACTTTTGGTAGGTCCTGACCACTGCAGACCGGGAACATCCCACAAGAGCTGCAGTTTTGGAGTTGCTATAACCAAGTTGTCTAGCCAACACAATTTGGCTTCTAAAATCCTTACACGTGCCAATTTTTTCTGCTTCCAACACATCAACTTCAGGGACAAAGTGTTGACTTTATGTCCAATATATCCCACCCACTTCCAGGTGCCATTGTAATAGGAGAATCAATGTTATTCACTTCACCTCTCAGTGGTCATAATGTTATGATCAGTCTATATATGACTCTTATTAGGTCACTATGGCACAAGTTTAGATAAAAAAGCACCACTTTTGTAATAAACTTTATAAGCCCCTGCCTGGTTCATCACTTAAATTAGAAATACTTAAAGGTAAATTACAGTGTAAGTGCATAACTTGAATTATTATGTCTGTGTTTACACATTCGTATATGTTTGTTTTCATAATTTTAATACAGAGATTAGCCACTAGCCACAGAGCCTTAGCTACAGAGGGGGTGCATTGTTTTCATTGAATTGGATGACTCATTATGAGGCCCAACAGTAAAGGAAAAGGCATTGTGCAGTACTGCAAAGCCTGCATATGCAATAATGAAATATGGCTTTCCCCGCATTCTACATACAGTATATCATTACAAATATTAATAAGAAACACGGTTGTAAACATTAGCAGTTATTTTTTATATGTAACCTTCATGCTTTTTTATCTAATCCTGTGAAACATAGCAGCTGCTACATTCAGTGAATACCCAATATACCTACACAATAATATATACTGTACCTACACAAAAACAAAGTGAAAGAAAAGGCAGTGTGTCTGCATTTAAAAATTAAAACGTTACAAAATTACATACAAAAAATATTAAACCATAAACAACATTTGCACAATGGTGCACCATGTTTCAAATAACACATAGGGGGTTATTCACGTAGGAGCCAAAGGATCCAGCAGTAGCTTCGGCTGGTCCTTCAGTTCTCTTCAGCCGCTGGACCTAAACATAGGTTAAATGTGGATATAGAATGTGTAGTAATATTCAATAGGACTGTCATTTTATGGGTTCTATGACTGTCATTATACAACACAGCATAAAAAGTTGATAGTAAATTCAATAAATCCAGAGAGTCTCAGGATGCAAAATACAATTTTCGCCTGTTACAGTCATTCATGTTTTTAAACTTGCACCCCATCTTAACAAAAACTTTCAGTTCAATTTTTTTTTTTTCATATCAACACCCTTAGTAAGCTACAGCACTAGTTTTGTAGATGCCAAACAGGCATTCCACAAAAAAGAGCTCTGTGTATTTTGCTTTAAATAAGCAGCCCTAATTTAACAGATAAGATAACAGAAATTGTTTGACTGGTTTTCAGGCCAGGAAAGAAAAATCTTTATCCTTGCCATAAAAGGATAATTCATATTTTTTAATTAAGCAAATTTAAATGTATGTGCCATTCTAAAAATAACATCTATTTCTGAATTAGCATATTTTTTATCAAGCCAGCACTAAAAGCAATACAGATCAACAATATAAAGCATATTGAAAACTTTTCTTTCTGAAAGGTATTTTAATAAAAATAAAAGAGTGCTTTTTGTGTAATGATGTACAATATTAGCTCGCCTACAAAACTTGCAGCTCATGTATATTACTTTTATTATTTAAGTACACTAATATTGACAACGTTCACTAAAAGTATACAGTATGCCAGGGCTCAAAATTTCCACTCGCCTGCTCACATTTGGCCAGTGGAAATGCAGTGCAGGCGAGTGGAAATTCCGTCAGGCTTGAGTCAGTACCTGACTAGTGGGAGCAGCTGCTCCTGCTGGACTCTCTGTTCTGTCAGCCGCAGCTCTTCACTAAGCTCCGGGTCGAAAACTGAGTGATTAGTAATGTCGGCAGACCTTACTTATCACACCAGATCACCAGGGATCTGCCTGCTCGCCTCCTCCCTGCAGAAGATGTGGGGGCAGGTACCTTTGTGGTAATATTGTTAAAGTTGTTAATATTTATTTTTGTAACTTATTTTGCATAAAACATCTAACAGTGTAATTTATAAGATTATTTAAGAGGGTGTGTTTAGGGGCGGAGTTAAGGCCGGGGCAGGGTAGGGGTTAGGTGGGCAACTGGTGGCGAGTAACTCCTAAGGCCTGGCTAGTAGCGCAGGACTGGAAATTTTGACCCCTGCAGTATGCATACCCACAACTTTTTTTTTGGTTTGGAAAGTAGGGAGCAGGAAAGGGTTAAAATATTTTGCTGTTTGTATCTCGTTAGAGAGATTTCTCATCACTTTCTGCCATTTAGGTGGATCTGGAAGTCAGAAGATGCAATGCAATGTGCATTTATATTGTAAAGGGCTGTGCAAACTGTTGGCGCTAAATAAATCCTGTATAACAATAATAATAATAATGTGGCGTCACAACATATTGCATTAAAGCCAAGCAGCGTGCCACCTAGCAGTATAAGAACTGATTGGCTGAGGTGCTGACAATACAGGTGGAACCTGGAAGTGTCAGCAGCCATGTGCTGTAGAGACGACCTGGCACTGAATCAGGGATGAGGTGAGTATGACATTAACCAGCCCCCCCCCCTTTTCAGCCCCCCGATCACAAAATCAAACCAGTAGTAGGACAAGGACCAATGGGCTTGCTTGGGATTTAGGCAACAGCATTCTTGAAAGCAAATGTCAATTTGTATGGCCAAGGTGACCGGATCATTGAGTGCAGTGGGGATTTCATGTAAAGCCAGTGCATTTTTAATATGTTTGGAGAACCTCTGTCAGAAGAGAGAGGCCTGCCACTGGAGAGGCCATTGGCATTGCTGAAGGTTCAATAGCAGGAGTTAGAAAGGCCTGTAAATGACCCAAGTGGGTTGAGATGGTATGGAGATGTAGAATCACATAGACTTGACTGACTTTCTAACCTTTGAGTCTTTGACAGAGGCGTTCACTAGGATCAGCAGGTTACTGAGGTTCATCAGACTGGTTCAAGGTTCAAGCATCATGGAACCTGGAAGAGTAGGTGGCTGTATGCAGGAGAGTAATCCCTACTCCATTAGTATTGTTCCTGATGATGTCCATAGAGACAAAACGCATTGGATGGGACAGAGCACTGTAACTTCCCTATGCACGCATGCACATATGAGCATCCGCACAGAAAGGCAGGGGATGTACTGTGGTGTGGTGCTTGGTCTAATAATACAATGTCAATTCTACTGCAGCGTGAAGCACTTTCTTTTTATGTAAACTGATGTTTTCTTAATCAAAAGGTTTTTTAATAAAGGGTACATTTAATGCTATCGACTTCTTTTATTTTCTATTATGGGGTTGTTTAGAGCCATGGATGCATAGGACAACCTTTTTTCAGCCATGGAACCCTTTCAAAGTATGTAAAATTTCAAGACACCCGGGTCTAAAATGTAAAAAAACATATAAAAAACATATGGCCTTTCTAAAATCCATTATCCCAGATAGGGCTATGGAACAGATTTTAAGGGGGGACTTCATGCAAAACACAAAAAAGTGGGGTTACCCTCCTCACA
>NW_017306572.1:459206-474663 GCF_000935625.1 Nanorana parkeri
TAAGAATATCCTCTTTCACATCAGAGTCCTCCTCTATATGAAATATATCTACAGTATATGAAATGAAGATTGTTCTATCAGTCATTTGTGCCAGGAGGAAAAAAAAAATTGACATGCCAGATACTGATAGATAGATTATCTAGTTTGGAAAAGGGCTTGTTGCCAGTACTGCATTTACAACTCAACTGTGTCAGAAAACAATTTTATTTTAAAGGTTAAAACCTAAAAACTAGTTATGGGACTTATATTTGAATTGATTTTTATACCACATGTTCCATATTATAAATACACTGAAACCCAAAACATGCAGAGCTTTTAGTAGTCAAAAGACCATGCCTATTGTGTATTCTCATTACACCTCTGCATGATATGGATTTAGCTGATAATAGTACAGTACAGTCATTATGTGTTTCTTATCAGCATACCGCTGAGAGAGGTGAAAGAGACAATGTTTATTCATTAAGAAAAACAAAAAAACATTTTGTATAGCAAGTAAATGGTAATTTTTTATTAACACTATTGTCAAAAATCCTTTTCTAGCTATATGGTTCTATATACATTTTAGTTGGAAAGCACCACATTGCTTTATGCCTAATTTATGTGCTTACACTCAATAGTTACATGTAAAACAGTGGGAAAGGTGCTATTGCATGGCTTCCTGTGTAGGACCCTTTGTCTGACTAAACAATGACACATGAAGTGTGTTGCCTGAACCACTTTTACCTGAAAGGTGACAGCTGGCTGAGGGAGTAGAAACAAACTCCCGACTGATACAGCAGCCAAGAGTCTGTTTGCAGCTGTAGGTCTTACATCCATAGCAGTGAAAGGGTTAAAAGAACACAACTATGATGCGCCAGTTGCTGGTTAATAGTGTTTAGCTAGGGTGTGATCTTTATATCTTGCAACCTGTACCCTTTCCAATATCTCAGTTCTTGCGCTTGTCATCCTGTTACTGTAGTGTTCCACTCCTGATTCCTGTCTAGTTCTAGTCCTTGTTACCTGCCTTGCCACTTTACCTTCCCTGGATTTTAACACCTAACTGACTTGACCCCATCAGAATGCCACCTGCCCAGACCTTAACTCATTTAACGAATGTGCCCCTACTCAACACTTTAGCTTAGATGTCCGGTTCTTGTTAGCAGTTAGAGAGTTTAAATTTTGGATCACTCTTCCACAAGCAGTCACAGTGGTATCAGCAGAGAGTATTGAATCATTAAAAAATCATTTAGATACCTTCCTCAGAGAACATAACATACAAGGGTACAGGTACTTTTAAACACTAAACCACACAGGGACTCATATATACACACGTGCACACAAACACACACAGTCACACAAAAGTTGAACATAATGGAACTTTGTCTTTAGTCAACCTCAAATACTATGTAACTATGTAACCTACCTTCGCTACCCACCACAACTACTCTCCATCTTGTTCCCCAGTACCTCACTCTGGTTTGTCTCCCCAGTTTGGTTACCTCTGGCTTTTTCCTGCCTACTCCCTGCATAAACCCAGTGTGTGCTACTCCCTACCTTCCAGAACAACTAGAGTTGCGAGCAGCATAAGTCCATCCACACCATCAGCGGCCCTGGAAGCCCCCAGAACTACCATCCCTGTTTTCCAACCAGCTAGTAGAGACCAATGCGGCACTCAGAGCTCATCTCTGCCACCTCTGCTCCAGCTGTGGAACGTCTCTCTGTGCCCTCGTGTCTAATGCAAGTCAATGGACCTGCATCATACATGATCTTCTTAGCAGTCCTTAAACCGCAGGAGCCAAGCAGAGATGAGGCTGCAGGGACCGAGCTAGAAGCCAAGCAGGACCAAGGTTTCAGTTAAATATATCTTACTTATTTGAGCCCCTAGACCTTAACCCATGCAGTTAAAATATTAAATACCTGTGCATAAAAGAATCGTGATGTTTTTGCTGCTCATTCAGCGGGTCCATGGCACAATAGTTTGCAGTTGACTGTGCCAGATATGTAATAATTTGATGGCTTATAGTTTTGCAGCATTTTAAAGAGGACCCTTTATTGCCATTATTCCTAAAGCATATGTATAGCCAGTTTGTTTGTCAGTTTTGGATAAAGCAAGGTAGGGTTAAACTCCAGTCCTTTTTTGATTTGTGTGTCCCATTGGTCAGATTTGCCTTTATATTCTGGAGATTAAGTAGGAAGTGAGAAGAAAGTTGACGCCTGAACAGGTGTCCAGATTGGAAGATTTGCCCTCCTAATTCTGTTCTGGTGACATCTGTAAAAGTTGTAAATAAAAAAAATATAAAATTGCCATCACTTTCTGTCTTGGTGTCAGTGGTCACCAGGCAAATAGAGTGAATCTGCCAAGTGGGGTCATAAACAGCAATACAAGCCTGTCATAGGTTTAAACTCTTCCCTACTTTATCCAAAAGTAGAAAAAAGTTATGGCTATAAATATATATATATATATTACAATGCTCCTTGCAGCTCTCATGATCCATGTTTTCTAACCACAAGTGAAAGTTTAATAATACTCACCCTAAGGTTATGTTTGTCTTTGAAAATGGAAAGTAATAGTCATGAAAATCTGTCCATGCCCTGACGAGTAACAGCATCTGTTCATTTATTTCAAACAACATCTGTATTAAATACACCATCAGATTAGTTTAGTAAGACACTGTACAGAGAAATGAGGATGTGCAAGATCAGTAACCCATGGCAACCAATTATGTTTTATTGTACTGTATTTCAGGGATGATGGTTATTTATGAGATAGTTGCTGATTGGTTTAGATGGATTTATTGCACATCCACACAATATTTTGCATTGTGCTTTCTTACCAAATATACTTATATACATGTACATAAAATATGACAATCACTATAACAAAGACATTAGTTTATTTTCACAGATAAATCAGGGTTTCTTATTTAGTATGTCTTTTAGGGGTACAAGGTTGCTGGCCCAAACAACTTTTTGAGGGTGCAGAATTGAGGCTTTGTTGTGTGGTGTTTTAAGTTCAGCGAGTAACAGCAGGCAAGTATGTATGTGTTGAAAGCTAGGGGTGGAGTTAGTCTTTGTGTGGGATTAATAGAAATAGATTTATCAATGCATAAATAACTGAATGGAGAGCTTTTGGAACCATTCCTTCTGCTTCCACAGTATGGTATGGGTAGACTTGCAGTTATAGTGTTGTGTACCAAAGTGTGATCTTTTTAGATATGTAATCTTAGTTAGACAATGTTACTTTTCTCACTGTTTATAAACACTTACAGTGATATGTTTTTTTTCTCTCCATATATTGCTCTCAGTGATATTCTTTCATTAAATTGGGGTACAGGTACAAGAACTGCTTAGAGCTCTAAATGGATTTTGAACAGGAAAAAAGTTAAAGTGTATATATATATACACACACATATATACTTTTATCATTGTCCAGTTATTCCATTTTGGGTCTGTATACCTAGAACTACTAGAAGAGGTGTGCTGACGAGTGGACAAACTATTTCAGCCTCTCTGCCTCCTACCTTGTGTGGCTATGATGTCTAATCTTGATAGTATGATACTAAGGCTACACAATCCACTGGGTTATCGGAGGGTGCTCTGTGGCCTTGCTCACATTGTAAAGATAAAAAGTAAAAATTGGATCCCAGCATTTCCAGGTCTGAAGCAACCTAACCAGTTCACTGCCTTCCAGATGCATCTTGGTAAAGCTGAAGTAATCAGGCTTCCTCCCTAACTTCACAGGAAATAATATTTAATAAACGATGCATTCCTTGGTCTCTCCAGTCAAATGTGTTTTCTGATATTTGCTCTACTAGGATGCATTAGGGTTGCCACCCGTCCGGGTTTCACTCGGACAGTCCGGGTTTGTCCTCTTGTGTACAGTTGTCCAGCCAGCGGGCACCCGTACACAAGACACTCTGCTGACACTGGTACTTTAAATTTTCTCGCAGATGCGGCTGCTGAGGTCCTTGGCAAGTGCGATCTCGGTCAACCGCATCTGCCTGAAACCGGATCTTCCTCTGAGCTGCGGGCAGCCTGTGTCTGTTTACAGGTGCACGCAGCTCAGAGGAAGGGTCGGGTGCCAAATCGGCAGCAGCCGTGCAGTGTCAGCCTGCAATTGCCTGCAGAGACTCCCTGGAGGGCAGAGCCCAGGATTCCAATACAGCAGCAATTGACAACTGGCCCCGCCCACTAAGGCAATGCTGCCGGTATGAAGTCACATGGATAATAGCCATGCCCCCTAGAGTGACAAGCCAACACAGGAGATCCCAGGGTGCCCCCAACTCTGCAGCGTTGTGGTATGTATACTGAAGAAATTCACAACTTAAATGTCATCATCTGAGGACACATAGACCTGCAGCACTTATTTATGTATAAATAAGTGTGTCTGCAGTGTATATTCGTGTAGATGGAGTCAGGGGTCATTAATGTGATTTAAAGAGACCCTGTCACCTCATGCATATCTAAAAAAATTTTTTATATTTATTGGTGTTTTTTGACATTCTGCATCCCACTCAAGAGACTTCTCTTTTCTTCCTGTCGTGTAGACATAACAGGAAGTGAAAGCAAATGTCTCCAAAGCATGCCTCCCAAATTTATATAGATGGATACTGGCACCAGGTGCTGGAACAGGCAACCCTCTACCCTAGGTGCTGAGACATTGGGAAAACTGTCCTGGGGACTGGTTGAAATCCCCTGGCGGAACTACCAGGGTTGCACTGGTTAGGGTTGCCACCCGTCCGGTTTTGACCCGTACAGTCCGGGTTTTGGTATGTTGTGTACGGGTGCCCAGCCAGCGGGCACCCGTACACAAGACAGTTAGTGCCGACACCGGCACTTTACATTTTCTGACAGGTGCGGCTGCCGAGGTCCTAGTGAAGTGTGATCTCGAGCAGCAACATCGGCCTGAAACCCGGGTCTTCCTCTGAGCTGGGGGTAGCCTGTGTCTGCAGCTCAGAGGAAGAGTCAGGTTTCAGGCAGATGTGGCTGCTCGAGATCGCACTTGACTAGGACCTCGGCAGCCGCACATGTGATAGCTCCTCCTCTCTTCTAACTCTGGTGATCTATCACATAGAGAAGAACGAGGCGACATTCTGCTCTATGTCATAGACCATCAGAGTTAGAAGAGCGGCCGGGCTATAGATCCCCGTGCAGCTGAAGGGAAGGCATGAAGAGGCGGGGACACAGAAAATAGATGAGTTGCAGGGAAAACGAAGATTTACAGGAGAAGGCTCCCTGACACTGTGCTGCCTGCCTGCGGACCCCCCAGTCCGAGAACTAGGAGACATTCTTCTCTATGTGATAGATCACCAGAGTTAGAAGAGCAGCTGGGCTATAAATCCCAGTGCAGCTGAAGGGAAGGCATGAAGAGGTGGGGACACATAAAATAGATGAGCTGCAGGGGGAACAAAGATTTACAGGAGAAGGCTCCCTGACACCGTGCTGCCTGCCTGCGGACCCCCTGGTGAGACGAGACACGATAGCTTAGACAGCACTGAGAGTCGCACAGCCCAGCCGAGTGTCACTGTCACACAGCCCACCCGAGTGTCGCACAGTCCACCCGAGAGTCGCACAGCCCACCCGAGAGTTGTACAGCCCACCTGAATGTCGCACAGCCCACCCGAGAGTCACACAGTCCACCCAAGGCTCGCACAGCCCACCCGAGTGTCGCACAGCCCACCCGAGTGTCACTGTCGCACAGCCCAACCGAGAATTGTACAGCCCACCAGAGTGTCGCACAGCCTGCACAAACTACCAGGCCACCTGAAGACATTACTCTCTCATTTATATTCTCCCCCTAAAAAAGTTTGCCACGCGCGGCGCTAGAGTGTTCAGGAGGTTTCACTTGAAGAAAAGGTGGCAACCCTAGGATGCATGTATATTCCTACAAACTGTTCCTTGCAATTACAAGTAAGGCTGGGCACACACCTTACAACCATAGCAAGACTTTTGTCTTGCAATGGTTGTAAGGTACGATCTGCCTATCTTGCATAGGCAGATCGTACTTGCGATGATCGCAAGCCACGCCCCCTGAGGGGGAGGCTTCCGATGACCGCAATGCCGAACGGGCCGTGTGCGCTTGCGCACACCGGCCCGTCCGGCTTTTATCTTACGAACATGCTACACACCCGCCGAACATCGTACGATGCTCGGCGGGTTTTCGAACATGTTCGTAAGTTTAAAGTCGTGCAACCTTACAGTAGTAGAGGTCGCACGGCTTTCACACACCTTACGATAATCGTACGATCGCGGGATTTAATTGATTACGCCTCCTTCTGAAAACACTAGTTTCCTGACTTTCATGCTGCCCTTTAGGCTTTAGTGCTTTTTGACATAGAAGTAGTATGTAGTTGAAGAGATCTTGCTTTATTTCAGGTAAGGTGACAGAACAAATTGAAACTGGAACAGCCAGACAACTAGCATATTTTGAAGAAGGTTGGCAATTCCAGTTTACATACTGTATTTCTTTTAGGACGTCTTTTCATTACAACTACAACAAGTGGCAGTACATACATGAAATTTGTTTTAAATGTCAAAGGTTTTGTATTGCTGTCCATCGAGTCCAGAGATTTCTACAGCCCTGGAAGAGAGCACATCCTGGCTGGTGACCTACATTTTCTCTATTGAAAATAGTTAAACAACACAGCCGGGCAACCTCCCTACACCCAACCTGTGACCCAAAGGCGAAAAGCAGAGGCAGACTGATGAATGAATCCCTCTGCTTTCTTCTTCTGCTTCAACATTTGGATGGTTTGCTCAGAATTTGGCATAACAATTTGAAAGCATGGCTTCATCCTGCCTTGTATCAAGCATTCAGGCTGCTGCTGGTGGTGTAATAGTGTGGGGGATATTTTCTTGGCACACTTTGGGCCCTTAGTACCAGCTGAACATTGTTTAAATGCCACAGCATACCTGAGTATTGTTGCTGACTATGTCCATCCCTTTATGACCATAGTGTACCCATCTTTCGATGGCCACTTCCAGCAGGATAACGCACCATGTCACAAAGCTAAATTCATCTCAACTCCAACTCGATCAGCCTCTTCAAAATATTTATTCCTTATTGAAATTCTCTTTCTGAATGAAATGCTTTCTAATTCAAGTTCCTAGACAAGCACTACAAAGAGAAGTTTCTAGTAACAGTGGAGATCTGATGTTTTATTTATTTTTTCATTTCACAGATGGCAAAGACCACTTGAGAGAATCCCATTATGTAAGAAATGATACTTGATAGCTAAAATGAGATACACTGAGAAGAGGGCAAGACATAAACAAGCCATTGTAAATGAAAATCTCTCTCCGGCTAACAAAAGACCTGACACCTCAAGAAAATATGAAATGGTAAATACAATCTGACCTTGATTTAAACTCTGATTCAATCAGGTAAGATTTTCTGTCAATTAAAGCAGGGGAAGGGCGCAATAGAATGTTTTCATACCTGGATATATTGGGGAGTTTAGATAACTTACTATTTACATGTGCCATTTTGAGCCTTTGGGGTTGATTTACTAAAGGCAAATCGGCTGTTCACTTTCCAAGGGAATTTTCACTTTGCAAAGAATGTTTTCCGTAGCTTAAGCAATATCATGACAATTCCCTTTGAAATGCAAGGAGAATTAAAAAAAACTTGTATATTTGCTTGCACATGATTGAGTGATTAAACTCAGCAGAGCTTCACTGAGTTAAAAGAGTTCTAATGTCCCTCCATATACAATCATGCTATAAGATCAGCATTGCAATAGAAATTCATATTGTAGTTGTTTTTGATAATGCAATCAAAGTTTACTTGAAAAAAAATCCCTTTTATGTTGTACGTCCTGCCTTCTGTCTGCCCATCACTTTGAACAACTTCCTGAATTCCCAGTGTGCTTTGTGTCTCTTTCCTTAATGCTCGGTGTGATGCAATCTCCTTTTCTCAAGACTACATATTCCATCTTGCATAGCTTCCAGCAAGCAATGATAATGTTACACAGGGCCGGTGCTAGACTATTTTGCACCCTAGGCAAGACGAGGTACTTGCACCCCCTCAACCCCCCTCCCGTGCTGCTCCATTATCCTGCCGGCTAGCTTCCGCAGACGACAGGTGAATGTAAGCAGCTGGGAGCAATAGCCAGACTGCTATTGGCTATTTTAATTTAAAATAGCCAATAGCAGACTGGCTATTGAAGCACCACATACTGAGCACAGAGGAGCCAACTTGAGAGAGAAAGTTGTCTCTCAGTTCCACTCCTCTACTCAGTGGGTGGGTTCAATAGCCAGTCTGCCCTAAGCTTTTGCAATTTTGAAATGGGGGGGGCGCCGTGGAGGGGGTGAATGGTCAAGGCTGCACCCTAGGCATCAGTGCGCCCTAGGCGGCTGCCTAGTGTGCCTAGTGGCAGCACCGGCTCTGATATTACATTGTTCAGAAATTGAGTTGTAGTTCAGAAGACTCTGCGATATCTGTGACACAAGGGAGTACATATTAACAGCGTGGAGTGAAATTGAGTCAGTGCATTGAAGATAAACATCCTATGGGCATCTTCAATATGTAAGTTTACAAACTTCGTAGATCGATATGATTATTAGGAGTGGGATTTAACTTTTGGAAATTAAATATAGAAATACTTGGTTTTTTTTTTAGTTTAGTTTTTGACCATAGATACCCTTTAAGGGAACATTTTCTTTGCAAAGGGAACAGTCTATTTGCTTTAAGTAAATCAACTATTTAGGTTAATGGTAAAAATAAGTGTACCTGTTCTGCCTCCCCAGCAATGAAAATCGTGATCTCTGTAACTTTCAGTCGTGGCAAGATAGCAGTAACTCCTAACCTCAGTAGTGTTGGGAGTTACAGTGAATCAATCCAGATGACACCTTGAAGATTTTTAAGAAGTTTAATCCAAACTGTGCAGATCTTTAAAACAGCGAACATTGGATAGGTCAAAAGATCATTATGTAATCCACTTAACACAGGACATGTGGATGAGATGCAGACTAGAACATAATGAAGAAGGGTGGAACTATCTACACAAAGGAAAACTGATGCATAGGGGGTGGAGACATTAAAGGCATATGTCAATTCATGTGTATCCAGTCAGTCTGGCCATTTAACTACATTGTTTTAGTAAATCATATTCATTTTCACATTGAGTTTTCATTATTTATAGCCTACTGCAATTAATTTGAAAAACTTGAAGTTTGTAAACTTGCTTTTTGAAAAGTCCCACCCATTTACTTCCTTGAATGCAGTGACACATATTAATTTTGCCCTGTAAATATCCACTGCCGCGTCACCCATTTCACAGAGCCTGCTGTCTAAACTACAGAGGTTCTCCAGATGAGGAGATTCAGGAAACACATCATCTCTGCTTGTAGGCAGCAAGGTACCATAAGATATGTAGTCCTTAGAATTTAAAATTAAACCAAAGGAATGAGAAGGAGAAGCCACAAAGCAGGTAAGTAAGCCAGGAATTTATTTAAGTTAGCTTATATCGGATTGTCAAAAATAACTGTTGATTGTATTGCTATTGCAATACTGATGTTATAAAAGCTTATGTTGTGACTTTAGCTACCAGCGACATAAGGCATATGGCGCTGACAGAGGGCCCCTGTAAACAGCTATAGCCAACGGGAACCTATTACCTGTGTAAAGCCAACTGTCAGCTTTAAACTGCAAACAATTCTGGCAGATCGCTTCCAGGGGCGGTAAACAGAGTTCCCCTGCCTGACACCCACTTGTGGCCCCCCAAGTGAAAGCAATTATGATGCATGGATAGGCAGTTAAGCTCTATCTAAAAAATACACACAAAAATGGTTTTAGTAATGGTTTTAGTAATGGTTTTAGCAATAGTTCATTCATTTTTGCATCTAAAAATAAAACTAGTTGTTAGATACATTGTTCAGCAAGCTTAACTTTGGGAGAACAGTTAGGATTAGACATGTAATTGTTCACACTGTCTGGTAGTTGTTTGTTGTGAAAGCAAGAATCCAAAAACCTAACCTGCAACTGATTGTGTTCCCCATTACTGACTTACCATGCCACTGTATCTCCATGTAGTGGCCATCTTGGTAGAGGCAGATCTTGGCTTCCTTATATCAGAGCTATCCTTTTGCTTAGGCACACTCACCATTTCTAGATATTCCCTAAAGCAAGACAGTACAAATAGTAAATCTTCACTTTTTAGTAGACATGTAAATTTCGTTTGGTTCCGAATGGATATTCATATGAATTTGGTTAAATTTGGAGATTCGGATGCATTCGAATGCAAGTTCAAGTTTAACTAAAATTCTGACCCATCTGAATGTTATTCAAAACAAAACTAATTCGGACATGTGACTGTTCTCTAGCCAATCAGATGGGGTTGTTTTTTGGCTGTTGGGGGGTTTCATTACAGGCACGTTCATGTGACTACGTTCTGAAAATAAAATTTGGATGGTTTTGAAAACCAAATCAATTTTCGGATCCGAATTCCGAAAATCAAAAGAAATAAAAATCCAAATGGATCCGAAAACAAAACTAATTAAATTTTTTTCAGGGTTACATGTCTACTTTTTAGTTCAGGATATTATTATTATACAGGATTTATATAGCGCCAACAGTTTGCGCAGCGCTTTGCAATAAAAGGAAGACATTACATCACAATACAATTCAAGACAAGATGGTAAGGAGGGCCCTGCCCCTGAGGGCTTACAATCTAAAAGGGAGGGAGAAGTGATACATGAGGAGGTTGGTATTATCCTAGGTCATTTTACCATGTGTTAACTAGGACTTGATTGCTATCACAGTTATTGCATGAAGATTATGCAGAAAATTGAATTGAACACAAAGTGTATATTAATTTAAAATGTTATGAACTTTTGATGGCCTCTTTTAGCCCATTGTAGGGCGGCAAAATATCGTTACTCAAATTGCATGGTAAAACTCATACAGCTGTAGGAGACCTTTTTAAATGCAAGGAAAAAAAATGGGTACAGCAGGAGGAGGGAAATTTCCATGCAGCTTTAACCTCCTTGGCGGTATTCCCGAGTGTAGTTCGGGGTTACTTCTCCATACCCTGAGCTACACTCGGGAATATCCCACTGTATTTACTTACTTTGTCCCTCGAGCCGTGCGGTGTCCTCCGGCCGGCGCCGGCATCTGTCTTCCGGGTTCCGTCCCTTGCGAGCTGACGAGTCGCATGGGGGCGGGAAATTCGAAAAAAACCCGGGAAAAATGAAGAAATAAAATAACGAAAAAAATCTGAAAAAAAAAGCGCCGAAAAAATTACGAAAATCAAAATAATCATACCGCCAGGGAGGTTAAGTATGACATGGAAAATACTGACAGTTTTGGTTATATACAGCAGCTGCAACCAAATTACTTATATTTGAATAATTTAAGTAAGAAAAAAAAGGTTGTTTTTTGCTGTTAACTTTAGCATTGACACTTGTGTTTTCAAAAAGTGAAGACTTATTTTTCTTGTTGCTTGACCAAAGACATCACATACATCGTGCAACAGTAATAAGAGAGCAGTTTACCAATCTGTGACAAATGAAGTGTAAAATTTAGTCCTGTAAGTATGACCAATCATGTATAATACCTGGTTTATAGGGACAGAGGTAACATTAGATGTCTAGTTCAAAAGACAACAGACAAAACAAAGGTGCAAAAGTTCCTTCCTCAATCACATATGTATTGTGTCACCCCCTTTCCCTCCTTTCAGATGTTCCCCTCTCCATCTTAATGTGCCATTATCTACTGCGGTGCTTGGCTTCCTCTCTTTATCTGATACATGCTATCTCCCTCCTCCATCCATACAACCTCTTCCATGTTTTCTTTTCACTGATGTTAGTGGGTTTTATGAAAGGCAGGTGACCAAAGGTGAAGAAGGCAAGGCTGATAGTACTGAATATTACACAGGAATTTACAAGCTGGGCGGATTTCCGGGTGGATTTAAGGAAATACACCACTGTGCTGACCATTTTCTTCTCTTTAGCTTTTTGCAGTTACCTACCTGGTTTAGGATTGTATTTGGGCAATTAACTGCTTGTGCTTGGTTTCTACAAGATTCCAATGTTCATGTAAATTGGGTACAATTTATAAACTACTGTATAGCTGAATGATGTCAATCTTTTTTAATGCACATGAAGAGTAACTAGCTATTTCTGTCCCTTTGCTTTCACATTTTCTTACACCTACTGTCACTTATCAATCAAATATAGAAGCAACAAGAAATATTATTTTAATCAGTATTCATCTACATCTTGCCATATTAAATCCATTGCAAGAACATATTCAAATTGTGTTATCTATAGTTTTAGGCAGCTAGAAGATGTGCCTTATTTCCATATGCACTAGAAAAAGCTGGCATGCCGCTAGACAAGAATGTCATTCTGTGAATGAATCTAACACCTGCAGTACTGCAAATTGGGTGAATTGTTCTTTTTTTAGACTTTGCTCAAGGCAAAATGCATATTTAATTTTTAGATCATTTTTCCTTTTTAAAACCGTGAGTAGAACCATAACAACGTACTTTGCTGAGATATATTTTGCAATACATTGCAAGATAACACACAGGAAAGCAAATAAATAAATAACAATATTTAAAAATAATTTAAACTGTATAATATTTATCATAATTTATAAATATATAACCCAAGATGGTGGACTACACATCCCTTAAATTTAAGTAGGTGCACGCAACAGGGATTGAGCTGAACAACCGTTGTATTATAGGAAAACAGCTGAGGGTTGAAGCACTCAAATAGTATTTATTATATCAGAAGTCATGAATCTAGCGCTCTTCACATAAACAAGTCCTCACACATAAATCAGCAAATCAATAGCCCACTAGGGTAGCTCACATCCAAGACAGGGATGTCTGTGATATAGGGAAATAAACTGAGTGCCCTTGTGTAACAAAGTTTTATTATATTAATAAAAAGTGATAAAACAAGTCAGGTACTCACACTTTTACTGCTTATCGAATATAACATACATCAGCTCACAGCTTTTAGCTCAATCCAGATATGTTCCGAAGTACTGGCTGTCAGTTCTGGTTGGACATTCAACCATGACTGATGTGTCTCTAGGGCATGCTCCCTTCATCAGAGCCTGTCAAACTAGATGCAAGTGGGAGCCAATAATCGCCTTTATAGTAGATCAGGAGTAGTCCGAGTCTACCGTCACTGGCAATGAGTCCATCCCTGGTCAGATGTCCATCAAATAGCATTCATGTTGCCAAAAACCCACTGCACCAGTCATAGTAAATTTGTGGATAAACCACAGATTTCTCTGGTACTCACTACATGTTACTAATTCTTCCAATAAAACAAAGCAGATCGCACTGCGCAGTTTAACCATACAACCCAAGTAACAGCCCTCACTCACCCGATCACTATTCGTACGGCAACTGTAAAATAGTTTTCCCTTACAGGGGTTTCTACAGCATAATAACACAAAGTTCACTTGTCTTTCAGCAAAATAACATTTGCAAAGTCTCACCGACTTCAGATTGTCACTTTAACAAAACCTCTCCCTTTTCATAAGGGTTGTGCACAGCAGTGGCGGAACTACCGCCAGTGCAGACGGTGCAGGTGCACCGGGGCCTCAGCTTGGGGGGGGCAGCATCAGGGGCTGACTTGGCCAGGGGGCAGGGTGGCAATTGTCCCCCGGGCCTCTCTGCTGCTTTTAAAAATGGCCCCTGCCCGTGGCCGTCAGGGGGCCCGTCACCGACCCCCGCTAAATGAAGCCTCCGGCCGCCAGTGCAGTGGCTCCCTCCGCTGCTTCTCTGCCACTTGCACCGCATCATATGCGGCTCTGTAATTGCGCGGCCGCTCACTCCTCAAGGGGGTCCTCGGGAGGCCCCTGTTGGCGGCCCTCAACATTTTTAAATGTCCCCGGGAACATGTCTCTAATTTAATTACCACCACACCAATCACATTTTTCCAGAAATGCCAACTACATTGATGAAAATGATTTGACATTATTATACAAAGACCCATAAGTCAATGTCTATAAGTGAAAAGATTACATTACAGACTTGAGGCTCAATTAAAAAGCTATGGGAATTTTTAAAATGCAACCATGCAGTGGGGCTTCCTCTGCACTGCCAATGTTAAGTGCTCGTTTTATATACTCACTAAACATTGGTTCTGACAGGCTGCAAGACCAGTTCCCACAGCCTCTTCTCCCCTGGCCTCTGGCGGTCTAAGTACCACTGATGCCATCACATCTAATGCAAGCCCATTGACTTGCATTAGACCAGAGGATGCCAAGGGACAGTCCACAGATGGAGCAGAGGGTAGAGAGGTGAGCAATGACCGCTGGAGTACCGAGGATTAGGTGAGTAAAACTGCTTTATTTCAGCCGTTTAAGCAAAACATGAACTTAACCCTTGCAGTGTAGGGGTAGCCCCACTGCAAGGGTAAGTTTTTAAAATTCCTGGAGTTAATCTTTAACAAACATTATTTAGCTGGCAGTGTAAATACGTTTATAACACCATAGGCTCTATTCACACAGCTGTTATTCTACTGTTTGGTTATTATTCTATTAATGTCATGGCAGTGGCGTAACAATCGCCATAGCAACCTAGCCGGCCGCTATGGGGCCCGGGACACAGGGGAGCACAGGCGGGCCCGGTCAGATGCCTTGCGGGCCGCCTGGGTCGCTAAGGCATCTTATGCTGGTGGCTTTCACTGGCGGCTGTGAGAAGAACAGTTAGTGGGGGTTTTTTTTAACCAAAAACATTTAGCAGAATACATTTTGGCCTAACTTTTTAAAGAAATTTTATTTTATTTGATATTTTTTATAACAGAAAGTAGAAAAATATTTTTTCCCCCAGAATATCTCTATCTAAATATAATAAATAAACCCACCGTTGATCAGATACCACCAAAAGAAAGCTCTATTTGTTTTGGACCTGATCACAAATTTAGACCGGATTAAAGGTTCCGTACTTATATCTGCCGCCTGGCCTGATTCAATAGAGTGTACACTCAGAGAGAAGAATTCACGCTGAGACAGGGAGTTCAGAGTATATACTTCTGATTTATTCTTCCGCTTAACATAGTTTTATATAGGCATGCAGAACGTGTATGTTTAAACGCAGCATTGCAAAAAGGCATTTTAGCTTATATATTCTAGCTTATAATTGGTTAGATCCATTCATGCATAACTTCCTGCCAGGATGTTTATATCTTTGTCTTGGGTGTTGTCCTGAAGAGGAGGCGCCATCTTGGTTGCTATTTCTAGTGCGTACTTCGGATAGGAGGGGGTTGTTGCTTAAGCAGCTATTTTGAGTAAGGAAAATGAGCAATAGCAAAATAACATATATATTACAATTGATCTATTGAGATAGGCATTTTGTCATAATCATACTTAACCACATCCATTACATATTTGTGTAAAAAAAAAATATAAATGTAATTTGGGTACAGTGTAATTGTCAGTTGAAGTAGCACAGTGCTGAATAGAAAAAAATGGACTGGTCAGGAATGGGGGGGGGGGTTGGTTTGGGGGGGT
>NW_017306572.1:474678-497820 GCF_000935625.1 Nanorana parkeri
TGGTTTGCTGGGGTTAAACCTGTGGGGCTGAAGTGGTTAATGTCTGTGGATCCAAAACAATAACAGTTACTGGCTGATAACATGGAGTATATAAAATACAATCAATCTCAACTTCTGTACAAAGGTAAGTTTACTGGCTCTTTATTGCGTATACAGTGGTCATGTAGGCAAGCCTGTAGGATGTAGTGTAGATGTGCCTATACATTACGGGGCCTATAAAGATGATTATGAAATTACTGAACATGTGACAATATTGCTGGACATCTTTGCTTGCTAACCAGGGGCGTAACTAGAAATCACAGGGCCCCATAGCACCCCCCTCAGTTGCGGGCCCCATAGCGCTCGCATGGGTCACTATGGCGGTAGTTCCGCCACTGTTGCTAACCACTTATAGGGATCAAGGATATTGTTGTCAATAACTGCCTTTTGCATTTAAATGCAGCACTGCTTAAATGCAAAACTCCATGAAAGGCTGGGGTTGATATGCTTAACTTGCAATGCAAACACAAAAAAAGGTCATATACACCCTCAGGATTGTCATCCACACTGCACCAATAAAGTAAATGGGCATCTGGCGAACTGCATCTCTTTACATAAGCCCTTCATGTATTAATCAGCAATTCTGTATACAAATCTTGCAGGTTTATTTAAGAACAATTGTGGCTTATTTTATAACAAAGCTGACAGATTGTGCATAGTTCAGAAGCACATAAGGGTACAAATACTTTACAGCAAATAACTGTCTCCCCAATGTCCACCCAAAACAAAAACTAAAATAGTTTTAGGTGGACCCACATCTGACCCTTTAATTTGCCCTCTTGTCACAGTGTATGAAGCAGTGAGCACTCAATTTAACAAGTCCACCTTGTTGTAAGATATAGATAGCTGTAACTGCACAGTACACACAATTACACACACACTGTCAGCCAGCCATCTCATCGCTGTTGATATAATTATTTGGGGATTAGTAGTACCTTGCATTGGAACTGAAGCTGATCAAGGCAGCACCTGCCATTTCCCGCCATTTCACTGTGCTCACATTACACTCCTCCCACCCACCTCACAGACAGCAGGCATGTCGCTACTGCTTGGATTGTACCACCCACTCCTCCCTTGGAGGGGGGGAGGTGTGTAAATCCACACCTGTACACAGATTGTGATTGTGAGCGTCCATGGCGGCCTGGGTAACTTAATTGTGCTTTATGCAATTATGGGACCAGGACAAACTCTAGAGGGGATCCCCCCCCCCCTTCTCAATGCATGTACACACCATAAATACAACATCATAATCCAATATATGGTAACAGTCAGCAGGTCCTTGGTGCTACTAGGGTAATACCAGCTGCACACTGCCAGTAAACACCAGGAGACAATGGAATAGGAACCAGAAACTGCTAAACCAACAACACAGAAAATGTCGCTAACATTTGACACCAAGGATTATACCTCTTATGTAAATTTGTAAGGTTGTTATGAAAATCTTCAAGTTTAGCTGATTTCCAATTGAAGCCATATACTGGTAACAGGGCTACTTGTTGCTTCTCCATTATATTAAAGGGCTTAACTTTCAAATATTTAAAGGAATTATTAAACCCTCAAGTGTTTTTGCATACATTTACTGCTAGCAAAAAAAAAAGTTACGAAAAAGGTTTAAACTTACCAGTGTCTTCACTGCGCGCTCCCGTCCGAAGATCTGAAAAATCTCGGGCAGCAGAAAAGGATCTTAATAAAAAATTCTGCGCTCTTGGAGAAATAAGGCTAAGATGTTTTAATTGCTAAAGCAGAAAAGGATCATGGGGAGGGCACATGCGCAGTACAGATCTTTGGCTGGGACAGAAGGAGAGACACAAGGTAAGTCAATGGAGGCAGCATGCACACACTGGGCAGGAAGTGCCAGAAAGAGAGAGGAGTCAGCGCTGGATCAGAGTCCGGCAGCAGGACTGGAGGGACTCCTGAAAACTACAGGAAAGAAGAAGATGATCGGATCAAGAGGCATCATTTAAGGTAAGTCCTTACACTAGCATTGGTGAGGGGGAGAAAAAATATCCTTTAATGCCCCTTTAACTTTATAACCTGTTTAATCTTGTGGACTATATATTTTAGTTCAATAATGATGAAAAAAATAGGATGCAAAATTGCACTTATAGTGGTGTCCCTATTTGGCTTTCTGCTTCCGTTTTTATGATCAATGTCAAAAAGAGAGGGTAAACTAGAACAGGCCTTCGTAAACTTTTTCCACTCGTGACCCCTTTTTGCCCGAGGAAATTTTTACGTGACTCCAGGTATATAGATATATACTGTAAAACCATTATATAAATCAAACATTTACTGACACTAAAGAAATGTATTCTTTGGTATATCTCCCCCAGATTTTTTTAAATATATACTGTATATACCTAAACTGTTGTTATTAGTATTGCTTGTTAGCAGGCCCTTCTCCATCTGCTGATACTAGTATTCAAGACCTAGCACATTTTGCTTAATTGAAACACTTTTCACAATAATTTTTAGACTTATTTTGCTTTACACAATTATGCAAAATTAAACTATACAGTGAATTCCCTATTGTGATGCCTACACTGCTTTATACTGCCAAGTCGCTCAGAGTGCTGTGTTCCTTACTGGTGAGAATTGTTATTGTTCCCTCTACTAGCTGCGTGTTATTAGCTTAGGTGATTTTGTTGATTTGATAGTTGAATTTTATGTTTTTTCATTGTGACTTTATGCTTTATAGTAAACTAAATAAGAACTGCACTTAAAAGCTATATTCTACAAACAGAACAAAGCATACTAATTAAATCTGGTGGTGAAAATAATTCTCAAACCCCATTGTACAAATTAAGAACCTAGAATATACTTGAAAATGTGCATAATGCAGCCCAATAATTAAAATGGTCTATATTACCTATAGATCTGTTCGTTATGATACTTCTGTTTCATCAAGGGTAATGTTTACATTCTATTTACAGATTTGAGCAATTAGCAGCAAACAAAGTAATCATTGTCTGCCTTTGTCCATTTAACCAGAACAATATATTACATGCAGTCAAGACAGGCCTTGACAATACACCACCTGGCTGATATAATGCACTGCAACAGTTTGAAAGAGATTAATACATTTATGCTTCTTGTTGAAAAATAGAATTGTGGACCACCAGTAGCCAGGATGCCATGATATAAATACAACACAGAGCATGCAGTGAAGATTGAACTTATTGATATTTTGTTGTCCTCTACACACAAATAACTAAGAAAATAATGGCCCTCCTGGCCCGTTTCATTTCCTGATGCATAGCTTTCCTCCTATATCCCAAAATGTTTGCCTTTAGTGACATCCGGGTAAGCTAAGCACTATTACCACTTTTAATATTACCATTACCATTAACCATTAAGCCTTTGAATTGTATGTTTATTCTTTACCTTGCTCTGCTTTACAGCAATAGAGGCTTTGGCCCTTAAAATAGTATTAAACGATCAATCTTTTTTTCAATAATGAATCCAAACCAAATAAATATGCATTGCCCTGCAAAGTATTTATTGAAATGTTTGCCCAAGCACCTACAGTCATGCTGTTACCAAACAGCTGGCTCCAAGTCTCTCTGCTCCGCTTCCCTATACTTCAAGTCAAGTACATGATCACTGGGCAGCACAGTCTCCAGGAGCTGTCCAGTTACTAGCATGGAGAAAGGAGAAGGAAGGATGAAGGAAGGAGGGGGGAGCAAGGGCAAGGAGAGTGGCTTTCCCTCTTGTGCCTGTGTTTGTGGAGCCATACAAGGCTTACTAACACACACAAGGGTGGCTCCATTGGACCCTGCACCCTGGACCTGAGAGAAAACTTTCTCTCTCAGGTCCTCTACTCTGCTTATTGACAGCAGGCAGTGGGTGGGTGCAATAGCCAGTAGGACCTGAAGGACTTGTTTTTGTAACTTCATTATATTTCTTTAGTTATTCCTTTCCAAAGGAAAACCATGCTGTTTACCAATAATACATGCATGTAGGTGTAAAATATAGTTATCATGTAATTTACATCCATTACTCCAGTATCTAGTGTAAATGCAGTCTAAACTACTTTTCCTTTTGTTGGATTATAGGCAACTGCCCTAACATCTTTCTAAACATTAAGGCATTAGATTATTCAGTTACTATTTATTGAACTATATAAATAGCTTTATGTATTTAAATTTAAATGCTTACTGAAAGAATAAAATAGGAGGCATACAGCAATTTACATGTGGAAAGAAAGCATGTCATTCCAACCACAGACATTTCAAAAGCCTACAATAAAAAAAAAAAAAAATAGCAGGGATTTAGATGTAACCAGGTTTATATTCATAGACACAACATCAAACCTAATTGGATTTATAAATCAGAATTTAAACAATTGGAAGGTAGATACATTCTGTTGTTCTTCAAAATATCCTTACTTTATGTAGTAAACCTTTATAATTATAGTTTACAAATATTAATAAGAACATTAATATAACAAGAACAACAAGTACCATCATCAGTAAAGTAGAAGTGACTACAAAGGACTATGGAATCATTCTTTTAACATGAATTATGAACTATCTAAAACATATCTTATTATCCACTTTTTTAAATCCAGCCCAGTAATAAAAGTGCAAGATGCCCATCTTAATTCTACTTTAATTAGGGCCATGTCCAACATTGTGAGATACATATAGAAGTATTATATCAGTAAACAGTCAACAGGAATATCACAGCACTATTGCCCATAAACCAGCTAACCAAGCTGCCTGAGATGTCTCCTTTTAACATTGGGAGATGGGAGTTTTAACAGGATGAACCATCCGTGGTGCTGAGCAGACCTGACAAATATTGGCTAGTCCAAGCAGGCAAACACACATTTTGTTCAGGGGGCAACTTAAACATAAGTTGGAAAGTTGCATATACTTCTGTACTAATAAACAAAATAATTTTTACCTATTGGGCAGGAAAGCTGAGCTGCCCATAAACGTGCAAAATAACAGCAGTGATGGTCTAAAACAAGTCTTTAGACCTCCTGAACATCTTCATCTGTACTTCTCAAAGTGGGTGCTCACAGTTACTTAGGAACCGCCATGAGAAATTGAGAATGGCCTTACATATTGTTGCAAAATATGTAACAAAAAAATGTTTGCTTTAAAAATGCTAGAAACAGTCTCTGGTTAGGTTTTTGGTTGTGAGTGATTTTTTTTCCATTGGCAGTTACAAAACATATTTTTCCTGCAGTCCTGGTCATTCATGCACAGAGGTTCTGAGTTTTATTATATATATATATATCCTGTATATGTATACTGTATGACTATGTTGTGTTGTGCGTGCTTTTAAATATCTTACACAGAAATGAACATCCTAATATATTTTTTTATTTTAGCTGCATGCAAGAGAAATAAAAACATTGCAACCTTCAAATTGAAAGATACTGTATATTTATTTACTGAATCTAATTTCAACTGATTTGTTCATGAATATTTTTGATATTCTACAGAAGACAATGTAGTTAGATGAGACTTTTTACTTTTAAAGACATTGTCCCTTCTACCATGTAAAAAAATGTTTTCATTTCTAAAGAAACTGTTTTCTTTTTCATTTTGGTCTCCCTGCTGAGTCCAAGGTTGAGAGTCCATGATACTTTTTAGTGGCACTGTTGCATCCCTTAATAAAGTTGGCCATGCATTATACAAATAGGTTATGCTATAGGTTGCAAACATGTTGAGGGCCCTGTAGCATAATTTTCTGCCAGGGGCAGTTATGCCAAACCCTCTAGCACTGGAGGCTGGAGAGACTTTGGCGATGGTCACACAGAAGTCTATGAGGATAGGTGACAAAAGCATGACAGGTGCAGGCCCACAAGGACAGCTCTGCTGTGGGCTGCTGTTATGGGATGCAGATAAATATATATCTGGGTTGAGGGAAGGTAGATTTCTTTAAGTCATGGGGGCTAGAAAATATAAGTGTACCTTTTGTACAAGTGCACTTATTATTTTAAGGCTAATTCCAGCCAAAAGTATTTTGTTGTTCATTTTTAATAGCTTGGAGAAGGGTTAAAATTTCTGTTCATGTTCAGATTTTGGTTTGTGACGCTATTACGTGGTGTTTTCCATGCTATTTTTTTTTTTTTGTGGCAAACACACAAGAAATTGGGAGTGAGCTTGTTATTAGGATAGGAAGGCATGTACTGTAGTGGGATTTTGATATTAACTCATATATTTCATAGTGATTTTAATCAGCATAAACACTATTAATATTATTATAGTAGGTTACTAAGGTTTAGCCTTGCAGAGCATTTCACATATAATAGATGAAAGTAGGATGAATCTTCTACTTTCATATGAGCAATGAATTATAAGGAATAATGAGAAAGTAAACCAAGTCCTAATTCATATAGTGACAATCATATAGTGGAAACATCATACTGTATTTACATATAATACATATATAATGAGTTGTATGAATAAGTAACATCCGCTCCAAGCTCACACTTGTGATAGACTGTAATCTCAGTACAAATTAGTATACTAAATCTGAGATTGTAATCCATCACGGGAGCGATCTTGGAGAGGTGGCTACTTTATAACACACACAGGGACTATGGGTAAGCGTAGCCATCCTCCTGAAGGAAGGATGGTGTCAGCACCAATTCAGAGATCATTTGAGGAGCTACAGCTGAGTGATACACAAAAAAAGATCAATTTTTGTTAATAGTTTAGGCACATGAATGCAATTTAAGGATTTAACTCCTGCGTTTAGTGTCACATTAAAATGCACCGTCCTGTGAGTTAACTAATGCAAGACAACATGTGTAGCATTTGGACAGCTCATTTATAATAAATGGGCTGCCACTGCATCTGAGTGGGGCCAAAACTGCACCTGACCCTTTTTTGGAAACGCAATGCAAGTCAATACACAGTAGGGCATTGCATTGTGTTGCAGCACATGTGTTATGCCTTAGTGTGTAAGGATGGCATTCAAAATGAATGGAAACACATTGCACCAATGCATGTAACTTTGCACCTAAACGTGCAGGCTACTCTCCATACTGCAAATTTTCACACCCAAATTGTTAAAAAGCATGTTACTTGACAGTTTGTAAAAAATTGTTCAGGTATTTTTTTTATCGTTATGCATCAAGAGGGTGCATGAAAACAGAAGTGAATAGATCTAAAACCAGCATTGTATTTTAGAAAAGGGCTTTTAAAACCTAAGTTGTGGGACCTACGAGACTCTGTGACTATGTTGGATAATTGTTGATAATGAGTTTCCAGTGAAGTCCTGAACTAACTAAGGAAATATTATTGAGGTTACAAGTGAATTCTGGAGCAGAAAATAAACCAATATTGCATTATTGCTTTCTTTCTGTAGCATCATCTGTCTTTTCAGACTAATAATGATGCCTGTCACAAAAAGCTAGCACAATTTAAACTGGTGTAGTAATATGTCAACAAAATCCTCAGGCCTTATAACTAGTATGTCAAAATTAGTAGCTGCTAGTGTTCAAATAGGTTTACCAAACAAACACCCACAATTTATGATATAACTGTGCCTATAAAACACAGACTGAATAGTGCATTGAAGATAATCAGTACAATTTACTATTTAATCCTGAACTCCAAGTACACAGGTGAAACTCGAATAATTAGAATATCGTGCAAAAGTTCATTTATTTCACTAATGCAACTTAAAAGGGGAAACTAATATATAGATAGACCCATTACATGCAAAGCAAGATAGTTCAAGCCGTGATTTGTCATAATTGTGATGATTATGGCTTATTATGGCTGGTTTGGATGATCATAGGGAAACATTGAAATGCATTTTAGGTCCAGAAACAACCTGGTCTGGTCTGGAGGTGATGTGGAGGTGGTGTGAATGGGCCCTAATATCACTTTAAAGCAATTTTTTCAATTAATGACAAGAAAAATAAAATAATTACTGAAAAAAATAAAACGGTATTGATCTGTTCAATTTGAATATCAAATTTGTAACTATCAATACAACTCTAAAGCAATAAGGACAAAATCTGTGTGCACTGCGCTATACTACATTGCAGCATTATGTGTGAGCCTAAATGACAGGTACGCTGTATAGTTATGACAGTATAATTCTGACACCCACAGGCTTTTGTGA
Source organism: Nanorana parkeri (assembly GCF_000935625.1). NCBI lineage: Eukaryota > Metazoa > Chordata > Amphibia > Anura > Dicroglossidae > Nanorana > Nanorana parkeri. The sequence goes on from NW_017306572.1 coordinate 482,809, forward strand.
CCCATAAAGAGTTTCCTCTAAAGCTGAGCAATTCCAATCAGCTATGAGAACAATATATTAAAAGGAACATTATAATTCAGAAAAACCTAATGGATTTCGAAATCTAATTTGAACTAGGTGTAATATAATGTATTTTAAAGCTATCATTACTTCCCCAAGGGGAAGAAGTCATATCACAAGGCATGTTATATCAGCATACGACTGCAAGAAGTCATAGTTATAAAATAAAACTGCAGAATTGATTGCTACTTAAAAGTGGCAAGCCCAGGTTTGTGGTTAGTATACTATGAAATAGAAAAATTAGTTTTCTATTAAACCATATTAATCATACAATGATTTTATACTACAAAATAACAATATCAACAGTGTAACAATAACTAGCAATATAAGACATCACAAAGTTAAGATTAATGTGGCAATTATGTGATTTACGTATCTGTTCTTAAGTGTTGAAATGCATGTAATGGAAAAACTCTGTAACAATAACTAGCAATATTTTTTAGGACATCACAAAGTTAAGATTAATGTGGCAATTATGTGATTTACGTATCCGTTCTTAAGTGTTGAAATGCATGTAATGGAGAAACTCTGGGCTGGGGGATCATGTTAGTGATTAGTTTGGTTATTGCTGATCTGAACCTTAACATGGATATGTTATTTAATAGCAAACATCCTTAAAAGGAGAAGAGTAACGCTAGGAACTGCCCCTATTGCGTTTAGTATATTTTGAACTGAAGCACTTCAGCAATACCATAGAGCTATAATGAGGCAATGCATGGGTTATTAGATACATTATAAAATGACAACAAGCACTTACATAAAATAACTTTACTTAATTCTGGTTCTGGGTCAAGCCCCTACATTTACTACCACTTTGTAATCAGGTGTTCCAGATTAGGTTCAAATGATTAGAACCTCCTTAGGGAGTACGCAGGTAGAACATGTGTTACTTAAACCTCAGATATGTAGGGTCTGGTGTTCTCTTTGATATTAACATGTGTGGTGTCATCATGACAAGATCAAAAGAGTTCTCTTAGACAAGCCATACACACTTAGAAAAGCAAAAGATTATTCCATCCACGCTAAATAAAGAAAACAATCTAGAAGTGGGGTGGGTTTCAAAAGACTTCTCATGTGTCCATAACTGGCCAGGTCAGCAAATGCAGTCTAAAAGCTGACAATTTGATGCTCAAGAAGTCTCTAAGAACCTTCAAATTTAATTCCAGGATCTACAGGAAGATCTTGCAACAGTTGGTGTAAAAGTACATGTACCTACAATCAGAAAGTGATTGCAGCAATGTATCCTGCATGGGAACTATGTCAGGAAAAAGCCTTTGCTATCCAAAAAGAACATTAGAGCAACATTATAGTTGCCATTGAACATATAGGCAAAGACCAGGCCTTCTGTGCTGTGAACTGGTGAATTAAATATAGAGTTGTTTTGCCACATGAACAGTAGTTTTGCGCAAACCGTATTGAGCATTTCAGAAGAACCTCATGCCAATTGTAAAACATGGTGGTGAAATTGTTATAGATTGGGTTTGCTTTGCTGATTTAGGGCTTGGGCAGTATGCAGTCTTTCGGTCTGCTATGAATTCTGCATGATATAAAAATGTGCTTGATAAGAATGTGAGGCCATCCATCCAAAAGTTGAGGTTGAACAAGAACTGCATCTTTTAGCACAAGCACAATCTTAGCACAAGCTCAAGTAAATCCACCAAAGCATGGGTCACAAATAAGAAATGGAGGACCTAGCGAAGACCATGATTTAAATCCCATTAAAATGTTGGAGGGGGACTTTCAAATAAGTGTTCATGCAAAAAAACAACAAACATCTTGCAACTGAAGGAATTTGGCATACAGGAGTAGCAGACTTTTTGTCTATACTAGCTTGTGAGGTAAGGGGGGAATATATGTTTTGCACAGTACACTATTACATCATTGATATTTTGATGATTAAATTATTTAAAAAGCAAATTTTCCTTTTGTTTTTATTTACATATATTACCTTTATCTGTAAGCACTGTTTAAATGAAATGTGTTTGCCTGTTCAGATATGTTAATCTGTGATATAAATATATTGCAAAATTTCTTACTGGAGATTGTGCTTGTAACAGCACTTCCTGTTACCGGCTGATATCACAAAGCAAATGATAAAAAATATTTTAATCTAAAAAGTCTTGTAAACTGTAGCAATATGCTTGGCTTTGGATACTGAAGGTTCTGTGTAATTATTTGTTCTCATGAAAAGAGTCTCTAATAAATAAGTACATGTTGTCTAGGTGACCAAATTGCTTTATTTGTTCCTCAAAATGGTATATAATTAAGCTCTGCAGGTATTGTCTTAGTCACTTACAAAGAATAGCTAAGTGTCCTACATATGCGTAGATAGTGCCTGTTTGAAAAACCTCAAACTTTTCTCATTATAAGACAGTGGTCATAAATTCCCCTACAGTTTTGGTGGAAGTAGCAGGCAGTCGAACAGGCTTGAGCAACCTGACCACATAGGAAGAGCCCAAAAAATGGGATTGCACATGCGTGCAAGCAGAAGTGCGCGGGATGACGCGCCCAAGGTGGACGCACAGGAAATGATGATGTTACCTGAAAAGGTGGCTATATAAAAACGAGCCTAACCTCACAACATTGCTGATGGTCTTGTCAGCTAGTGTTTCCTATTGCCTGTGTTCTGTTGGATTGCCTGTGACCTGTTTTGACCCGGATTGCCTTGGACCATTCTTCTGGTTAATACCTGCCCCTGACCTCGGCCTGTTTCCTGGACTTTGCTCTTGCCTTCTGATTCTGTACCTCGCTGCACGGCTGGTCATGACCCTTGGCTTCCTTAACCACGATTCCTGTCTCCCAAATTTGTTCTCACGCTGCCCCCCCGGTTTGACCTTTGTCCTGCTGACTTCGCTGCAAGACGTCTCCTGCACGGTGTCTGCTTCCATCCGTGGCAATCGTGCACCTTGCTGTCCTGTGACCTTCCGTTCCAAACTCCAGGGGTTTTAGGACACGAGTCGCAAGAGCAGCCTCCTCATCTTCTGGTCTCTCCCTCAGGTACGTGATAGGGATGGACTCTGGTATCAGTTAGGGAAGATTTCTTTATTTTCCTTCCTCTTCTCCTGGGATCTCTCCTAGGACTGGATTGGTGAGGTTGACCAATGGCTTCTAAAAAAAACCTGACAAGCAGATCAACAGCCAATTGAAGGAGTGCGCACAGGAGCTTGACAATGCTCATGCTTTTTGTCAGGCAGTGGCTTGGCGTTGTAAGCTTGAAACAGGAAATTCTATGATTGACAGTATCTCTAGTTAAGAAACTCTGCAACAGAACAGGATTTGCCTAAGAAAACTGTATACAGTGACACATGAACCCAAGCATAATTAAAACCAGATTTGAGGCTTACATTCATATGATTTGCAAAACATTTTAAGATTGATATTGAATTAAGGAGTGAGATTAATGGGTTAGTGGATAATATCATCTTCGAATAGGCAGTTTTTGTGTTTGGATCCCTCTACCTCTAAACCTTGTATGCTTTGGCCTTATGCAGTTGGTAAAGGCAAAGAGGAAAGGATACATTGGACAGCATTGATGTGCGCCTTTTCTTTTTCACTTTGTTACTGGGGCCTGACTTCCTCTTACTTCAAGTGACTTAGCCTAAACAAATGCCCTTTTAGCATCTAAGGAGACTTTCCCAATGGCCAGTAAAGGTAGTTTTATTAAGCAGTGTTTTGAAAGGCAGTTAGTGAAGCTTAGCCATCAAGTCACTGGATAAACAGGCCCCAGCAAACTCTATTAGGGTGGGGGTCACAGAAGAGGCCATTCTGACTAACAGGTAACAGTGGGTATCTTTTGGTATTTGCTCTTAGACTGGCGATGTTTTTTACCTTAATGCATTCTCTGCATGCCCCTCGCCTCCAAACACTTACCTATAGTCCTCGTTCACCGCTGCCAGCTCCCAGAGGATCTGCACTGTGTCCCCAGGTTAAAAGGAGGGATCACGAAGGCCATTACTATGGGGAGGGAGGAGGCGGGAACAGGGATGTGGCTTGTTGAGATCTGTGTGTGTCAAGGCACACATGCAGCACGGCACAGTTATCGGCTGGGAGCATGCACACATGGGAGTCTCCTTTGCAACCTGCTAGGCAAAGAAGGTACCCTTAAAACAGGAGGGGAGGGGCTGCGGTACGTGAACTAAAAAAATAAATGAAATGTGGCAATACAAAAATTATAGCTTATTAAATACAAGTGGATCTCCTCTGCTGAATCATAAAAAAAATAACTATTTGTAAAAGTTTAAAATTTAGGTTCACTTTAAGATTGAAACAAAAGTCATACATAGGTACTTTTGTAGATAATAAATATATATTAAAATGATATTTTAGTTAGATTTCTAGTCTTTAAACCTATGATAGTTCACCACATTCCACTAGACTTCAAAATATCTTCCTTTTCATCCCGACAGACAGAGATAACATAGACTGCACTCTTGGCCTAGTAACTACAACTTTCTTTAAAAATGTCTAACACTGTAGTCTGTTTTTGTCACATTCTTTTTCATATTAAGTTCATTATAATTTATATCTCCCAGCTTTTATGTCTGGTCATAAAAGAGCAGTATATTAAAGTAATTTACATACTTTATGTGAAAGAAAGAGTGAGTCAGAGTAAAATAGCAAAGTAGTTAAAAGAAAATGTGGGAAGAAAGTTATACTTCTTGACAGGTGGTTATAATGGAGTATGATTTAACAGAAGACTTGAGGTGAAACAGAGGTGCTTATTTTTTTCAATTATTATTTCGAGTACCTCAGTCATTGCCTGCAAACCTACATTATAGTATAATAATCCAGTAAAATTGTTATACAATACCTTGTTGGCATTTTGGCCACATTCATCACATTTATTTATTCAAGAACTCAAGGTAAACATATTTATTTAACCCATTTATAGAGAAGAGACTTGGTTAGGAATTGTGATGAAATATACTTTGCCAAAACTATGCACTCTTGCAGTCATCAATCTCTTTACTGATTTAGGACATTCTTGTTCCAAAACGGTGTTTCATAAATTGCTTGATTTGGATGCTGTCAGTGATGTTAGTAATCAACTTTAAAGCAGGTCTCCAGTAGTTTCAAATGTTAACCCTTGCAGTGGAGCTACCCCTGCACTGCAAGGCTTAACTGCTCTAGGGAATGGAATAAAGAAGATACACTCACCGAATCCTCTATCTTGCGGTGGTAAGCGGTCACCTCTCTTTCCTTCACTTTGGCTGTGATATGTCCCTCTGTGCCCTCACATCTAATGCAAGACCACTGGAGCCTGGGGAGAAGAGGCTGCGGGGACCCGTCTAGGTTGAATCAAACATCAGATCAGTATATTTTCTTTATTTGTGCCCCTAGGCCAAAATTAACAGTTAACCCTAGCCCCTTGTAGCCCCAGAGCAAGTGTTAACTTATGATAATCCTGGAGTTCCTCCAGAACTCAGGGAAAAAATGTATTAACCCTTGCAGTGGGGCTACCCCTGCACTGAAAGGGTTAAGTGCACATTTGTTTCCATGGAGGAAAATAAAAAAAGTTATACTCAACTGATCCTCTGGGTCTGCTTGCTGGGTCCCTGAACCATCTCTCCCCCTCTGCTGCAGTGGTCTAAGGTCCTGTAAATCATTACGTTCTATACACAGTGCATAGAAACTGAGAGACATACCATTGCTGCAGCGTTGGAAGAGAGAGGCTGGAGGGAGTGTTGTCACAGCTGGCCGGCTCTGAGAATCAGGTGAGTATAGCTTTATTTTCCTCCCTAGACCAAAATGAGCAGTTAACCCGTGCAGTGCTTGGTTAGTGTCCCTGCAAGGGTTATTAATAATTCTGCTTTAAAGACTGCTATGTAGAAATTAGCAATCTTTTAAAATGTTTCCAATGGCCTCAATTTTTAAACATGCCAGTCATTCTGAACATAGCTCGGGGGTCCGTTTACAATAAGTGCTTTGTTAATGAGAGCCTGATCATGGCAACAAAAGTGTGTATAGTCTCAAGAACACATATGTATATGGCTATTTACTGTATACTTCCATACACAAGCACACTTATGGGCCTAGCAATCTGCAAACTTTGAGTTATATGCACAACAACCCACAACCAGTAACTATCATTCAAAAGACAGAGGTTTTAAGCACTACTTTGTTCTTACAATATATTGCTCAATGCAATTTTGTACTAGGCATACATTCTGTAGGATGTGCTAACTTGTGGTATAAGCTAAATGGTGGCTTTACTAAAATCAGTCTAACAAGCAATTTTTTCTTAAGCCTTGAAAATGCCCAAAGGGAATTCAAGATATAAATGTAATTTATACGATCATACATCAATTTGTAGGGCAGGTAGGCAAATTACAGCTACTGAGTTTGAGCTAATGAGGTCTGTAAACAGCAATCAATGATATGCTTAGGTAAAATAGGATATTTTAGTGTGTGTGTGTGTGTATGTATGTGTATATATGTATATACTGTATATATACATATACAGTATATTACCAAAAGTATTGGGACACCTGCCTTTACACGCACATTAACTTTAATGGCTTCCCAGTCTTAGTCTGTAGGGTTCAATATTGTGTTGGCCCAACCTTTGGAGTTGTAACAGCTTCAACTCTTTTGGGAAGGCTGTCCACAAGGGTTAGGAGTGTATGGGAACGTTTGACCATTCTTCCAGAAGCGCATTTGTGAGGTCATGTACTGATGTTGGACGAGAAGGCCTGGCTCACAGTCTCCGCTCTAATTCATCCCAAAGGTTTTCTATCGGGTTGAGGTCAGGACTCTTTACAGGCCAGCCAAGTTTCTCCACCCCAAACTCGCTCATCCATGTCTTCATGGACCTTGCTTTGTGCACTGGTGCGCAGTCATGTTGGAACAGAAAGGGGCCATCCCCAAACTGTTCCCACAAAGTTGGGAGCACGAAATTGGCCAAAATGTCTTGGTATGCTGATGTTTTAAGAGTTCCCTTCACTGGAACTAAGGGGCCAAGCCCAACCCCTGAAAAACAACCCCACACCATAATCCCCCCTCCACCAAACGTTACACTTGGCACAATGTAGTCAGGCAAGTACCGTTTTCCTGGCAAATGCCAAACCTAGACACGTCCATCAGATTGCCAGACAGAGAAGTGTGATTCGTCACTCCAGAGAACACGTCTTCACTTCTCTAGAGTCCAGTGGCGGCGTGCTTTACAGCACTGCATCCGATGCTTTGCATTGCACTTGGTGATGTAAGGCTTTGATGCAGCTGCTTGGCCATGGAAACCCATTCCATGAAGCTCTCTATGCACTATTGTTGTGCCAATCTGAAGGCCACACGAAGTTTGGAGGTCTGTAGCTATTGACTCTGCAGACAGTTGGCGACTTCTGCGCACTGTGTGCTTCAGCATGTGCTGACCCCGCTCTGTCATTTTACGTGGCCTGCAAAGACAAGCGTGAGTAGCTAGCCCAATGGGTAAAATAAAAAAGGGGCAACAAACAGTTGCGACCAAATTTAAAAAAATATAACAATGTTTAAACCGAGATCATATACCCATTAGGCATATATAGACAGAACCATTGGAAATCAATACATTGTGTATGTCCAATCCCTACACGTTTCGCGGCTTGGCTTCTTCAGGGGATTGTGACCTACCCACCCAGTTGGAGTGGTTTTAGGAAGGTTGAACTCTCTGTATGGATTGTGAGCGGGGATACAAATCCTCCGGCTGAAAGATCCCGTTCAGTTTTATGTTTTTTGTTTATTCTCTCTTTGTCCCAGGGAGACCTCAGGGCCGCAATAGGAGGGAGGGACTGCACATCCAAGCAGGAGGATGGGGCTGCCTATATCTGTCTTGTAGCGTTCTTGAGCTCCAACATCCACACACCTTGCATCTGCTGGTTATGAGGTAGAGGGTTATAGTAAAGGTCAAGGATCCAATCTGTCACAGCCACCTTGCTGTCTCCCACCCATGGGCTGACATCCCCGGCTCCTATGCCTGCTAACCGGCATTACCCTCCCCCTAATAAAGCCCACAACGCCGACAGAATGCCCCGACAGGGGGTTCTGTCTATATATGCCTAATGGGTATATGATCTCGGTTTGAACATTGTTATATATTTTTTTTATTTGGTTGCAACTGTTTGTTGCCCCTTTTTTATTTTACCCTTGTATGTACATTTGTAACACATATGTTATCTATAAATATGTAAAAATAAAAATAATTTGTTTTTTCTATCAAATTTCTCATAAACCCCGGTATTTCTTGTTTTTGTTGTAGCCAAATTTACGTGGCCTACCACTTCGTGGCTGAGTTGCTGTTGTTCCCAGTTGCTTCCACTTTGTTATAATACCACTAACAGTTGACCGTGGCATATTTTTTAGTAGCAGGGAATTTCATGGGAAAACCTGAATCCAATGATTTAGAGGGATGTCCCAATACTTCTGGTAATATAGTATATATATATAATGTATGAAATTAATGGTAAAAGCCGCGCTGTGTGAATGAGACCGCAAAGTGTCAGATATAGTAGATGCTGACCTTGGAGTAATGTGATACAATGTGTAAAAAGTGCAAAACAAAAAAGAAACGCATGTATATAACATGCACCTTAGTGTAAAAGTAATTGCTACAAAATATCCCTAATGAAAAATATCCTCTTAAGGTAGATATACCACAAAACAATTGGGGAGGGTGGGGGGTGAAAGGAAAGATGGTAGAGGTTTTAAGCAACGCAAATAAATCATAGTGTGTGTATGTATGCATGTATGTATGCATGTATGTGTGTGTATATATATATATATATATATATAATGTGTATATATATATATTACATTTCACCACAGGGATAGCCGTCACACTCTCTGCAGTTTTGCAGTGGAGACAAGTCAAAGCATTAGCATTTTATTGCCGATTTGACCCAAAACTGACCCAAATCTGTTATGGAGTCCATTTAATAACTTTATAATATAATCTTTGATAATTTGATGATGATTAGATGTTCCTTGTATAATCAGCTTTAATGTGGCCCCTGTTCACACTGTCATATTTTTCTCATTATTTATGGGTAGTTACACCCCTAGCTTATTAAACTCACATGGCGGCTCTTTAAAAATGTTCAGACAAATGTTTTGTCCTTTACTTAATACATGAATAATGGTCAATATGAAATTATGCTTTTAATTGAAGGGAAATTAATGTTTTATTGTGCAGGTGATCAGATAATTTTACAATTTATAGAGGTTAATGTCCCTCTCAGTGATCTCACAGAACATAGATGAGCAAAAATATCAAGGTTCTTTTACCAAACATTTTCCAATTTGAGATTGATTTATTTTTAATTATTTTGTCATCATTACTGGAATAAATGATTTGAGGTGTATCCTATTTAAGTCATCATTTATCATACAGTTATTAAATTAACATTGTTTGATATATACTTGTTATTTATATGCAGCATGGTTTGAAAGTAAAGCAAAGTACTTTTTACAAACTTGCTGTCTTCAAACACTGTATATAAACAACTAACTTTTCTTTGCCTCATTTTGGTCTATTAAATATACCTTTGAAAGTGTTTTATCTGTTTGGATAAGTGCAAAAAAAACAAAAAATAAATACCAGACATTCAATGAGCTACTAAACTATAGTGAGCTGAAAATGCTGCACTAAAATCTCAAAGATTTTGATTAGCCTTATTTGTTCCGTGAAGTACATAACACTTCCCCTCTGTGTTATAGTGATGGGAGGTATTCTGTAGTCCTGCAACACTCCCTGTCCTAGGGTGACAATGCTGCCTGGCACAGACAGTGGGTGAGTGTTATCATCCTAGAACAGAAAGTGTGTTACTGGCAAGATCACCAGGTGAAATAAAGAAAAAAATGGCAAAAAAAGAAAACTATACAGTTACAACATCTAAGGCATGGGTGCCCACAATTTTTGTGTTAAGATCTACTTTTCAAATAACAAGCTACATGAGATCTACCAACGAAAAAAACCCTCCCTCGCTCTCCTGGCTGTCTCTCCTTGCTCTTTCTCCCGGCTGTTTCTCCTTGCTCATCCTCCTGGATGAGTTTTTCCTCGCTCTCCAGGCAGTCATTGCTTGTTTTTTCTTCTGGCTGTCTCTCCTCGCTCTCTCTCTCTCCTGGCTGTTATTCCTCTCTTTCCTGGCTGTCTTTCCTTTCTCTCCTGTCTGTCTCTCCCTGCTCTCTCTCCTGGCTCACCTTGCTGTATTTTGCAACAGGCTGTGTAAACTAATATTCTTTGATGTAATACATAGCACTTCAACCACCAGTATCCACCAGAAAGGTGTCAGGGAGCTTGGCTCAGCAGACTCAGGCTAATAGGTAATCATGTGTGCACAGCTAAATAAATATACCAAAATGGAATAAAGGGGCCGCCATTCACACCCTTCGCCATCTACCAGCATCAGCTTTGAGAGCTACAGGTAGATCACGATCTACCTAATGGGCACCCCTGATCTAAGGACTGGAATCAGTTCCCAGGGCATTCATTGAACCACTTATGAAATCTGAAAAAAATGAATGCAAGACTGAAGCTCTATTGAAGTTAATAGGGACGGGGGGAGAGGGGGAAGGGACATGTACCAATGCAAACAAATATTTAGAACATACTGTACAGCAAGGAGAGGGTCATCCTTTTAATGTACATTTGAGGGCAATGTCAGAAACATACCATTCTTTTAACTTGCATGCTTGGGAGATGCCTTTAATGCTGTATGTGCTGTAATGGAACATTACAGTTCAAACAGACAGCATAAGCAGCATTATATTCTGCCATCAAAGTTTTGGATGTGTAAAGAATAGCCATGGGCTCGATGAACATACAGTATATCTATTTATTTTTTAAGTTGTCGTCATTGTGGACAACACTGGACATCGTGATTGACCCTGTATTACATCGGTGAATCCCTTTTTATTTATTTTTAAATAAAAGACTTGTCAAAAACTTGCCTTTAAAAAAAATGTAAATAAAGGATTTTTTTCAAAAGTCTGGTCTTTTAATTTACAATTTATTTTAACCCTTTAGTGAATGGGTAGGGGTACAAATACTCCCCGTACTCATTCACAAGGGGAGGGGCCGCATCTGGATGCCCCTTTATTAATGGGGTACCCTGATATGAATACACCCCCTGCCCGCACCCCCACAACCAACGCCTCAGGGCTTGTGTGAAAGAGGCCCTTGTCCCCATTGGCACGGGGACAAGGTGCTTTTCCAGGGGCGACCCTGGAAAAGTACACTCCCAGTGCCGAGGGCATATAGCCTCCCCCTTTCCTGCCCTGCCAGGTCTGTGCTCGGATCAAGGGTCTGGTATGGAATTTTAGGGGTGACCCAATGTTTCCCCCCCATTTTGAGGGGTGAGGTTCCTCCTTAAAATTCCTACCAGACCTTTAGGGCCTGGTATGACTTTGAGGGGGAACCCCACACAATTTTTGGTCTTGTTGTTGTTTTTTTAAACGGGGTCCCTCCTAACATTCCTACCAGACCTAAAGGGTCTGGTATTGTTTGGGAGGGGGAACTGCACGCTTTTTTTTTCAATGTAATTTTGTTTTCTTTACAAATGTAATTTTTGCTGCAGCAGGTTATATACATTGTACAGATGTGCTACTTTACAGGCAGTTTTTTATTGTTTCACTTTAAGTGATGTTAAAATCACTGCTCTTTAAAATCTGTATTTTTTAAAAGATTTGTTTTCATTGATACATGTCCCCCAGGGCAGTACCCAGATCCCCATACCCTTTTTATGGCCAATAATTTGCATATAAGCTTTCATAATGGGGTCAATGGATTTTCAAAGTTCTACCCCCCTAGACTTGCATTGAGTTCAAATTTGAACTTATTGAATGTTCTAAAGTTCGAATTCAAACCAAACAGGGAGGTGTTCGGCCCATCACTATTTACAACTAGTACATTACTGCCTGGAATAAATTAAGCAGCAGCACCCCAATTTGATCATTACAAGTTAAAAAAAAATGCTTGTTTAGATTTGGCTGTAACACCTGATTTATAACCCGCCAATAATGGCTTAAATTGAATGGTGGCTGTAGAACCAGAACAGATACAAATGCTATGGGAAAGTTAAATGGGACATTTAAAAAAAGTTAAACCTAAGCCCTTAGCTATGTACGAATTGGCCAGTGGCACATCAATTTCATAGTATTTGAGTTTAAAATATAGACTTCAAGTATCTATTTGCTATAAACTGGCTAGTGGCAAGTCAGTATGCAAGTACTTAAATAGGCAGCAGACAGAAAGCTCTTCAGGTCAGAAGCAATACCTGAAGAAGAGAGGTTAACTCTCGAAAGCTTGTCTTTTATATATTTTGTTAGTCCAATAAGAAAGGTATCATCGCATACTACAATACTCTGTTTTGTTCTTTTTACATCTTCTCTACTGGACTAATACGGCTTACATTACACTATATATATATATGTATATATATATAAAAATATATATATATATATTTATTTATATATACACAGTATATATAATGTGATTGCCATCGTCGTGCATTGTAGCGTGATGGTAGATGTGCAACATATTGCACTAGTGTGAACATGGGCTTAAGGCAGGTAGATCTGGATGCTGGAGAATCCAAGACATATAAGAAGCCAGGGACTGACTCGGCCCATTAAGCTCAACCCATAGTTAATATAGACCAATTTACTGACTTTATAATGGGCAGGTAATTAGTAAATACTGGCACTTGTTTGACAGATGCCACTGACCAGGCCACTGAACCTGTTAAGAACTTTTTTGTCTCAGATAAAATGTCCTGTATTCCTAAAATAAATAAATACATACATGTGTTCTTAAAGTGACATTAAACCCTCAGATTTTTTAACATAAAACAATACTGTAATGTGTGCCTTACTGTAATCCATGGTAGTTTCCCTTCTCTTTGATGCTCTTCCTTTTAAATCTGTATCTGTTCTCATGCTTGGAGAGAACTTCCCTTTTCAGCTCAGGGCCTCTTCCTGTAGTGCTGGCTCAGGTTACAGCCTATACAAACGTATACACAGACACCGTTTGAGACAAGGCAGTCTGCTGAAAAGGGAAGTTCTCCCCAAGCATGAGAATACCTGAGGATTTAGAAGGAAGAGCATCAAAGAGAAGGGAAACTACCATGGATTACAGTAAGGCACACATTACAGTATTGTTTTATGTTAAAAAATCTGAGGGTTTAATGTCACTTTAAGGTCAAAAGGGAATTCACCTCCCATTTTAAGAAGTACATTAATTGGAAGCATCACTCACTGCTTTTTATGAACTTGTGCTGCCAAGACACCAGTTTTAGAGCAGAGTTCTGCAGGATTTTAACTTAATTTGTAATAAACTATTCTAGAGTTCTTAAAGCATGTACATATATTTTAATTGTGTGGCCTGGGTCTGTGGTAATTGGCTGATAAAATTCAAGGGAGACATGGAGGAATAATTATGACTGTTGAGCGGTGGAACACTAACTTTCCAGAAAGGTAATACAGCATCAGTTAAAGTGGGAACACTCAATTAGGAAAATATTCAGGTGAATTCTAGAGGCGATGACTCAATTTCATTGAAGTGTTTTATAATTCCTCTGTGTAGCATGCTCGACCATAGACTTATACATATTAAATTTATGTCAGCAAGCAAATTATCTAGTTCTCTAGATGGGTACTTATTCTTATACAACACACTTACAGTGATCACATTTCTTTATATATTTGGTTAGTGAAATACAGTATATGCTTAGATTTGAGATTCTAAATTTGAATGGATATTTTGGGAAATTTTGCAAGGCATTACTAAATACTTATATTAAGCTTGACATTTCAGCTATGTTGCAAAGGTTTTTCTACCATAAAATGAGATGTTATTCTTGGTTTAGGAGGTAAATGTAAGATTCCTGTCAATCCTGCTGTCACTGGATTAGCATTACCTCCAATTGTACATGCAATGACATTTAGAGGAAGGCTAGTGTACCATCCTTGCAATACAGTAAGTAAAGAGAGAAGATCAGGGCCGGACTGGGACTAAAAATAGGCCCGGGCATTTTAGACTGAGCAGCCCAATCACGTGACCACCAACAGGCCGCACCCCTCACAACAGGGGGCGGAGCCAAACACAGAAGCGCAATCGAGGGGCAGGGCCGGCCACTAGTAAGTACCGGAGGGCTACAGCTGACACACAAGCCTTGCTACAATATAGGAAGCTTGCTATAGAGAATATCTGTAAAAAATAAGTCAAGGTAACTGGACTTGCTGTATTTTTCTTGAAGACGTTTCACTGTTCATCCAACCAGCTTTCTCAATTCAGAAATTTCTGAATTGAGAAAACTGGTTGGATGGCCAGTGAAACGTGTTCAAAAAAATACAGCCAGTCCAGTTGGCTTGACTTATTTTTTACAGATATACCATGTGACCTGGATGAATGAACCTTCACAAGACATATTAGTATAGAGAATCGGATCTCACTGGCCCCCCAACCCCCCTGGCTTTCTCTGCACTAAAGCAGCTAGCACTCTAATGTCCCCCGCACAGTCACACACTATTATTATACATTTATAAAGCTCTGACATATACCGCAGTCTCTGTACAGAGGAGCTTACACTCTAATGCAGAATACCATCAGCTATAGAGGACTAAAAATCCCTGCAAAACATTATCTCGGGCGCCCCCCCACACACTAAATTTACCCCACTCGGCTGTGGTCTCAGGTGGGCTCTGCAAGGTCTGTGGTGGGCTCTGCGCGGTCTCAGGCTGCTAAGCCCACCTGAGACCCTGCAGAGCCCACCATAGACCCCGACACAGATCCTGCAAAACCCCCTGAGATCCGGTTGATGATTTTTACAGATCCTGCACAGCCCCCTGAGACCCTGCAGTCTCAGGGGGCTGTGCAGGATCTGTGGTTGGCTCTGCCCACCATAGACCTCGCAGAGCTCACCACAGATCCTGCAAAGCCCCCTTGAGACCCAGCAAAGCCCCCCACAGATCCTGCAGAGACCC
>NW_017306572.1:498600-516065 GCF_000935625.1 Nanorana parkeri
GTGGTTGGCTCTGCCCACCATAGACCTCACAGAGCTCACCACAGATCCTGCAAAGCCCCCTTGAGACCCAGCAAAGCCCCCCACAGATCCTGCAGAGACCCTGCAGGATCTCAGGGGGGCTCTGCAGGATCTGTGGTGGGCTTTGCAGACTGCAGAGCCCGCCCAGATCCTGCAGAGCCCACCAAAGGGTATTGCACAGCACACCTGAGACTCTTTGGTGGGCTGAGCAAGAATCTATGCTGGGCTCTGCCAGCACAGTCCTCTTACCTTGCACAGCCTGACCTCTTTGGAACGCAGTCTCCTCATCCTCGGCGCCCGACACGGCCTCCTTGTCATCTTCGCCGCCCGACTGGAGCTTCGGCAACGCCTCCCGCCACCTCCGTCAGTGTCTCTGCCTCTTCCGTGTCTATGCCTCTTCTGTCTCGGGGGCACTCGACACATTTTTTTCTCTCTTGGGGGCTGCTTGCCACATTTCATACTTTAAAATAAAGTGTAACTATATCCAGTTTAAGTACTACAGACACCAATAAACACACACTAAGGCCCCATTTATATCTGTAGGTTTAGGTGCGATTAGGGATTCCTGCATCAGAGACTTGCGTTTTACTGCAGCAGAAATCCCTAATCTGGCGTTTTCAAGTGACAGCTGTCACCTAGTCAAGTTAAAGAAGAGGCTGTGCAAGAGGCAGAGTAGAGCAGAGTGTCAGGCAGACATGCTCCTAGATGACTTTGGCTTTTTTGGCAAGTCCTTGAAAAGTGGCAGGCAAAGAACAAGCCTAAGGAAGGGTATTGAAACATGTGAGAGGGCCCATTAACACTTGTCACATGTTAACACGTTTGATTTACTACATAAAAAGCCATATTAACAGAAACCCCTTTCATTACTATGTGACAAATTCACACCTATGTCCAGCAGCTTAAAGTGATCCTAAAAATGCATTCAAGTACCTTATCTATTAACAGAACTGTACTTTATTTGTGTATCACTCAGCTGTAGATCCTGAAATCATCTCTGAATTTGTCCTGACGCTGTCTTTCCTTCTGGAGGGTGGCTACTTTTGTTCTCCATGGTCCCTGTGTGTGTTGTAAAATAGCCACTGGTCTAAGCTCACTCCCACAAAGGACTCCTGTGATGGGGGAATGAGCATAACTCATTCACGAGGGGTGCAGCATCTGGGTGCCCCGTTTAGGAGAAGGGGCACCCAGATTCAGATACGCCCTCCTGCCCGCAGACCCCCAAAACCACTAAAGGGTCTGGTGTCAATTGGGGAGGGGGGGGGGTACCCCAGGCTTTTGTAAAAAAAGAAAAAATTCTGTGGACAGTTAAAAAGAAAAATGTCACTTTATATTTTTTTCTAATGTCACTTTGCTGTAACGAAACTTTCTGAACCCCGAAACTAATTGACTTTCGGACCCGAATCCAGAAAAATTTAATCATGAAAAATCTGAGCCAAACTGAATTTTTGGCCGGCGCACATGTCTAGAATTTAGAGCCAAATATTATGGTTATGGTACATCCTATTGGATGTGATTAGTGGCATTTGTGGCCTATGGTGATTTGTTTGTGTGTATAAAACATTTCCTACTTTTTAATTTTCCTGACACTAACATGGCAGCAAAGGAATGGGACATAGCAAGCAAAAATAAGGGTGGGGAAAGTTGAGATATTTATCTATTTACACAATTGTTAAACACTTTCAGAACCAAACTTCAGATTCAGACACATTCGGATGCATTCGGATTTGGAATTTCGGAAAATTCGTACACATTTTGATTCGGAACTAAACAAATCGCACATGTCTACAGTCTACACCAAACCATCCAAGCCATCCTCAAGGTGCCCACACCCCTTGTGATAATCGTACCATAATCGCGGGAAATCCCGCGATCGTACAATTATCGCAAGGTGTGTGGAAGGCGTGCTACCTCTGCTACTGTAAGATAGCAAAAAGTTTTCCTGGCACACTCACAAGCTAGCATGTAAAACAACTTGTCTCACGCTAAGGTTAAAAACAGAGGTTTGGATACACGTCTTCTGCAGAAAATGTGAAAGCCGCACAGCCGCGCCAAGGCACCTCTTATAGTGCGGTCCTAACTCTAAAAAAACTTTTTGCTATTTTACTGTTTAAAGCCAATTCCGTGTGCACCTTACTGTAAAGCTGCTGATGAATTGATGAGTGCGTTTGTCATCTGTTTTGCTCTGCTACTGTAAGGTCGCACGACTTTTATCTTAACGAAATATCTGTTCAAAAACCAACCGAGCATCGTACGATTTTCGGCTGGTTTGTGGCATGTTCGCAAGATAAAAGCACGTCTTTTGTCTTCTGAGCACGCTTGAAAACCTGCCGAAAATCGTAGGATTTTCGGCGGGTTAGTGGCGTGCTCGGAAGACAAATGCCTAACGGGCCGGTGTGCGCAAGCGCACACTGCCCGCTCAGCATTGGAATCATCGAAAGCCCTCCCCTCAGTGGGGCGGGCTTGCGATCATCGCAAGTACGATCTGCCTGTCCAAGATAGGCAGATCGTATGTTTTTTTAATTACCTTACAACCATCGCAAGACAAAAGTCTGGTTGCAAGGTGTGTGCCCAGCATTAGAATGGTGTCTAGAATCTCTCTCCCCCTCTGCTCTAGCGGTCTAGGAATCCTGGTGTCTCTATACACTGTGTATAGACGTGAGGATGCCGAGGAGCAGTCCAATCTCTGCAGCGTTTCAGTGATCACAGAAGCAGGGAGTCGGCTTCGATGGTCTGGTGAGTATAACTTTTTAGCACCTAGACAAAAATGAGCACTTAACCCTTGCATTGTGAGGCTAGTCCCACTGCAGGGGTAATCAAATGTTTTAACTAGAGCACTTTAAATAATGTAGTGGGTGATCTAGAAGAATTTGACTGTTAGATGCCTTTTTATTGCAATGTCTAGAATGTTATTCAGTTCTGGTGAGGATTCAAAATTAACATGATAATAAAGTAATCTGTATGACATGGCTCTGTGTTCAGAGTTAGATTACAAATAATACACCCTATGCCAATGCATAAACCTAAAGCCTGGGGTTCTAGGGGCATAAATTTGCCTTCATCTCTTACTTACTTTTTGCTTCTTGAACGGAAAGCCCCCTATTTTAACAATGCACATGGCATTGAGAGGAAACAACTAGTCATCTAATGCTGTTAGACTGTGGGGTAGAAATATGGAGAAAAGTTACATTGCACATGGAAAGTACAGGACAAGCTGCTGATGTGACTGAATAGGTCTATAAATTATGTTAGATGAAGTTAAAGTTTCTCTCTCTTTCTCTCGTTTTCTCTTTCTCTCGTTTTCTCTTTCTCTCATTTTCTCTCTTTCTCTCTCCAATACCATGGTGTTAGGTGGCCTCAATCACTCAGGATTCTCAGCCAGAGAGGCTGAGTGCCTCCAGAAAGCAATTGCTTGTACCAGGAAAGAGCTGCCTCTTCAGTGCTTTCCAGGTTTTCTGGATCATAGCTGGGATTCTGGAGGCAGGAGATTTCTTAGCGCTCTGGGTGGGACAAAATCTCTGGAGGCCAGTGCAGCAGGGAGCTGCAGGTTTGTGAAGCCTATTGTGCAGCATGTTATTGAGGTTGTCTGGAGGAAACAGATCCTGAGGATTGAGGCCGAAGCAGCAGTGCCGCAAGAGAAAACTGTTAAAAGACTGGGACACTGTGAGTGTGTGGGACAACTCGACGATTGGTGTGCCAACATATGTTCTGCTGAAGACAAGCTACTTTTATGTTGGGCTTCCATGATTATCTGCTGTGGAAAAAATAAAAAAGACTTTTGTTTATTGAAAAGTCCTGTGTGGAGTACTCTGTGAGCTCCCCAACATTACTATATATATATATATACATACACACACAGTGGGTGTAGAAAAGAATCACCCTTTGTTGCTTTACAGCCTGAAATGAAGACAGATACAGTTTTTGTTTTATCTAGCTGTATTTACAATTTATAACATATATATAATTGCATATAAGTTATATATAATAATATACACTGAGTGGCCAGATTATTATGACCACCGGACGTTTGTAGGCAAATTAGCTATAATTACCTATAATTTCGCACTGAAGTTGCTAGAGGGCCAGACCATTATAAATATAAATAGGGAAGCAGGTTGTTTACCACGACAGTAGAAGTGATTTTTTTCTGAAGATATGGGTAAACAATGCGATTTAACAGCCTTTGAACGTGGGATGATTGTTGGCGCTCAAGCCATGGAGCGAGTATCAGCAAAACAGCAGAATTCGTTAAATGTTCAAGAGCAGCTGTTGTGTTTAAAGACTGGACTGTCAGACGAAAATCTGGGTCTGAACGTGCGAATTGTGGCCGTCAGCAATTAGTCAATGTTAGGGCAGAACGGAGAGTAGCAAGGCTGGTACAAAACAACGGAAGGGCAACAGTGCAGTGTCAGATTCCTCGCATCACCTTTCAACATCTCGTGGAGTCACAAGGCGGCCCAACGAAGTCATCTTGTGGAGTCATCTCGTGGCCCAACGTAGTACTGATGGGGTGGTCATAATAATCTGGCCACTCAGTGTATATAACTTATATGCAACTTATAACATCCAAGTGAAAGATATAACACCAACATGTCAGAAAAAAAAAAAAATACATTCAAAAACAGAATCACTGAGTTGGAAAAAGGAACACCCCTCCCAAAAATGACTTAAACTCAATAAGGTGTAGCTAATCACCTTCTCAGTGGCACACAAAGCCATTTGACTTTCAACTGTGATCAGATGTGGTCATTTTGATTAGCTCAGCATGAAAAGAGCTTTCCTGGAGCATATCAGTCCCTGATAATGCAACTGAAGCAAACAATCAACTATGGGTGGCAAGCCACTGTCAAAAGATCTCCAAGATAAAGTTGTGGACAGGCACAAGTCAGGAGATGTATACAAACAAAAAATTAAAAGGCTTTATCAATGCCTTCAGCGATCAGTGAAGTAAAATATTAAGAAGTGGAAGGTATTTGGTACAACACAGACCCTCCCTGGATCAGGACGTCGCTCTAAGCTGGATGAAAGAGCCAGGAGGAAACTGGTCAGAGAGGCCACCAAGAGGCCTACATCAACTCTGAATTTATGACAAAGAGTGGTCATTATGTGCATATGACAACAATATCACACATTTTCCACAAATGTGGCTTGTATGGGAGGGTTGCAAGAAAAAAGCCACTCCTCAAGAAAGGCCACATGCAGTCACGACTGAGCTTTGCCAAAACACACCTTGAAGATTCTGAGGCCACATGGGAAAAGGTGTTATGGTCAGATGAGACTAACATTGAATTGTTTGGCCTCAACACCAAACGATATATGTCTGTTGGAAATCCAATACAACTCACCGTCCAAATAACACCATTCCTACAGTAGAGCATGGAGGTGGTAATATACAAATTTAACTGAACTTGAGCAGCTCTACAAAGAAGAGTGGACAAATATTGCAAAGTCTAGATGTGCAAAGTTAGTAGAGACATATCCCAGCAAACTAAAGGCTGTAATTAAAGCAAAAGGTGGTTCAACAAAATACTGACACAAGGATCCTTTTCCAAAACAAAGGATTACCAGAGCACCATGCATTTCAGAAGGTAAAGCATACCGGTAGTTATCTTTTTCAGATTTGTTGTCTCACATTAAAATCTCGGATGGATCCACACACAGGGAGGTGAAGAGTGGGGCATGGGTCACTGCCTTGGCTCATATGTTTCTGCGTAGATTTCAGCTTAATCTAAGGAACTATTTAAACAACCGGTGTAAGGATAAGCCTGATTCGGAGCCTAAAGAACCTCCCTCTGCCTGGAAATATACAATAGAAGAATACATGTGTATGCAATATTTCCTATTACCCTGACTAGACAAAAGGGAAAAATATTGGTAATTGATTTTTTTTTAACCCTTTAACACATAAGAAAAGAAAATACTCTATTTGAAAAACCACTATACATTTCCTATAGTCGACCTGATCCCTAATTGCATGTTTCTACTCAGAATGCACAAATCTACATAAATGTATTTATGGGATTAAAAAGGGTTTGCTATTTCACTTGTTTGTCTGGATGTTATACCCATATGCTCATCATTAAAGCAAACCTTGCCACTTCCTTTGTCCACTTACCTTGGTCCAGTGACTCCTATGTTCAACAACCCAGACTTCTCACCAGCAATGTATGAGTTGAACTTCAGAATTAGCGAAAAGCCCTCTTGTGAATGCGTATCTGAGAGATTTAAACAATCTTTTTTTTCTCCGGTCTGTCAATCATTGGTGCCTCACAGTCAGGTCTAATGAATATCTTGTTTGCCAAACGTCAACTTTTATCCTTCTTAACATCTTTGGCTCAAACAAGCAGGCTGCAGGATAAACCTACAACATAGTCAGGTTTAAAAAAGACACAAGTCCATCGAGTTCAACCTATAGAGATATGAGTAAAAGAAAAAAGAAAAACCTAAACAGAACGCTATGCCCACAATTACCCACCGTTGATCCAGAGGAAGGCAAAAAAAACCCCTATAAAGCATGGTTCAATTTGCTTCAACAGGGGTAAAAAATTCCTTCCTGATCCCATAAGGCAATCAGATATCCCCTGGATCCACACTCTCTGGTGCTTAATATACCTATAAGAACTCAATATACAGTAATTTCTGTGCTTTTAGGAATACATCCAGATATTTTTTAAACAGTTAACTGAGCTAGCTAGAACTAGCTCCTGGGGGAGTCAATTCCACATTTCCACAGCTCTAACTGTGAACAATCCTTTCCGTATGCAAACGTTAAACCTCTTTTCCTCCAGATGCAAATAGTGCCCCTTGTTCTTTGCAGTTCACTTTTAAGTTAATAATTTGACACCAAGCTCACTATATGGACTATTGTATTTATACATGGTGATCATATCCCCCATTAATCGCCTCTTCTCTAGAGAGAACAAATTCAGTGCAGCTAATCTTTACTCATAGCGGAGCTCCTCCATGCCTCATCCTTTGAATCTCTTTTCCTACTTGATTTGCCACCAGCACATGTTACATCTCAGTTTTACCATACTATATTAAACTTGTCTCATCCAAATCTCGCTTCTTATACTAAATGGGAACACAAATGAAATGTAGAAATTGGTCCAGGAGAACGGGAAATATCATTTATTCTTACTCACACATTGTCCGTAGCCAGTAAGTTCCAGGAACTGAATTTGAAGATTCTAAAACATTGGTATTAATGTCCAAATGCTCTTCATAGGATTAATCCTTTAAAATCTTAGGAATCTTGGCAGTACCATGCGGCACCTGGAAATATGACACATATTTGGTGGAGTTGCCACCCCATTCAGAAATTTTGTCAGGGAGTATTTGCAGTCTACAAAAGAGTGACAGGAGCTATAATTCAAGTAGGCCCCCAAAGTGGTTCTTCTTTCCATAATTGCTGATCCTATTAAGCATTCTAAGAGAGACATTATCAGACATTTTCTTACTGCAGCACACGCAGTTATACCTCGTTATTGGCTTTCCTCTGTGGTTCCTACATTAGCAGAATGGGTCATGGAAATGGACCGTATTATAGACCTTGAACATTTGTTGGTTGCGGAATATGATAGTTGGGATATATTTTAGAAAATATGGGCTTCTTGGCCTAGATTTAGGGATTCCCTGGATCTCATTGACCTGATATCCATCCTTGCTTTTGTAGTATGAACTACATAGTACATTAGTTCATGGTGATGTGACGGATCTTCATTACAAATGCAGGTGCATATACAATATGTGTAATTAGGTAGATAAATATAAGTCTAAGTAAGTTATGTGTCCCGCTGTTTGCCCTCGACACCCCCCCCCCCCCCTTTTTTTCATCTATTCTGATACACTTTAAAGCTGTGCGGGTCAGCATTGTCCACGTTTTCCTATTGGATTTTATTTAATTGTGTTAATAGATAGCAGTGCGTAGGTATGTCTACTTACCATAATCACATGTTATATTATTGTTTGTAAATGTAAAATGTAATAAACTTAGATTGAAACTAAAGCAGACCTTGCACTGAAATGCAATATCTACATATGTGGCTGTCTCCTGCTGTAAATTATGTCAATACCCTGCAATGGGCAAACATGTATTATTTAAAAGGCATCGTTAGACAAATTTTGTCAAAGAGACCACTAACATGTTTCAGTTTCTTATCTAAAATCCAAAACACAGAATGATAAAGCAGAACTCTGGGCAAATCAAATCTTAACCTTTGCAGTGGGGCTACCCGGGTGAGTATAACTTTGTTATTTCAGCTCCGTAGACAAAACAAGCACTTAACCCTTGCAGAGCGGGGGTAGCCCCACTGCAAGGTTTACAATTTGATTTTCCCAGAGTTGCACTTTAATGATTCATAATTATAAATAATAGCACTCAAAATAAGCTTTGCTAATAACATTGATTACAAATTGATATTATTTAGATCACGTTTGCTGAGTTACATGTCTAGCAGCAGTGTTTTGATGCAGCAAGTACGGAAAAACAGGTATTTCATATCACACAAAGAAGGGGATTTGACTTGCATCAAAAATAATTAAGAACTACGTGTGTTTAAGATACTGTTTGGAGACCTTTTTATCTATAAGATGTATACAACCAACTATTTTAATAATGTTTACAATCTGAAAATGTGTGGACAAATATGGAAACCCAATATTTTTTGTTGTTGTGCCTATCTGTGTTGCATACAATATAATGGCAACATTTTCATATTTTCATCATTGAGCACACTGTAATAAAAAAAAACGGAAAGAAATTCACAAATTTTCATTCTTTGTTGATGGTTAATTTATATGACGTAAAAATATCTCTTGATTAGAACTAATTATAATTCATTTATCTCCCCCACTGAACTAGTTGATTTATTACATAGTAGTGTAGAGTAGAAATTCAGATAGATACACCTGCACAAGAAAATTGTTTTATGTGATGCACACTGCTGAATCCCCAGAGAAAAGACAATCATATGCATTCTAAAAATAAATTCAATAATGAACCTTTTTCAGCATTTCAATCAATGCTGTATAATTGTGAAGTCTACATTCATAATAAATGACATACTGGTTTATAAATAGCTTTGGACTGCATTTATGTAAAGATCCTCCCTTGCAATTAAAATGTGTCAAAGGATTGCAAGTGCTAAAAAAAAAAAAGCACTATGATAAGTGCCTTCTCTACAATTACCTTGGTACGTTACAGTATTTTACCATTTGTAATTAGTGTCATTATTTTAGTTATGAAAGAAATTTTAAATAGAAATTACAGTCTAATGATTTTGGAAGAACACAATGGAAAGTACAGCTTTTAATTTGGGTAGTTTGTAAAAAAAGATCCAAATTAAAATAGTGAATTCAATTAATATTATAAAAAGAAAGTTCAATAAGGTCAACACATGCATGTTCAGTATTTTTATTTATATCTACTGTTCAATCATAGCTTAAAGTGATATTAAACCTTTAGCTTTTTTTTACGTGTAGCGCTCTCCCTTCCCAGTCAGCGCTATCCCAGTACAGGATAACACTACCGGTGGCTCTGAATGGGTGATCTACAGTAAACTGAACTAACGGGTCTCCCTGTCTTTCCTCTATAAGAAACTTCTATTATGGATCCACTGCACACTAGCACAGCTTGGGTAACTAGCATAGGTTGCTATGGGTTACGACAGCCCCAATTCTTCTTGTCTAGGGATACATTTGCTCGCTTCTGCCCATCAGCACTTACCACCCTTCTGTTGAAGGATTGAGGTGAGGCTCAGACTGTGGTCATGATACTTGAAACTTTTATTTGAAGAACTTCAGGGAGAGAGGTAGGAGAATTATGATCATCCAGGCAGATGTAGACTCCATGGCTTTCAGAGAGTGTGGTTACAGCTTCCATGCACAGCAGGTCAAGAACCTGACACTGCATTACTTGAGGTAGAAGTTACTGATCCTTTTCTTTAGCAGTAGCAACCACTGGACCTGCTGCCACCGGGCTCCAGGGTGATTCCATAGCTAGTCCCCAGGCTTTGAGGCCTGGTCCGCTTAGGCAGTCCAGTGCAGCCTCCCCGCAGGCAGAGCCTGGGGGAGGAAGAGAGCACTCACATGGCCCACTGCGAGTATTTATCTCCACCCCCAGCATGCACCACTAGCTATCGTTCAACAGTGATTGGCTGGGGAGGGATATCTACTCCTAGCAATCCCATTGGCTGCTCTGTTCCATCACCAGGGACAACTCTACAGTACCTCTGGCAGCAGACAGATGGCAAACAATGATAGAGTGTTTAGGGGGAAAACCACATACAAACCAAAACTACAAATTAGTATCAGACCACATACAATCTGATAAACGCTAGATTTAATAGCACTCTTTCCACTAGGGTGCTACATATGCATGGGAGATCTACATGGGATGTAGATCAGTGGTTCTTTTTTTTTATGTTTCAATTCCTCTCTAGTGGGTCCCCGCATCGCTCTCCCTCCTACCCCCTGCACAGGTGTCTCCATCAGCTAAGCTATCCACAGAGCTCAAGCCTATAACATAGGGTAGAGGCTGTTGCAGCTCTTGCTCCACTCTGTTAGATTACACAAGCAGTGGGGAAGCCCGCTGCTGTGTAACCTAACTTACATAGTTACATAGTAAAGCTGTCAAAAGCCAGATGCAGCGCTGCCCGTAATTAACAGGCAGCGCTCCATCCATGACAGGTTACACAGCGGGGCGGCTTTCCCTGAGGTTTAACCTGATAGAAGCCGATCTGACTGGAGAAAAAGCTGTCAGCTTTTCCCTTCATAATACTAGGTGAGGCCCTGCCTCCCCTGACCGCACGTCCCTGCTGCTTATAAATAGCTTTTTCTAGTTGGAGTATAATTGATGCACTTGACTGTAACCCTAAGGGTGGCATAGATAGCATTTTGTGAAAGCTGCCATCCCTAAGGTATGCGCACATGTTGAAAAATCTAGGATTAGAGTAGGGCAGTACTAGTTCTTAATCTGGGCATCACTGGCGCTTAGAACCACAAGAAGAAAATTATATATTTGAGACTGCGGCACCAGTATGCTGTAGAGAGGTGGAAGGAACTGGAACACATAGATCCACCTCTAGAGGTGATATTTTTCCCTTCACACTATGGAATTCTGTAGCATTAGCATGAAAAGTCAAAGGGGTCTATTCACAAAGCTGCCGAGGGCAGCCGAGTGAATGACCGATCAGAAGTGAAGTGAATGACCGATCAGCCACTTCAGGCTGGTACGGCTGATTTCAGCTGTACATCGGCTGAAATCAGCCGTACATCGTCTTGCTTCGTGTGGTTTCGGATCAGCCGAACATGCTCAGCATGTTCGGCTGACCCGAAGTGCAGAAGGAGTAAAATAGACCCCAAAGACAAGAGTCATGGAGGTGCATGTTGATAAAATAACGATCTGACCATGACACTACTACGGGATCTGAAAAAATTAGTGCATTTCAAAAATGAAAATTAAGAAGTCTAAGCATTTTACTTTTACTATATTTGAATGCACCAAGGTATTTTTATTTTAGTTTGACTACTTCATCTTCCAATAACGCTCCCAACAGATGTAGACAAGTAAGAATAAGTTACAGGGACTTGTTGGAGAGCTTGCCATTCACATCTCAATCTAGCTCACATTTCTAGGTCAAATTCAAAGAGATTGTCAAATGTCTGAATTCAATGTAATAATTTTTGATGGCATGTGAAGAAAATGGTAAAAAAAATACATAGATAAATATTCAATTAGAAACACATTCAGTTCATGTCTAGGCACTGATGTTTTATGTAAGCCTAAAAGAGGTTCAGTGAATGTTAGGCAGATTGTCTTAATGTCACAGTCTGTTTTAACATGTATAACAGATGGAAGATTGACAAATCAATAAAAGCCTATAGAGGGAGCTTGACCGCACAGCAACCTAAAAAATCCTGACACAGTGATAAGCGAGGTGTGTGTTACATACATTGAATGTCTATACAGGTGTAAAGCTGTTGTGATGAACAAAACAAAATGTTATATGCAAAGATTTGACAGGATTGTGGACAGAATATATGTGTCACCTAGGTTTCTCACCCACACATGGTGAGGGGCTCCAGGGTTTATCACTGATATAGGAAAAACAAACTTTGTGTTTCCTCCTAATCTTAACAAGTCCTATTCTATGCCCTGAAGCCCAGAGTCTTTGTAGAGCTGTGGGTGGGACAAAGCCTTCTTTCCTAGGTCCTCATCATACCTGTTAGCCAAACACTGATATTAGTTGCAGCTGTACACAGGCCTTTGTGTATGTGAGCTGACTTATGCTCAGGGATCTCTCTCTTTCTCTCTGCTGTTGGAGCCTGCTGCATACATAAAAAGGTTGACTGCTGACAGAACATGAAAAAAGAAACAAGTGATGCCTGGTTGTTTGGGGGCACCCTATTAGCTAGGAAATGACATGAGTTTAGTTAGTGGCTCGGACAAGCAGATGTTTTGGTTTGTTTATGGTATGGAATTGTGGCCCAAGTCCCTCCTACATTGAAACTGAAACTGTGTTTGCTGCCGTGCTAAATAAAATGACAAACCGACTTGGACTGTTCCTGTGCCTGATATCTTTGTCATTTCTTAAGCTAACAATTTACATATTGTTTTTTTGGGGACAATGTAGCCTTTTTAGCAATAATGTCCTGCAAAAATGATTTACTTATATGCTGCTTTTTAGGGCATATTTCCTATTTTAAGGCCCTCAAGTGGTTTTTTGTAAACTTCTACACTGTGTTGGACTTTAAACCCTATGAAGAATCTATAGTCCATCAGAGTACAAAATCTTCACGGGATTGAACAGAATGAGTACACCATGCATACGTAGACCTGGCACAGAAGATTTTGACAAGTTTGTCTGCTGCGTTGGTAATATCTTTCTGGACTGGAGAGGGTAAGAATAAGACTGGCAGGGTGGACTGTTGGCTGGAGTGTAATCTCTAAAACTCTAAGGGATATTTGGCCATATTTACCCACTACAGAGCTTCCAGCTAAATGGAATGCTATCCATTCTCAGACTGGTGGGTGGGTGAAATGGAATGCTATTCATGCACAGACAGGTGGTTAGAAACTGAGATGGCTCAGAGGTGGCCCCTGATCTTGGAAAGCATCCTTTGGCTACCCCTGAGTGCTTTGCATACAGATTTATCACATTGCTTCAACATCAAACCGTATTCTTGAACTTTGGCTACAATCTAACAAGTTTGTTAGGCACTCTCTCCTCCAACCACTGTAAAACAGTCCCAACTTCTCTTTCAGGTTAATGCTGCAAGGGTTGGCACTGACTTTCAATTTGTTCAAATGGACAATGTTAATGGTGACATGCAGCTCCCCATCCCCTACATACTACCTAACATTCATGAGTTTTACCCATATCAAAGCTCACATTTTGTTCTTCAAATATTAAAAAGAATGTGCCCTGGGAATTCTATACCTGGTCTCATCTCAACTATATATTCTTGAATTTGGAGACTTGAATTAAGGAGAATGCTCAGAAAAAATTATGGACTTTGGGGTCTATTCACTAAGCTGACGAGGGCAGCCGAGTGAAAGACCGATCTGAAGTGAAGTGAGCCGAACACTGTTCGGCTATTCACTTCAGGCTGGTACGGCTGAAATCAGCCGTACATCGGCTTGCTTCGCGTGGCTTCGGGCCGGGCGAACATGCTCAGCATGTTCGGCCGACCCGAAGTGCAGAAGGAGTTCGACTCAGCCGATCCAACATCTGGATCGGCTGAGCCGAACCTCCGGCAGGCTTCTCACTGCTGTTGTACTCGCCCTCTGCTGATGGACCTGATGGGGAACTGCAGCAGAGGGCGGGTACAATGCTAGTTTACTATTGGCTATTGCAAATTGAAATAGCCAATAGTAATGTCCCAATGATTTTCAATGGGAAAAATCTTTTTTTTTTTTTTCTATTCTGACATCGCTCGTGTCAGAATAAAGAAAAAAAGACACAGCAGTGTTTCTCTCCTTGGCGGCCAGGAGCAGGAGACTCCAGGGCCGCCAGGGAGAGTTAGCTGTTTGGAGATCAGTGTCCCTGGTTAGCAGGTAACCAGGGACGCCGATCTCTCTGAAAGTGGCCTGAGCCAGCCGTAAGATCACGGCTCCGTGCAGCTGTCAGAAGCAGGCTGTCGGCCGGCCAATGCTTCGGCTTTCAGCACGGCTCAGCCGAGCCGATGCATATGCGTTCGGCTCGACTGAGCCGCTCGGCCATGATCGGGAGCTGTACGGGCTATTGTGAATAGCCCGTACAGCACCCCTTCGGTTCTACTGAACCGAAGGGGTCCTGGGGCTGAAGCTAGCCGAAGGATCGGCCGAAGCTACGGCCAGATCCTTCGACAGCTTCGTGAATAGACCCCTTTGTGTTTGAGCTGCACTCCTTACAGTATTCAACTAGTATAGCAAGTGGATTCTTATTATGACCACAATGGATGGTGCTGTGCAGCATCCAGATAGAGAGACAAGAAGACACCAGTACTCCTGTGATGTTTGTTTCACTCATTTTATTGTGAAAACAGCATCATTTTAGTCATGATAACTAACATTTCAAGGCCTCACAGGGCCCCTTCCTCAAGATGGCATTAATTACTAAAATGACATGCATTTTACATATTTATTTTAAGAAAGATGACCCGTGAAAACAACTAGGTCAGTAGCTTTTAGTTAATTTATATGGTCAATTGACTTTTATGACCTAATATCTTTCAGTGTTTTAGAGTTTATGAGAACATAATGATAAGTATGTTTAGTAAAAAGTTTTCACAGAATATCGACTTTATTTGCAGAAGCTCCTTAGAATCTATTCTCACATTTTTAATCCTAGCTGCCAATCTACTTCAGTGCAAATTAAAATGCACTAAAACAGACTAGCAGCTAGGGGAAAGTGGCTTAAAGCTGAACACCATGTATAAATATTTATGTATACTTAAATTGGTCCATTTTGGCCCAATGTAAGTATACATAGTTTATGCCTGTTGGGGCCTCAGGGATCCTGTAAAACACTACAGTAGCTGGCGGTACTTGAGTGCTTTACAGCGATCTTCCAAGTCCTGTACTGTTGCTGTGCTGAGTGACTTCACCTTGGCTATGGCTACTACCATGTTTTATAGGAAATACATACACCTACATTGGGTCAAGCTCGACCAATGTAAGTATACATAAATATTTATACCTGGTGTTCAGCTTTAACGTAAGCCTAACACTGCATACCAACAGAAAAGTACATAATATACAGGTTCAGTATTAGTCAACTATACATACCTTTTAAACATTTATACTGTTATTATTACAATAGATATGCTGAGCTTTGCAAGTCATTTTTGCGGTTCTACAAATATAAGTGCAGTATATGATTATGAATATGACTAAATATGAATATAAGATTAAATGAAAATGAAACTGACTGTCTCTTGGTGTTTTCCTCTGACAATGTTTCATATGCCCAAAAGTTTAACATATATTGATATGTAAAGCCTTCTATTCTTTCCTCGCAGACAAAATGTGTACTCAGTGCTGCCATGTTGCACTACATAACTTGCCAATTAACATGACAGTATTGCCAGGGGGACTTTTTGGTTCTCTGCTGCTTGAATTAAAGTTCATGTATCTGAACCTTATTATAACTATGAGGAAATGGTAAACAAATTTGATGTTACATTTTAATATATTATAAATTTGTTTCACAGCGGGTTATTGACAACCCCATTAAGCTGGTCAGATCTTATGAAGTGAAATTAATTTGTTGCTTGAAGACCACTCTAGACAATTCTAATTCACTTTCTTCTAATTGCCAAATTGATTTTGAAAGTCAGTGAATCATTAGTGGACTGTTTAGAGAATAATTTCTATGCCACTCATAATAACAAAACATTTACATAGGTGTATTCTGTGTACCTTGGGCCTGCCTACCTCAGTGTAAATTAAAACAAATTGAACTGTTCACAAGCATTGCAATGTGTGAAGTGTTGGTGTACACAGTTCTTATGTGTTAACACTACATATAAAAGCATTATGACATGGCCCTCTGTATATTGCATTCTTAGAGGTGTTCTTGGACAAGGAATACAAGTACTTTGTGTCCAGTGCCAGCAGAAATTTTAAAGATTAGTACAAGGTCCTATTATGCAGGACATTAGTCCTATATAGGACATAAGTCCTATTATGCAGCCAATGTCATCACTTCTGGTGACGCACGATCAGCTGACAGTAAAAAGCGTGTTAATGTGCATGCGCTATGATTTCTGATGAGGTAATGTCACATTGGTATTCATATTTGTCCCTAGTCTTTACAGCGCATGGGTGGGAATAACGATAGGATTTTAGTACCATGGGCGCAGTACCCGTGGTAGTAAATCCAATTGTTTTTGCGCTCTAAACACCAGGGACAAATCTGACCGCTACCAATGTGACATCACCTCATCAGAATGCAGAGCGCATTGGGCAGTAACGCGCTTTTTACTGTCACACCTGATCGCATATCACCAGATGTGACTGATGTGATATAATGGCTGGTCTGACATAAAACCAAACTTGTGACCTCTCTGAGCCAAGGCACTGATCCCCAGGAGCTGCCCCTCTTCTCTGAATCAGAGTCTTCTGATTCGGATCTTATATGAAGTTTCAGACAGCTCCTGAGCTTCGGTTCACTTGCTTGTCAGCCCACTCAGCAAGTGAACCTCTGATTCGATTAATGAATCGGTTATTTTTAATGAACTGATCAAAATTAACCGATTCATTTGAAAGATCCGAACGTACCATCTCTACCTTTAACTCTACAGTGACTCCCTCAGTCACTCACTATTGCTTACGGGGACATCTAGTGGTATATTGACAAACTGCAATCCTTAATCCTGCCCACTACCCCACACTACCACATTCTGAGGCTCAAGTGGGAATAAGAAGGAACCCCCAACTTCCACAGGAGCTGGAAGTAAAGTAAGCATTCCTCTGCATTATACCTCCCCCCAGCCAGGGAGCCCGGGCAGATCCTAAACATCTAAAGCGAGCAAAACATTTCTTGTATCAAAAGACTGACCAGCTTGCTCCTTTTACAATGGAAGTCAGTTTAAATTTACCTGTTACATTTGTGGTCAGTGTAAATTAATTTTACATTGGTAGAGAGTGTAATTACTCATTTATTTATTAATAGCACAGTGCACTATTGGACATTTTTTTGTTCATATATACTGTAAATACCTTCTTTCTGTTTACTGCTTACTGCTCTGTGGAGAAGTTGGCTGGCTTTATTTTCTAGAGTATTTAGCTGGACAGATACAGTATTATGGACCCTGTTGATTTGATCAATCAAGCAATATTGCTGGTGCTGTTGAGGAGGAGAGGCAAGCTGAGGGAATTGGAGGAGAACAGATCCAGGCTTCAGTACTGGGCACATCCTTTTTTGTCCCAGTGGCTGACAGCAGTTTTTTTTTTTTTTTTTGCC
>NW_017306572.1:516348-519882 GCF_000935625.1 Nanorana parkeri
ATAATACAATCAGGGGGAACAAAAGTTGGGGGAATCAATGATGGGAGCCCGGGCAGATCCTAAACATCTAAAGCGAGCAAAACATTTCTTGTATCAAAAGACTGACCAGCTTGCTCCTTTTACAATGGAAGTCAGTTTAAATTTACCTGTTACATTTGTGGTCAGTGTAAATTAATTTTACATTGGTAGAGAGTGTAATTACTCATTTATTTATTAATAGCACAGTGCACTATTGGACATTTTTTTGTTCATATATACTGTAAATACCTTCTTTCTGTTTACTGCTTACTGCTCTGTGGAGAAGTTGGCTGGCTTTATTTTCTAGAGTATTTAGCTGGACAGATACAGTATTATGGACCCTGTTGATTTGATCAATCAAGCAATATTGCTGGTGCTGTTGAGGAGGAGAGGCAAGCTGAGGGAATTGGAGGAGAACAGATCCAGGTTTCAGTACTGGGCACATCCTTTTTTGTCCCAGGGGCTGACCTCTTTTTTTTTTTTTTTTTGCCCTAATGTAAGAAGACCTTTTTAGATATCCACAGGAGTTTTTTTTTTTTTTACTTCACTTGGATGTCTCTCTCTACTTTTGACAAGCTGCTAAGGATTCTGCAACCATGACCCATCATTTTCTGTTGGACTGTTTAGGGGTCTATTTATAAAGCAGTGACTGTGATTTTCACCTAACATTCTCTGCGGAAAATTCTTCTAGCTCAATGTATCTTAAATGACAGTGATTGATTCTCCTCCAAAGAAAGTCTCATTCACTGCTTTTGTGTCTATATTTGTATATGCATTTGTACGAGTGTTTATGTATTTTTATTTTCCTTTTTAACCATGTAAATGTCATTGCATTTGATTTTTCAGGTTTTTGGTGATTGGTCAGACTTTTCCATCCCTTCTGGGTGTGAGTACAGTGAGGACAGACGACCTGGCAGCTACATGCAGTGGTGCTGCCAGAGTCCACCATGGAGATTTTGGCAAGAGTTAGTCATTGAGTTCGGGGAAAAGATGCAGTTTCCCAAATGCATTGGAACCATGGACAAAAAACTTGCAAGGGTTAAGATGTCAACAAACTCATGGTAGAGGTATTTTATTTATAAAAAGTTCTTCTCCTGGGATTGTGGCAAATGATGTTGGGGCCTGCATTCAGGAAGTCCACAAACACCAATGTCCACCTGTCAGTGGACATTGGTGTGTGGCCCTTCTTTCTTTGTTTCTTGAATTTGTGGAGCTTGGTCGTCTCCTGACCAGCACCTCTATATGCCCTGGGGGTGGAGACCAATTCTGGAGGGAGCGGTGAGATTTTCTCTTGCTGTTTGCAAATATGGAAACCCTGTTTACATGTAATGTAATATAATGATATAATATCAAATCTAAAATTACTAACATAAAAATTACCTAGAAGACAGAAAATAATGCCAACAAAATGTTTTATTTAAATTGGAGATACTGATACATTAGCACATGGATGGAAAATGAAAGGATGAAAAAAATCAACCAGGTTATTTTCAGCAAAGTGGAAAATTACCAATACAAACTTTACATTACAGGTTTTGATTATGTAAATAGAGTGAACTATTGCTTTGTTCATAGTGCTGCAAAAAGTCTATAGATGACATTGTAGCACAGATGCCCATTGTGGCACAGATTTCCCAAAGGAAAGTGACTGGCATGGTTGTTGTGGATTAGATAGGGAGGAGAGGGCAGCGAAGCAAGTGGTTTGTAGGAAGGGGCTCAGAAGGAGTGGAATAAGTTGGACCAGTTCTGGCTGAGGTGGCAGTGGTGACAATTTGCATTTAAGAGTTGGTAGGTCTCTCCATTGAGCAGATGCAGGACATATCATATATGTATATGACTTAATTGGCCTGCATCTCATGCTCATCAGAGAGACATTTCAAGAGCAATATGTGACACACTGATCGTTATTATTATGGAACACATCAGTGTCTGTTGCCATTACTGTTTGCCGCTCAGTTTGCTGACTTCAAGCTGCTTGACTGCTTTCTGCTTGAATTCCAACCTCCTCCCACTCTCCAGGTGTCCCTGGGTGTGATCGCTCTCCTGCTCCTCCTGACCCAAGTTAGATAGTATTAAAATGTATAAATAAATATCACCAAAACTGGGCAGTGTATAAAAATTGGAAGGGGATACACTATCCTTCCTCCGACATAATAATGGGCTATAACAATGGTTAAGTTTACATGGACCAAAAAACCTATGGGATATGCCCTATTTGTGCACAGGAGTAAAGATTTTTTATCATTCCAATTCTTTATATCTGTAGATTATTTCTGTCTGAGGTAAACTTGCCCTGAGAGCTGTGAGAAATCTGACAAGTTAGTGCAGTTGGACACCCTCGGGGACATGTAGTACACTACTACATGTGCGACTCAACTTTGATGATATCATTTAAAGTATTTTGGAGTATTATACATTGTTTTACATTATTACATACATTTACATAGGTCCATCAGCAGTGCCTAACATACTGTACATACATATTCATTCACATCTGGCCCAGCCCCCCAAGGAGCTTACATAAGGTAATACACAAACATACTAGGGCTATATTAGTTAGGAGCCAATTAACCCACCAGCATGTCTTAGGAGTGTGAGAGGAAACCAGAGTACTTGAAGGTAACCCGTGCAAGCACAGGGAGAACATACAAACTACAAGCAGATAGTGTCCAAACAAGGTGCAATGGTAAACAATCTGCATGCTGTTGTTGCCACTGTTTAGGGAGGCATCAAAATGGCTACATATGTCACTAGGAGTGACCTGATTGTTGCAGAGCAGCAGAAACAAATCCTCACAAATAGTTCACAAGAAGAAGACTTGGGAGGTAGTCTACAAGAATTTCCAACAAGAGGATAATAGAAGTAATTGCAGATCTCTGTATGTTGACCTTTTGTCATTTGTGACATGGTAAATTAAATGATTCATATGGGGGTTTGAGATTATATTGTGCTACTGAGGAACTGAGGAAAATGTTGGCCATCAAACTATAGGGAAAAAACAAATTTTCCCATCTGGATTGGAACCCTGGAGGGAAAGCATGTGAGAGTACAGATACCACCAATGAACCTACTAGCATGTCAATGGAATGTTGGAGAAAACTGGAGTACCTGGAGGTAATCCTTACAAGATATGACAGATAGTATCCAGGCTGGGATTATAACCAAGGGGCCTAGTGCTGCTAGGCATACACAATATAATACTTTTTATACTTTATATACTTACTCCCTTGTCTCCATGGCTCTGTGCAGAAACAGCAGGTATTTTCCATAAGGGCTGGAGAAAAGTCACCAACTCCTGTCTATACCAGTCACACAGTAAATACCATCACATGTCCAATTCCTTCCCTAGAATTAGAAAAATAAAAGCTCAAACCACCATATGAAACACTTTAATTAAAGGCATATTCCCCCTTTTGTGGCCAATGTAGTATTAGTACATGTTGATCACGGGTTACTGAAACACTAATGTAAGAGAGTGGGTGGGGGGGGGGCACTTATTCCATCACACCAAAAACT
>NW_017306572.1:520625-521915 GCF_000935625.1 Nanorana parkeri
GAGTGGGAATCTTGTAGACTTCCTGCCAGGCCTTTTTCTTCCAAACTCTGTCAGAGGTTCTAGTGGCAACAACAGTCTGCAGATTTTGCACTATTATTTCAATAATTTTTAT
This sequence comes from Nanorana parkeri, assembly GCF_000935625.1. NCBI lineage: Eukaryota > Metazoa > Chordata > Amphibia > Anura > Dicroglossidae > Nanorana > Nanorana parkeri. The sequence goes on from NW_017306572.1 coordinate 520,738, forward strand.
TGCGTATTTAGACATAACAGGTACTCAAACAAATAAGGCACAGAGAGGTATCGTCAGTGGATATCGTTACAAGTATAACATCAGTCAAACAGGATACAGTGCAATCACTAGAGGTACAGGGATCAGTGTAAACAGTAAGGACTGATCTAATGAGGTAATGTAAGCACCTCAGGGAGGATGGAAAAGGCAGGGAGGGATGGAGGGATGGGGGGGAGGGGGGGTGGGAAGGGAAGAAGGATGAGAAGGGGAAAGGGTGAACGTCAGGTACAATATGCAAACAGAACTGAGTGAATCACAACAAACAGTAAGGTTTAGTTAACCATTTATCCCATCAATTCCTTGCCAGATGCACTTTGAATACCAGACAGTTCCTAAGACTCTGTGCCACAGGTCTTTGGCAAATTGGCAACTCTGGCACATTTTTAAAAGAAGCATAGGCCTAAATTTGGAGAAACAAGACAGTGAGAACAAAGCCACACGTTTAGACAGAGGGAACAGAGAGTTATCTTCCAGAAAAATTAGAGCTTCAGCTCTTTTTTATTTAAATGGGTACTTTTCTGGCAAAGGGAAAGAGGGGAAGGTGAAGAAGGAAGAGAAGTTCCAGGAAGCAGAAATCTTGGTATCAGCGGCAGCAACAGTGAGAATAAGAGGGAAACCTTTTTGGTCATTATTTAGATAAATTGATTGTATCTGTAACCTCTGCAGTGGGTATTTAGTAGTTCTCTGTCACCCACAGGTCAGGTGCAAGACTTTGCCCAATCAGGGCACAGAGAACTGTGAAGCCATGATTGGGCAAAGTCATGATGACTCTGCCCAATCATGGCTCACCTGTCACAACTGTAAACAGTTGGGCAGAGCTAGCTGTCACTGCTAGCTCCGCCCAAATGTTTATATGTTACCGGCATTTGTCAAAATGCCATTATGCGGCAGGTGTTCGTCACGAGTGTATGGGACAGCAGTCATCATTTAACCTCCCTGGCGGTATGATTATGTCAGGAATTTGGTACCAAAAGCGGTACAGTTTTTGCATGGAAATTTGGTGTTATGTATTGTAGGCCTGCAATTCTTAGTAAATCTTAGGAATAACTCACCTAAATCTGTCCAAACAAGAGTCCAGTAGACATCCCAGGTATGATAAAGTTTGAAACACGAAATTAAAAAATTATAATATAATAAAT
>NW_017306572.1:521959-538559 GCF_000935625.1 Nanorana parkeri
ATTATTTTATTATAATGTTTTATAATTATTTATGATATTTTAATTTCTTAAAATTGTGAAACAGTGTCAGGTAGGGCACTGGACAAAGCTCTAGGGACAAAATTGAAGTGAAATAGTTTGATACATCAGTGTAATCATAGCAGATTACATTGTATTGTGTGTATTCTGTGTACATTGCAACTTTTCACTTTTGAATTTCCCGCCGGCTGTGACGCTCGAAAACGAAACTAAAAGTTAGATGCCGGCATCTGACTTTTAGTTTCATTTTCGCGGCGCGTACAGCAGAGGACGCCGCGGGCTCGCAGGGACAAGGTAAGTGTCACTTTTCTCTGCAGCCCCGAGTCTGGCTCGGGGTTACCGCTCCTGGTATGGAAAATTCAGCCCGAGCCAGACTCGGGAATACCGCCAGGGAGGTTAAAAAGAAAAATTTCTATTTATTTTTTATTGTTTTATTTTGTCGAGTCGTCGTCGTGGACAACGCTGGAAGTCGTGATTGATCCTGGATTACATTGGTGGATCAATTTTTGTGGCTTTTTTTTTTTTAAAATAAATGACTTTATAAACATGTCTTTTGGGGTTTTTTTTCAAATAAAGGATCAAAAGTCTGGACTTTTTATTTACAATTGCATTTAACTCTTTAGTGAATGGGTACCCCTTACTCATTCACAAGGGGGGGCGCATATGGGTGCCCCTTCATTAAAGGGGTACCCTGTTGTGAATAAGCCCCCTGCCCGTACCCCCACAACCAACGCCCCAGGGCATGTGGGGAAGAGGCCCTTGTCCCCATCGGCACGGGGACAAGGTGCTTTTCCAGGGGCGTCCCTGGAAAAGCACCCTCCCAGTGCCGAGGCATGTGGCCTGGTATTCGCTCACATTTAAAAAAATAAAAACTCTCATTTTTTTTTCTTTAGAAATGTCCGTTTTGCTGCAGCAGGTTCTATACATTGTACAGATTTGCCACTTTACAGGCAGTTTAAGGGGACCCCCCAGGCACAATATGTAAAGTAATTTTTCATTTTTATTGTTACCCTTTAAGTGGTGTTAAAACCGCTGCTCCTTTAAAAACTGTATTTTTTAAAACGTTTTTTTTCCATTGATTCCTGTCCCCCAGGGCAGTACTCCGGATCCCCACATACGTTTTATGGCCAATAAATTGCATATAAGCTCTCTTAAAGGGGACAATTGTTTTTTAAAGTTCTACCCTACAAGACTTGCATTAAATTCGAGTTTGAATTCAAATTTTTGGGATGTTCTAAAGTTCAAATTCGAAACGAACTCTAACCTGTTCGGCTCATCACTACTTTTGACTGATCCTGAAGTAAGCAAGATCAGGAGCCCTCAAGCAATGCCACTGGATCCAGTCATAGCCAGTTTGAAGGACTCTGGAGGGATTAGTGGAGAAGGATTAATAGGGTAGGGTGCGATGCTAGCTTTCTGGAAAAAAAAGAGGGGTTTTGGGGGTATTACTTCTGGCAGTCATGCCCTTGAAAAAATCTTTTTTTTTTTTTTTACTTACTGTATATACACTTAGGAAGTAAGTGACCTTACAGACCTTTTGAACTGTTGGTAGCAGCTGTGGGTGCTTTAGGACTGTGGCCATGTGGAGATTTGTAATAACAGTAGTTGCCCTAGTAAGAAAGGGAAGGCAGACATGATTAAAAATAACAACATAAAATCACCACCAGAATAACTTTGGTCTAATGCTACTTTTATTTCCCTGTCATTGACTGGTGACTGCTTTAAGTACTGTGTACCAATGTAAAACACTGCTGCGGTGTCCTAATTTTCTCTTCATGACACATCGTTAATGTGTTCCACTTTTAAAATGAATGTTACCTAAGGAAAGCAATTACTTATTGTGCACAGTAATATGCACTGCGGTATAAGCTTTTTAGCCTACAGGTAGTGAAAATGAATATATTCCAAAATAAAGTGCATGTGTGTGGAAACTGCTGTGCAGAAATAGACTAATCCTTTGGGAACAATGAATAGTGTTTTACATCTGCTCAGTTTTTCTCCTTCTAATAAATGAAATCTGGGGCAGGTTGGAAAAGATATAGGACACCTTTGCCCTCATTTAAATGTGGAAGCCCAGTTTGTGTGCCAAAGAAAATGTTAACATTGATGAACTTAACATTAAGCATCTGCCACTGCGTAATGTAATATATATTACAGAGATATGTATGTTAGTTAGATGTACAAATACAGAATTATCATTGGTGGAGATTATATAATATTTGAGCTGCTTATATTTTCCCTCTTATTTTAGCAATTTCTTGTATATTGAAGTGAAACCCAAGCCAAAACATTGTGGGCTTGGGTCCATTGATAAAAGGCTTACAAACTTTATTTTATTATAGCCTCTATCCCCATTAGGGAGATTTTCCTTGAATTCCTTTTGTGTCAACAGGACAGAAAAATGAGAGGAAATCATTCTAACAGGGACAAAAGCAGCAATAAAAATCTGGCATATGTTACTTTAATCCTGTAAAGATGGACAGAGTTTAAGCAATCTGCATCCAAAAATTGTCGAACAATTTCAGAATAGTGTCCCTCAATGTAAAATTGCAACAACTTTAAATATATCATCTTCTACAGTGCATATCGTCAAAAGATTCAGAGAATCTGGAGAAATCTCTGTGCGTAAGGGACAAAGCTGAAATGCGATATTGGATGACCGTGATCTTCAGGCCCTCAGACGGCACTGCATTAAAAACAGGTATGATTCTGTGATGGACATCAGTGTATGGACTCAGGAATACTTCAAAAAATCACTGTCTGTGAACACAGTTTGCTGTGCCACTCAAAAATGCAAGTTAAAGCTCTATCATGTAAATAAGAACCCATATCTGAACATGATCAAGAAACGCTGCCATCTTCTCTTGCCCAAAGCTAATTTAAAATGGTCTGTTGCAGAGTGGAAAACTGTTCTGTGGTCAAACAAATCGAAAATTTGACATTCTTTTTGACAACCTTAAGCACCACGTCCTCTGGACTAAAGAGGAGACGGACCTTCCAGCTTGTTATCAGCGCTCAGCTAAAAAGCATGCATCTCTGATGGTATAAAGGTACATTTATGCGTATGGAATGGGCAGCTTGCACATCTGGAAAGCCAGCACAATGCTAAAAGATTTGGCCAGGTTTTACAGCAGCATATGCTCCCATCCAGACAGTGTCTGTTTCAGGGAAGGCCTTGCATATGTCAGCAGGACAATGCTAAAGTGCATACTGCATCTATGACAACAAGATGGCTTCGTAGTAAAAGAGTCTGGGTGCTTAACTGGCTTGCCTGCAGTCCAGACCTTTCACTAATTGAAAATATTTGGTGCATCTTGAAAAAAAAAATACAACAAAGAACACCCGGGACTGTTGACCTGTTAGAATCCTATATCAGGCAAGAATGGGACAACATTCCTCTCCCAAAACTCCAGCAGCTGGTCTTCTCAGTTCCCAGATGTTTAAAGAGTATTATTTAAAGAATAGAGGATATTACACTGTGCTAAACATGGCCCTGGCCCAACTTTTTGGAGATGTGTTGCCTTCAATTTCAAAATTACTTTATTTGTTTCTTAAAATTGTAAATTTTCTCAGTTTTAAACATTTGATATGTTTTTGATTTTCTATTGTTAATAAAATATGGGTTTAAGAGATTTGCAAATTATTGCATTTTGTTTTAATGTAGATTTTACACAGTGTCCCAACTTGTTTGGAATTGGGGTTGTTGAAATAAAAACTACATTTGGTTATGTCAGAAACACAAGGCAGACATATTGTACAGGCAGCATTGAATCAGTGGCAGGAGATTATGGATAGCAAGCCAGCATTGGTGGCAGGAGATGGTAATGGTGGCAGGTCAGCAGCTGTGCCTGGAGCTGGTAATGGATAGCAGGTCAATAGCAGTGTTGGTATGTTGACTATGATGACAATAGGGGATTGCCTAATTTTATTAGCAAATATGGTAATAGGGGGATTGAAGATATGCTGCTTTGGTGCACTTTACACTGTGGTGATTGTGTGCAATAAACGGGACCGCAATAGTGTGTGGTGATGTGCTGCTAACAAAGGGCAGCTTTGTATGTGTCACCAAGAAGTTCATGCTGCTGACCTTAAAAGAAAAATAAAAAAAATTAGGAGACCCTATTGAAATAATATAAACATAAAATATCTATGTCCCAAAAAAAATTAACCTAAAACCTTAAACCCCAAACACCAACGCTAAAACAGTTGAACCAACAACCGTTATATTTGTATTTTTTGTTCTTGTTTTGCAGAAAATAAAAAAGTAAAGGGGGGCAGCAGCTAAACAGCAACATAACTTACAAAGAAAAGTAGTCTTAAAAAGGCCTGTTGGGTCTGACCACTGTGAATGTAATGGGTGGTACCCCTCAATGCAATGGACCACTGATACAGGATGGGGTGCACTCCAGTCTCTGTAGCCAGCCACACTGCAATGTAGCAGTGAAAATATGCAGCACCGAATATAGCACTGCCTAAAGCTGTGCTAGCACTCTACTACCACTGTACAAGTACCACAACCTTTCTCTATCTTACAAAGCTGTCAGCTGTCCTTCACTAACTCCAACACACAAAAATTGTGGTGGTGGCGTAGGCTGTTGTAGACTATGGGGTTTTATAAATTTGGAGGAAAACGAGAGCAAGGAGATGGGTTTTTACTTGTTTATACTAGAGTGTTCTTTTAGTACGGCCAATGCATGTTTTAGAGGGGTGAGGAAGATGCAAGTAGAGAGAGAGAGATTGAAGGTGTGAGTTAGAGAGTGCTGTAGGGATTTTCCCAAATTCAACTGGGAAAGTGGAAGTACCCTGTTAATTAACTTATTGCACACATTAGGAAAAGGGGGTTGCAGATATTTACCTCCAGCAAACTCACCCAGTTCAAGTCAAATATTGTTTTGGCCAAATAAATTCCCTAATTACTAATGACAAATTAAAGTGCAACTGTTCTTTTAGAAGGGAGTCCAAACCTGTTTAGTTGTTTTTGTTTGGTATGAAAAAGAGCTACTGTGGGCTCACAATGTTGACATTTTGCTGCACTGATGATCCTGCCATGGAGGTCATTCTTCAGGAACTTCCCGTTATGGGGGGATACACTTTGTGCAGACTTGTTCCAACTTTGTCACAAAGTTGGTCCAGAGCAATGATACATATCCAATACTGGAGTGAGAACAGCAAGTGACTGAAAGGAACTGGACAACATTTAGCAACATTTGTCACGTACCTGATGGAGCTTGAGATGACGAGGGCGGCCCCTCTCTTGCAACTCTGGTCCCAGAAGGCCTGATAGAGAAGACAGGTACTCTGGGGCACAGCGGGGCACGAGTGCCTGGATGAGGACTTCGGTACCAGGTGGTAACTCGTACGGTCTCTTGCTGTGAGAGATAATATAAACGCACAGCAGGGAGGCAGACAGAGAGTAAACGAAGTCAGGCAGACCGGGTCAGCAACGTGCAGGCAGACAGGTTGTATAGCAGTAGGCAAACTCGTGGTCGGGTCACAGGCCGGGTTTGGTAAGATGCGGGCAATGCAGGAACAGGCAGGAAGCAGGAGAATCGTCTAGACAAGCCAGGGTCAGGATACCAGAAGGTCAGCGGAGTCAGGAGCAAGCCGGGGTCAATAACAATAACCAATACAACAAGGAACAGGCACAGGATACCAGGCACAAGCTGAAAGAGTACTCAGCACTGGAGACATGGAGGAGCTGAGCTTAAATAGTCCGTTTGGCGCCACAACACGACGCAGATGCGCGCACGCGCGCAAGGACGTCTGCGTGAAAGTGCACGGCCCGGCCTGACACTGCGGGTCACGCCGTGCGCGCATGCGCAGACGCCATCTGCTGTGTGCGGTTTTCCTGACATTGCCCCCTCCCAAGGGGCAGCCTCCGGATGCCCATCCGGAGCCTCGTCTCAAGTTGCCTCTTACGAAAAGCCTGTATCAGGCGCTTGGCATGAAGGTTAGTCTCTGGTTCCCAAGAATTCTCTTCTGGGCCGTAACCCTTCCATTTGACCAGATATTGGAGGCCGCCTGCACGTCTTCTGCAACCCATAATGGCTTCGACCTCGAATTCTTTTTCACCCTCAATCAACACAGGAGGAGGAGGAGTAGACCCACGATCAGGAAATGGACTAGCAACATCAGGTTTTAGCAATGATACATGAAAAACAGGGTGTATTCTATAGGAAGAAGGCAGCCGTAATTTATACGCCACCGGATTGATTAGCTTCTCCACCGAGAAGGGACCGATATAGCGAGGACCCAGCTTCCTGGAAGGACAGGCTAGTTTCAGATTCGCCGTAGACAGCCAAACCAGGTCATCAGGCTGTAGTTCCAAGTCACCCCTTCGTCTCTTATCAAACACCCTCTTGTTGTCCTCTTGTGCCTTCGCAATGGACTCCTGTAATATTCGATTGTTAGCGAGAAAAAAGGTAAGTTTGTCCTGAACAGCAGGTAGAGAAGAAGCAGGCAGTGCCGCTGGCAAAAAAGCAGGGTTGTATCCATAATTGGCAAAAAATGTCGACTGCTTAGTGGCCGAATGGATCGAATTATTGTAGGCAAACTCAGCTAGGGGGAGTAGAGACACCCAATCATCCTGAGAAAAGGAGGAGAAACAGCGAAGATACTGTTCCAAGGTCTGATTCGTCCTTTCAGTCTGACCGTTGGTCTGTGGATGGTACGCGGAGGAGAAACATAGTTGTATATGCAAGGTCTCAACGAGAGACTTCCAGAATCTTGAAGTGAATTGCACTCCCCAATCAGAGGTAATGGTGGTGGGCAGTCCATGCAATCGAACAATATCCCTGATGAAGACACGGGCAGTGTCTGTAGCGGAGAGGGCTCCCCTTATTGGAGAGAAGTGAGCCATCTTCGAGAAGCGATCGACCACCACAAAAATTCCAGTGAAGTTTTCCGAAGGGGGAAGCTCTACAATGAAATCCATCGATATCATGGACCAGGATCTGTCCGGGACGGGAAGCGATCTCAATAACCCCCATGCTTTGGACTTACTCCCTTTACTGCGTATACAAGTAACGCAAGAGTTCACATAGTTCTTGCAGTCCACCGCAAGGCCAGGCCACCAAAAATGCCGTTGAATCAATTCCGAAGTCTTGAGGACTCCAAAATGTCCGGCCAGAGGGCAATCATGACAAGACCGGAGTATCTGCGGCCGGAGTTCCGGAGGGACAAAAATTTTCTCACCCCCAAAAAACAAACCATCCTCCTCCCTGAGCTCAATATCCGGAGGAATGGAATTCCTCGACACGGTCGTCGAATCTGGGATACAAGATCCGTCATTAATAAAAAATGGTTGGCCTGCAAGTATCAGGCTGGTCCGGGGTGTCCGCTTCAGGAAACATATGAGAGAGGGCGTCAGGCTTCCCGTTCTTCGACCCCGGCCTTTAGGTGACATGGAAACTGAACCGAGTAAAGAAAAGTGCCCATCTCGCTTGACGTGGGTTCAGGCGTTTTGCAGATCTAAGATATTCCAGATTCTTATGATCCGTGAAAATCAATACAGGGTGATCACTGGAACCGTATCTGCTTCCTTGTGAGCTGCGTGATGGGCAGAATAATCTTCGAAAAACCGTTGATGAACTTACGATAAAAATTGGAGAAACCAATAAAGCGTTGAACTCCCTTCTTGTCCGAAGGGACTGGCCAGTCCAGAATGGCAGACACCTTTTGTGGATCCATAGAGATGCCCTCAGTAGAAAGGATAAACCCTAAAAACTGGATAGTCTGCTTCTCGAATTCACATTTCTCCGCCTTTGCGAATAGACCATGCTGACGTAGCCTCTCAAAAACCTGCTTAACGTGCGTCTGATGGGATTCAAGAGAGGACGAGAAGACAAGGATGTCATCCAGGTAAACGATCAAAAATTGGTCCAGAAAATCCCTGAAAATATCATTAACCAGATACTGGAAGGTAGCCGGGGCATTGCAAAGACCGAAAGGCATTACTAAGTATTCAAAGTGTCCGAACCGGGTTCGAAAAGACGTCTTCCATTCATCTCCCTCACGGATTCGGACTAGGTTGTAGGCCCCTCTAAAGGTCCAATTTGGTAAAGATTGTTGCACTGCGAAGCCTCTGAAAAAGTTCTGGAATCAGAGGACGCGGGTATCGATTTGTAATGGTTATCTGATTTAAATCTCGATAATCGATACAGGGACGTAGGGTGTGGTCCTTCTTCTCTACGAAAAATATATCCGCGCCAGCGGGAGAAGTAGAGGGACGAATAAAGCCTTTTGCAAGATTCTCCTCTATATAGTTCTTTAATGTCTCCAGCTCTGGCTCGGATAACGGGTAGATCCGTCCATAGGGAATCTTGGCTCCCGGTAGTAGTTCTAGGGGACAGTCATATGGTCGATGAGGCGGCAACATGTCTGCCTTTTGCTTACTGAAAACATCAAGATACTCATGGTAATGCGGAGGAAGGAGTGAGCAAAGTTCTTGGTTGGTACCCTGCTGACATAGGGAAACAGTAGGTGCAGCAGTGAGGAAACAATTTTGCGCACAATAAGCAGAACGGAAATTCAGCCACTCCGTCTGCTTCAGCCACTCCGTGTCACAGCCTAGTCATCTGCTCCATTCTGACCTCTTCTCCCGCTGATTGGCCAATTGGATGATGACAGGCTTCCTCACCAGTCACCAGTCAGATGACTAGGCTGTGACATCTGCTCCATTCTGACCTCTTAGACTTGGAGGAGGAGTTCGCGGCCATCTTGCTTCATTGAAGACGCGATGGAGGTCCTGTGTGCGCCGGATTCGGGTCCCTGAAGATGGCGCACACGGTACAGGTACTCGTTTTTTGTATCGGAGTATTTGCACGAGTACGAGTACTCATGCAAATACTCGGTATCGCCGCCGATACCGATGCTTGTATCGGTATCGGTGCATCCCTAGTAATTACATATGTTATATCAAATTATTAACAATAGTGGAATTGTCATTTAACTTTCCAATAGGTGGATATATTACTCAATAGCATACAATGTAAATAATAAAGAAACCACAGTCATTAACCTAATTATTTTTGTTAGTGCTGATCCAATCCCATTAAGCCTACTGTGTGCCTTTCATCAAATCGTTATTAGCATGGTGAAATCTAGAGATTACTGCAAAATACCTTAATTGGTTTATTCAATAGTGCAGGTCATTTAGTGTGTTCATAGTACAGTGACTTATAGTAAACAATAAGATTTCAGTCTAACTAAATAAAATCAATAAAACATGAATCCTGACTGACTATTGTACATTCCTGCCCTCTTCACTTTGTCCATTTGCCTTCCTAAATACATTTGAGAGTGTTTAAGCTTGTTTATGTAAGTTCCAAATTCAAGGAAGATATAATCAAGCCCAAATATCAATGATCAGCCATGGGCAACTGCTCACAGTATGTGTGGGCCTCAAAGCTATTAACTGCAGGGAGACTGTATAAGACAGATGATGTGAGAGGGAACATGCAATGGAACGTATAAAAAAGTAAAATGTTTGGGTAAGAGGATAATCTTGAATGCCACTATCCTGTCCAGGGGTATCATTGTGAAGCTGTATATACGCCTTGTAGGATTTAGTGAGTTTTATCCATAGTTATGGAAGATGGGTGAAGATCCATTGGAAGTGAAACGGTGACCTTATGGTTTGTACGGTGTTTAGTGACATAGAGATGGATAAAACAAAAGAAAATATGGCACAGCACTTCTTGGGGATAGGATAAGAAAAGAAGGCTGAACCCGCACTCACAGTTTAAAGCTGTATTTTCAAGCAGTTTGTTCAAATAACGCTCATCTTGCCAGCGTAAGAGAATCTCCACATGGAATATAGACAGCACTCTATAAGAAAATAAAAGGGTTCACACCGCCTAGTGCAATAAAAGGATCACGTTTTATTTACTCATCAAGGAACCCAGTCAAAAGTTTCAACTGTTCTCTTCCTCTAGCATCAACAGTGCGGCCTGGGCCAAATGGCAGAGGACCAGCACCTTGTTTTCTTTTTTTTTCTGTCATCCATGGTACTCTTTAGGATGGGACTTGGGCATACAGCAAGATTTATCAGTGATTTTCATTGACTTTCTCATGTCCTCTTTTCTTTTAGTAATGCAACATAATGAAAACTGTAGTAACTATTTCCAATGTTGTGCACACACATTTGCTTGTTTAGTGAAAGAGAGATTTTTTAAATTGCACATAGCCAATAGCAGTCTGGCTATTGAAGCCTCGCCCACTGAACAGAGAAAGTTCTCTCTCAGATCAGCTGCTCTGCTCAGTGGGCAGGTACAATAGCCAGCCTGCTATTGGCTATTGTAATTCGAAATAGCCAATAGCAGGTTGGCTATTGAAATCCCGCCCACTGAGCATAGGAGTGGACCTGAGAGAGAAAGTTCTCTTTCAGGTCCGCTCCTGGTTGGTGGGTGGGGTTTCAATGGCCAGCCTGCTATTGGCTATTGCAAATTGCAATAGCCAATAGCAAGCTGGCTATTGAAACCCCACCTACTGAACAGAGGAGTGGACCTGAGAGAGAATGTTCTCTCTCAGGTCCGCTCCAATCCTCAGTGGGCCGGCACAATAGCCAGCCTGCTATTGGCTATTGTAATTCGAAATAGCCAATAGCAGGTTGGCTATTGAAATCCCGCCCACTGAGCATAGGAGTGGACCTGAGAGAGAAAGTTCTCTTTCAGGTCCGCTCCTGGTTGGTGGGTGGGGTTTCAATGGCCAGCCTGCTATTGGCTATTGCAAATTGAATATTTCTCCTCATTGTTTGTAATGTATACAAGGAATATCATTAGCAACTAAATACATTTAGTTGCTAACAAAATTTTTTAGTGTACTATTCCAATCAACCCACATTTTTTTCTAATGTGCATCTAGCCACTGGCAAATAATAAAAAAAGGAGGACATATTATACTGTATATATGAATGGGCATGCTTGTGGCTGTCAGAGTCTTGCCATGCCTCTTGCCATGACTTGTAGTTCCACAACAGCTAGAGTGCCAAGGTTGCCTACTTTTAAATTAGCCTGTAGTGAAGGAACCTAAGCTGTGTTTGCTGAGGCTATGGAGCACCTCAGTGAATCCTAGGCCTGGAAGCAGGGGCATAACTAGAAATCACAGGGCCCCATAGCAAAATTTTGTATGGGGCCCTGTGATTTCTAGTTACACCTCTTGCAGAGCCCACCTGAGATCCCAAACAGCCCACCTGTAAGTGACCCTGCAGAGCCCACCATAGAGTCTCTATGGTGGGCTCTGCAGGGTCACTCTCAGGTAGGCTGGCACACCTCTTACCTGCCAGCTCCGAGCCGCGGCCCCTCCACGGTTGCTGGGCCCTGCCTCCTCCTCTGTGGTTGCTAGCAGGCCCCGCCTCCTCCTCTGTCGCCGGATTTCGCCTCCTCCGCTGCTGACACCAGGCCCAGCCTGCTCCTCTGCAGCTGCTGGCTGTCACTGACTCAGCAGCGGCTGTGAGGAGGAACGCGCAGCTGCACAGATTACTGACAGGCTGTCAGTGATCTGAACAGCAGCATGGTCCTCCTCGCAGCCGCCAGTGACAGCCAGCAGCCTGCGATGCCATAGTGACCAAGGCAGCCCGCATGGCATCAGGGGGATACCTTAGTTCCTTGTCCTAGCTTGGCCCCCCTGTGACCCAGGCCCCATAGTGGCTGACTGGGTCGCTATGGTGATAGTTCCGCCATTGCCTGGAAGATACACTTTTGCAAAAAAAAAATGCATATGGGAGGCCTTTCTAAGGGTCATTAAATAAGCGAACCAGTTTAGATGGACAGTGTACCAGAGGCAGGTCCCTGATATAAAAATTAGACATTCGAGTTTTGTTTTGTTCTGAATTGTAATTCAGCTAATTTCTTTAAATTCCGACATTCGGATGCATCTGAATTTCCGCATTTCAATTGAGGAACATTTGATTTTCCAAATTCAAATGTATCCAAAAGTTCGGATGCATCCAAATTTCAGAATGGCAGCAATAAAGAATTTGAGCGTATCCAACTTTTTTGATAACGAAAACTCAGATGCATGCTAATGTCAACCGGAATAAACTGAACTGTGTTGTTAAAGGACATTTCAAAACGTTGTGGTGAGTTTTATTTAGTATCTTATTGTTTATTTGGTGAATGAGTAAGGCTAACAACTATCCATTACTCATTCGCTAGGGGGACATTCGCTAGGGGGAGATTCAGATAAGTCACCCTCCAGTTAGGGATGTCACCAGCACACCGGAGTCAAGTGACGCAAATGTCTATTTATTGACGCATCTTGTCATAACAAATTAAGTCGACCTATCTTATATAGCTATACTATACTGTTCACTTTTGTACTGTTGGTATAGCTCTATAATATAGGTAATTTCTAAGCTGTCATTTTAAGGCTGATGAAGGGGACCCTGTGTGGCCCCGAAACGTTGTAATTTGTTATGTCAAGATGTGTTAGTAGATAGACGTTTGCTTCACTTGACTCCGGTGTGCTGGTGACATCCCTAGCAAGCCCTACAACCATGGGTCCCCCCTGAAGAAGCACCCTCCCTATGTTGAGGGCATGTGACCTGGTATGGGGCAGGAGGGGGGCTCACATTCATCACACCCTTTCTTGGTCTGCCAGGTTGCTGCTCAGATTAAGGGTCTGATAACCGCTTTTGGGGGGACCCCACACTCTTTTTTTTTGGCGTTGGGGTCCCCCCTGAAATACCAACGTATTTGGAAAGGTCTTTCCATCCATTTCCTTCTGCTGATGGAGAATAAAGAACAGCATCTAAGTAACCCATCCACAACTAAATATGTGTAGATCTGGTGTTTGTCCATAATATAGTAAATATTATTATTATTATCATACAGGATTTATATAGCGCCAACAGTTTGAGCAGCACTTTACAATATAAGGAAGACATTACAATCACAATACAATTCAAGACAAGATGGTAAGGAGGGCCATAATATAATATAATTAATATAATAATTAATATAATTTATATAGCATCTAGGGCCCAGATTGTAGGTTCATCTTTAAGGACATATGTTTCATCAGCATCCAGTGGTGGATCATCTGTTCTCTTCCTTACGTACATTGCTTTGAGTAGCTTTCCAACGACAACATTTAAAGCAATGTTGTATGAAAATTACAGAAGGCAACAGCAGTTCTGTCATAATTTTCCTATCACGCTAGTAACACTTTGCACTTGTGAAAGACCAACTTTTTATATTATCATTCTTAAAACCGGTTTCCTTTTATTTTTCTTTAATTAGAACCAGAGGTTCCTAATTCATTAAAACAGCTGACTACAGCCTCCAGTGTCCCTGGCGAGAGAACACCTGAAGATATAAGGCTTAGTTTTCTCTAGTCATCAACTTACAGAGGGACAGATGTTTGTACAAGAATAGCAGTTGCAGATTGCACCATCTTTGACTCTGGTAATTAGAGCATTTACTACAGTTATACAAAACATGGTATTTTTCTAGATTATACCAAACTGCATTGCGCTCTAAGAAAAATAACACTCCCTACCCGAACCAAACAAATCATTAATAATATACGTGTAATATGAATGCAATACAATGTACAGTTCAATCAATAATTCAGTGTAATCAGTGGCGTAACAACCGGGGGGGGGCAGCGTTGCGACTCCCCCGGGCACAGAGGTGGGGGGGGCGCATCACCGCTGACCCCCCGGTTGTTACGCCACTGGCTGAATGCCCTTCGTGGTAGTGCAGGAGGAGACGGAGACTGGGACGTAGTGGCAGGGGGCGGAGACAGGAGATGGGGCGGACGCACTAGCTGAATGCCCTTCAGGCGTGCAGGAGGAGACAGGGACAGAGCGGCAGGGGGCAGAGATCGACCTGGCGGGGTGAAGATGGAGGAGACTGGAGGGCCGATAACTGTAGCGGAGCAGGCGGGGCAAAGGCGGGAGCCGAGGCAGCGGAGGAGGCCTTTTTTACAGTGCCAGGTAGTAGGACGACTGTGCTGGCAGGGCCCAGCATAGATTCTGCACAGCCCCCCTGAGATCCGGCAGACTGCAGGGTCTGTGGGGGTCTCTGCAGAATCCGTGGGGGGCTTTGCAGGATCCCTAGGGGGCTCTGCAGCCTGCAAAGCCCACCGCAGATCCTGCACAGCCCCTCTGAGATCCAGCAGACTGCAGGGCCTCAGGGGGTCTCACCAGGATCTGTGGGGGGCTTTGCAGGATCTGTGGGGGGCTTTACAGGATCCATAGGGGTCTCTGCAGCCTGCAAAGCCCACCACAGATCCTGCACAGCCCCCCTCAAATCCGGCAGACTGCAGGGTCTCAATGGGTCTCTGCAGGATCCGTGGGGGGCTTTGCAGTATCTGTGGGGGGCTTTACAGGATCCGCAGGGGTCTCAACAGCCTGCAAAGCCCACCACAGGTCCCGCACAGCCCCCCTGAAATCTGGCAGACTGCAGGGTCTGTGGGGGTTGTGGGAGTCTCTGCAGGAGACAGCTTCCTGAGACCCGGGGGGGGCGCCACATTTTGTTCTGCCCCGGGCGCCTGTAACTCTGGTTACGCCACTGAGTGTAATCCATGCATCAAGTGAATAAATAAACATAAAAAAGAATCCATCCTCAAAAGATATATGACAAAGTTCAGTCCTTAAAGTGTGATTTTAATATCAATCAGTTAAAGTCTTAATGTAAAAAAAAATGGTGCCAAGAAACACGATTTTATCGCCACCAATTGTGCTCCTGTTCAGCAAGCTTATTCACCAAATAGGCATGACTCACTTGGTGAGTTCAAACAAAACTTGATGTCAGCAGTACTACTGGAATCTGTGTCTTCTTTATGCAAGATCTGCCTTGACTAGGCATAATGGGATCAACATAACTAAATTTTATTCTTACTACACCATATATAAATATACAGACCATATATGTGATGCATTGAGCAAGTATTCTCTAACAGTCCTAAAGGATTGGATAAAATCCCTGAAATGTTCTAACCTTCTAAGGGAATAATGCATGGACTATGTTGAATACATAATGGGCTCAAACATTACTGTGTATATTGTATATCTGTATGTTTTAAATATTTATTATTCATTAAACATATCTTTTTGTGCAATGGATCTATCTTGTGTGCTGTATTTGAAGTCCTCTTTTTCTTCTGGGTAGTCATAATAATTCCTGTGTAGATTACCTAAAGCTCTTTATTTTATTTTTAAAGTGAACATAAAATAAACTAAAAATCAAACATAGTGCAGCCACATTACTCAACTCATAAAGTCAGCTAGTCTTCAATAAGAGTAAGAACAAATTAAGCACTATAACACATAGCTACAACATTACTTGACATTAAATTTGAAATTTGCAAAAAGGGAATACAAGAGGCATAAGTATGATGAAAGAAAATGTAATCTTCTTAAATTGTAAGTTCAGGTAGATTTCCAAATAGATATGTAATGCACCAATGGCAATGACATCTGGCCTTGCCTTATGTTAATATTAAAATATTGCTATATCTCAGGGCAAACGTTAACATGTGAACACACTGAACCTTAAACCCAGATGCCATCTTTAGGTCTGTTGCTAAGAATATCAAGAAATCCCATATGTGCGCATACATTGTCATTAGAAGGTCAATGTTCATTCTTGTAAAAGGGAGGAAATACAAGTACTTATAGATAGATAGATAGATATATCTAGATAGATAGATAGATAGATAGATAATATCTGAAGCCAAAACTTTTTTTGGATAAAGTAGGTAATGGTTAGAACCCCTGTGAGATTTATTTTTTATCACCTGTGTTTGTCGTATTGTGGGATCCCCCTTGACTTACTGTGCCATACACACAACAGGATGAGGGAAGAAATCTCTCCAAAGTGGGGTCAATGCTCTTTTAGACAGCTGTCACTACAACAAGTGGTCTAATGGAAGATTTCTTCTCTATTCCAGTTCTGGTGACAACTAAAAAATTTGAATTTTCTCACTCACTCTCTGTCCAAGTGACAATAGTCACTAGGGTAGATGGAAAGTAAATAGCCTCTACTGTGACCCTGATAGCAATAAAAACTATACAGGGTTGCCAGCCCTTCTCCATTCTATCCTAAACTAAAACAATTGCCTTTAAGTACACTTCAATATGCATAGTGAGTTCTTGAGTTTTGTATCTGTGGGTTTTTATAGTGTTAAACACTTTTCTTCCCCTGGAGAAGAAAATAGAAGAAAATTGATGCTCCCGATTGAGGTCACACATTGTCCCTGTTTTTGACCTGAGCACATGTCTATAATAAGATTCAGTCAATTATAAATATGATAAGAGGTATTTGACTTAAATGACAGGGTTTGTTTTGGCATTCAGCAGCCTATGTACTATCGCAAAGCCTATCAGCATTTCAGATTGAGCAGGAAGGCTGATTCATAATTTATAAAGAGAGGGAATTTATCAAAAGCAGATCATTATGTCATAGATATTTATGTTATGCCACCACAGCACAGCATTATGGACTTCAAAGAGCAACATCATAAACCAACCAGCGAAGAAATTCTTCATTGGGGTGCTTCAGTGCCACAGTATACTAGTATAAGAACACTGGACCAGACAGGGAGACTGACTGTACAACAGCATAAGAATAGCACA
>NW_017306572.1:538623-556323 GCF_000935625.1 Nanorana parkeri
TAACTGAACTGCATTTATACAGCACCATCAATATCTTTTTTTTCTAGAGTTCTTTTGTCTAGGGTCTGGTAGCTCCACAGCATTTGTATCAGTTTAAGGAGCCTTCTTTTTCAGACACAGCGCGAATAAGTTACTAAAGGCAAATAGGCTCTTCTCTTCGCTGTTTTCCCTTTAGTTTAATGAAATAGTGAAAATTCACCGTGCAAAGAATACCCAATCATGTGCAAGGGAAAAAAAACAGTATTTTCGCTTGCACAAGATTTGATGATGGAAATCAGCAGAGCATCACCTCATTCACTAAACTGAGGAAAAAATCCCTTGCAAACTGCCTTAAAAAGTTAAATCCCATTATATTGTATTTGGGCTATTCCTACTATGTACAATATTAGTCAGCAATGGTCGGTGGCTGTTTGACAAGTCAGGCTGATAATAATGGGTAATATAAGCAAAATTGGTTTGTTGTGATAGAAAAATAGTATTGTTGTACAATATAGTGAGCCACAACAGGAGAGCCTATTGTCTATATAGTGTAGGTGTGACTCCTTCTTTTACAAACAGGGGCTCAAAAATACAGGACAAACTGCATTTTGTATTAAATCAATAAGAGATGTAGCAGTGTTCTTTGAAATCTAGAATGTTCCAGTATTATATGGCATGGGTGGCAACCCTTCCTGTGAGTTGCTTAAATGTTTTATAGAAAAAGACAAAAGACTGACTAAGCCCTGCCAATAGTTAAATATAGCAGCAGCTAAAGCTTTGCTGAATTCTCCCAAGAGCGAAATTGATATGAAATTAAAAAAACAGCAGTTTCCGGGTAGTTTAAATTCTCTATTATTATCTCAGCCCATGCCGATTTACTTTGCAAAGTCTGTACATCTTTGTTAATAGATGTTTTATAATATACCCCAACCATTCATTTATTTGTTTGTAAATCCAAATAGGGATCTACCTATAATGCCTCTGCTCCATCACAAAATCCCTCCACTAAGTGTTCTTTCATGCTCACTTGTAAATCACTTTTTTTACGTAAAAAAACAATCCTTAGTAAAGTATAATACTTGTACTTGAATACTGTTTTGTATGTGGAAATTTTTTTTTTAATAAAGAATAAATATACAAAAAAAAGAAGGAAAAAAACCAAAACAATCCTTATGTTT
This sequence comes from Nanorana parkeri, assembly GCF_000935625.1. Lineage (NCBI taxonomy): Eukaryota > Metazoa > Chordata > Amphibia > Anura > Dicroglossidae > Nanorana > Nanorana parkeri. Next base: position 539,781 of record NW_017306572.1, read on the forward strand.
TGACTTTGTTCTCTCAAAAGAGAGGAAACTATATACTTTACGTCAACAGCCTATTTATGTAAAGGATAAAGCTATGTTTCTGTAACACAAAGTAAGTGGTAGTTCCTGAAGAATGAAATAGAGCGTGAAGGCCAACTTCAATTCTTCCTGCCTTTCTTTATTTAACATCTGCAGTCATGGGAAGGAGGCAGTGGCATCACAAGTAGGGGTGCGGGGGGTGCGGCCCGTACCTGGGTGACACCATTGCAGGGGTGACACCAAAATGACTGACAGTCATTATGGTGTCACTCCCTCTAAAAAGTCGGGCACTCGGTCATGGACCGAGAGCCCAACAGTGTCAGGAGAGAGGAGGGGATCTGGCGGCATACCTCATCCTGCCGGGTGAACGTCCCCTCCTTTCTCTGGCGGCGTCCATCATCGGCACACACGATGACGGCAAGACGGGGTGACACCCGGCCTCGGGCGCCCCTGGAAGGAGGGGAGGGGGCATTTTGTAAATATTTTCTGCAGTTATTAAACTCTGCAGGATCTAAAAGAAATTGTATATGTATGTACTACTGTATGTTTACATTTTTTCTACTTCTGTATGTCATTTGCACACTTACAGCCCCATGAACCAATATGCTAATAAAAAGTCTTCTTGGGTTGGTTAAGTTGCCCCTTACTGCCTATGCTTTCTCACAACTTGTACTGGATTCCACTAAAGACTGCTTTACTTATTCAGATTTTAAACTGGGAGCTCAGTATAGCTCAGGTAACACGAGGACACTAAATGACCTATAACAAGACTGTGTAAAATGGGCATGTTAAACTTGTGTTCTTTGGGCCACATGTCACAACCTCAACCAGTTTAAAGTTTTAAAAGCAATAATGTCCCAGGTATTCTCCAGTTTATAAAGACTGCACCTCCTTACATCATTTTGCAGCTATATTTTTAGGAAATGTTTTAATGGCCATTTTCTATGGGGTCAGATGTGTTAAGTTGCACTTACTGTATTACTATAAAATTAGTTATTATTATTAGTTATTGAAGTTCTATCATCGTTTTCATGGAATATGGAATCAAGATATATTCTTTTCAATTAGGTCCACTGTTTTGTTGCCTTGATTTTACAACCACAGACTACTAAATTAGTGAAAATTAAAAAAAGCATAGAAGTTAGATAACTAAATAAAAACTATTCACTTTTTTTTAATTAAAACAGGCCACAACACCAGTAGGAAAGATAATAACAGCCACCACCCCAAGAGATCCCCATACATTCTTTTAAAATACATGCTACTGAAAATGATGATTGGACCATCACTAGCACACTATGGGGTCTATTCACTAAGCTGCCGTAGGCAGCCAGTTAGCAGCGACAGCTAGCTCCGACCAACTGTTTTTTATTGGCCGGCGGTTCTGCTGCCATAAAAAAAAAGAAAAGGAAAAAAAACTCTCCCGGGCGCTCCGGGAGTCTCCCGCTCCCGGCCGCCAAGGAGAGAAACACTGCTTTTTCTTTTTTTTTATTTATTCTGACACAAAGCCGTGTAAGAATAGAATAAAAACTAGCTATTGTACCCACCCTCTGCTGCTGTCAATCAGTAGTGGTGGACCTGATGGAGAACTGCAGCAGAGGGCTGGTGCAATGCTAGTTTGCTATTGGCTATTGCAAATTGAAATAGCCAATAGGAATCTAGCAATGCTTTCCTATGGCAAAAAAAAAAATTTCTATTCTGACACGAAGCCGTGTCAGAATAGAAAAAAAAAAGATAAAGCAGTGTTTCTCTCCTTGGCTGCCGAGAGCGGGAGACTCCCGGAGCACTCGGCCAGCTTCGGCTTTCAGCGCAGCTCAGCCGAGCCGAGGCATATGCGTTCGGCTCGACTGAGCCGCTCGGCCAAGTTCGGGAGCTGTACGGGCTATAGTGAATAGCCGAAGGGGTCCTGGGGCCTGAAGCTAGCCGAAGGATCGGCCGAAGCTACGGCTAGATCCTTTGGCTGCTTCGTGAATAGACCCCTATGTCATGTAATTGATAATATTCCAGAATGCTAATCATGCAAGAACAGGCAAGCACTACTTACTCCCACCTCGATGTCACATTTCATCCTCTCCATGTCCCCAGCATATAAGCATTAACACCTTAGGTCCCATTCGCCAGCTTGCATGTGTTAACCCCTTAGCACCTATTCTCCTACACATATGTTATAATCACTCAAGCCTCATCCTATGTGCAATTGTGCATTATCTCTTCAGCACTCATGTTAAACCATGAGCACCCAGTATCCAGTTCATCTTGGTTAACATTCACTCAGTACCCTATATATGTGCTTTTACCTCTTAGCATGTATACTTATGCTTATGTTTGCTGCATTTGTGTGTTAATCCCTAAAATGCCAGTACCAGTACATATGCAGTTACCCCTCAGCGGCCAGTTGCCAGCAAGCTTAACTGTTCTGCCCACTTTCATACCCTCCATACTCCTTCCACTGCACATAATGCCCACTCTCACATCTTTCACAATTCTCTCCTGCACATACTGCCCGCTGGCATGCCCTACAGACTTACAGACTCCTTTACTGTATGTGCTGTCCGCTCTCATACCTGCTGCACTTCTCTGCTGCACATACTGTCTACTATCATACCCTTCACACTCCACTCCTGAACATACTGCCATACTTCTTTCCTGCATATACTGTACACAATTATATTCTCCATGCTCCTCTCCTGCAAATATTGCCCTCTATTGCACACAATAACCCCCATAATACTAAAAACACAACGCGCACAGCTCAACCCTATCATGCGTCCTTATAATCCACATTCAGTGCACAGATTACTTCCTTCTGGTGTGATAGGCTCAAAGACTGTAGAACCAGCACACGATGATCTTCCAAAGAAATTCAAACTTCATTCCACTTGTATCTATACAAAGAACAACCGTTGACACGTTTCTGCCTTACTCTGGTTGTGATCTAACACCAACCCCACTAAAATAGCACACCGCACAGGGTGGGAAGAAACACTTAAGAAAATCTGTATCTATTAAACAGTGCATGTGATCACATGGGAAAAAATAATACACACTTACTTAGAGTAAGGCAGAAACGCGTCGGAGGTTTTTATTTGTATAGAGGCCAGTGGAAAAAAGTTTGAAATTCTGTGGAAGATCATCGTTTGCTGGTTCTACAGTATTTGAAACCCCCATAATACCATTTGCGCTCTTCTTGTCTACGTACTAACTACTGTCAAACAGTTCACACTCTCCTCCTGCATATATTGCCCTCTGGCATACCCTCTGCACCCCTTTCCTGTACATACTGCCCACTGTCATGCCCTCTACACTTCTCTCCTGCATAAATTGCCCACTAATACACTTCTTTAGCATAGTGTGTTATATGCATAACCTTTTCCGTTCTTAAACAAATGCACGTTTACTAGTACACTTTCAACTTATAGTTGATATGAAATTGCATGCAGCCTTTTTTTAAAATAAATAATTAAGCCACAATGCAAAATTAAACTTTGATAGGAAACTGCACAGTATTTGAAGATCATGAACAGATCTAAATTGTGTGACTTTAATCTCCAGTGGTGGTAATAACTCCTTGTGGAGACAGCTATGTAAACTTGCTAATTACTGCAGTGGTAAACTGTGGATTGTGCTTTAGGGGTTTGGAAAATAAGTTAAGTGCAGCTTTTGTCCTGGTTTCCTTTAGCAAGATACAGTTTGTAGTGTCCAGGGAGCAATCATCTTTAATCTTAAAAGGAAACTATTTCGACTACAGAATTATACTAAGGCATAAAGTGATATAATTTAGACTTTTCTATGTACAGATTTTTTTTTCAGTTGCTATTTCTTGTTCATTTAGCTGCAAAGGCAATCCAACAATCACAAAAAGTGTTTTGCACAGTTTTATTAGTGTAAATGAAAACTCTGCTTTTTATAGTGTTTACCTATTTATGTATGGAATCTCTGTGGACTGCTGCACAATGATTGTGCTAATTACAAATTAAAATGCAGCTATTCATTTTTTAATTGGAGTCTGAATGATTGGTACATGAATACTCTTGATGACTTACTTTGGTGTAGTTCTTATTCTATCACATTGAGTTTTCTCCTGGTTTACATTCAGCAAGCTATCAAGAGTGGTTATCACTAGACACATACTATATGAGAAGCATGACTACTTGAGGAACGTATTTCCTATTGCCAATCCAAACAGTTGCAAGCTAATATCAGCACTTCAATACTTGATGGTCTTCAAGCAGATGCACTTGGTTGGTGAATCAATCAGGAGAACCCTCTCTACACTATAGAACCTAATTAATAAAGAAAACTCTGCCAACATATTTTTTTACACAGCCACTCAGCTGCTCCCTTATAATAGAAAAAAAAATTACACTTTGGTATATAAAGTCTGTAAGTCTCCTAGAATAATACATTTAGTATATAAATCACTTGTGTTTACATTACATTACATTGCATTACATTATTATTATTATTATTATTATTATTATTATTATTATTATTATTATTGCATTACAGTCCTCAGAGTCTCCATAGAAAATTACCCTCCGCAGAGCCTGTTGGAGTTGCAGATCCATAAGACTCTACCATATTTTATTATTATACTTATTAGCCTCGGTAAAAGACTAGGGTATGATGCTCCCAAGCCTTGAATTAGTTCACCCTTCTTGAAGATTGGGTGCTAAACGTCAACAGTGGTTTATCCTATGCTCTTCAGACTGTACAAATCTAAATTCAAACACTGGTAATTATATTCATTTAGAGAGTCCCCTCCAGGGACCTCATCCTCTGAGGTATTTCACCCTCAAGACTGGGCTTAATCATAGAGGGGAAGAGGAGCACATACGTAGAGACATATATACACAAAGTAATTAGCATTTAATTATATTTAATGTAACAATCATGTGTATTGTATCAAGCACCATCATTTGTCATAATCTAATCTTTCCAACTAGGAGGTATGCATTATCCTTTCTTAGTGAAAACCAAGAAGAAGTAAAGACAAAATACCTACTAAAATAATTATTTAATATAGACAGTTTAAAATCATAAAGTAGATAATACATATATTGTGATTTCATTACCTTAAGATAATTCAATCTAAAGACAATGAGAGGGAATGTGTAAATGAAAAATTAAAGATTAAAGAACTGAAAGATCTCCAGTGTATAATGCATAGTGTGTAAAGGGCATGCTGGGAACCATTTTTATTAGGTGTATAACAAACAATGCATACAGGACATTAGATAATTCTCTAATGTGTAACCTGTAGTGCATACAGGGCATGATGAGAACTTGTATAATGTACAATATATACAAAACATAGTGGTCCTCCAGTGTATAATATACAGAGTATACAGGGCACACTGGAACTTCCGATTTATAACATACACTGCATACAGGACTATAGCTATTGCCCACTATATGCTGACAGAGCAGAGCCATGCTGCAGCCGGGATGGATCCCTACAATAGTGGCCGGATCCACCCCAGTGCCTGATTGACAGCTGGCCTCTCTAGTGGCAGAGCCACCTCTGCCTGGCCCCTTTTCCCCTCTGTTTCTCCAGGCAGCGCTGGAGAAATGGAGAGAGGAGGGGCGGGAATCCCTGCAGGGAGCAGTGACTGACAGTCACAGCTCTCTGCACAGAGATGATTCGGAACTGAGCAATTGGCAGTATGTTATTGCTCAGTTATCGATTCATAGAGCCGACATGTGACAGCTTCAATATCTCACGTCGGCTCTAATTATGGGGATGAGTGTAATTCATTATCCCCATAATGCTCCTTTAACTAATTGTTTGATAATACAATTGCCCTGTACATGTATTAGCCTTTTCTGTTTTATACTTTTTTAAATATACAGATTTGAGCTGATTATTCTGTATCTTCACCTAATGATTTATATTTTGACAGATATAAAAACTAGTTTTTAAAGTAGAATTGAAGCTGATTTTTTTTTTTTTTTAGCTTGGATAGAGTAAGGGAGGGTTATAACTCATCAGCTTTCTTGGCTCCTCTATATGAAGTTTCAGAGGCTAATAGATTTTGTATCCTTGTAAGGATAAATCACACTTACAGTTGGGCCAGAGTGGTCAGCATGGTAGCAGGGATATCCCCCTGAGAGCCCCAAGTATATTGGGCATTTTTATTGGTTCTGTCCCATACTGACTTCTAGAAATGATGTAATGAGACATGTAAATGTCTTCTTTTTAAGAAGGCTGAACAGTGCTTTACCTATGAGAAAAACATTTTTGTTGTTAGCAAAGGATATGTTGTTATTTTTTCCAGGATATTCAATATCCACCAGATTGTTGTGATATATGAAAGTAGACTTTTGCAGTTGTGTAACACTACTTTTCTCTACTCTCTATTCTTGGAGTGTTGGCAGGTAATATTGTTAACCTCTTGATCCATTCTCTTCTGTCTGCAGAAAATCAATAGGCAAGTAAGAAGTCTAGACTGCAAATAACTGCATAACCCTAGACCATGGAGATATACAATAGATGTAGTTTTTTCATCCCCTTAGCAAATATTAAAGAAATTCCATAATAGACACACAATTGTATCAAACAAATATAATGCTCAACCCAGTTAAAGAGGTTTTGCACTTAAAATGCTAAGTTCACCTTAAGAATTGTTGTTTGTTTCTGTCTCCTTCACAAAGGCCATACTGCTCTCTCTTGATAGAAGAAAACATAGAGGTGTTGCTGAACGAGTACAACCACTAAAATGCTTGTTTCTATTCTCACACGTTGTCCAAGTAGTATGACATTTGGCTTGCTGTTGTTAGCACCTCCAGTTTCCTTTGTCTTCTTTTTTACACTATTAGCAAATTAAACTAAAATGTTAAATTTACTTGATCATATCACAGAAATATTTCCTTCTTTCAAGGTTCAAAAATACAATAAAAGGTTTTCTGAAAAGTAAGGTTAGCGGGAAGGAGGTCTCAGCATTAAATTATAAAATCAATGTTCATTACTTTTAGGGGAGAGGTAGCTACCTAATGTGGACAACACAGCAATTTTATGCCTGGGAGAGATTCTAATTCTTCTCTAATCTATCTAAATAAAAAACGTTTTATACATACACTTTAAATTGTGTAGCGCTCACCCCCCGAAGGAGCCACCAAAGTAACCCAGGTATTTCTATCCCCCACACCAAATGTACCACCCAAATTGGATCCACAGCACTTTTAAAGAGTTTTATAACAGATTTATTAATCAGTTAGTGTTTACGCATAGCATAGTGCAACCATAAACTCAAGAACTAAATTAAGAACATTCAGTAATATGTTCTTAGTAGCCGCAGCTATCTACAGTATGTCCAGATGGGGAGATGCGGACAAGGGCCTCTTCCCCACGAGCCCTGGGGCGTTGGTTGTGGGGGTGTGGGCAGGGGGCTTATTCACATTAGGGTACCCCTTTAATAAAGGGTCTCCCAGATGAGTCCCCCACCCTTTTGAATGATTAAGGGGTACTTGTACCTACCAATTCCCTAAAGGGTTAAAAATAGATTAAATAACAACACCAGACTTTCATTAAAAATCCTTTATTTGAAAGAAAAACACAACAAATGATTTTTGACAAGTCCTTTATTAACCTCCCTGGTGGTATTCCCGAGTCTGGCTTGGGGTTCATTTTCAGTACCACTACCAAGAGCGGTAACCCCGAGCCACCCTCTGGATTGCGCAAAAGTGTCACTTACCTCGTCCCTGCGAGCCCGCAGTGTCCTCTGCTGTGTTCGCCCAGCCGATGCCGGCATTCGGCTTTCAGTTGAGAGCTTAGCTAAATATAATTAAATAAATAAATAAAAATTTTAAAAAACTTAAATCAAAAACAGGAAATACAATAAAGGGGAAAATGTCTTCCTTGCGGAACGTAATGACAGGTTACTGGATGGGGTTGGGCACAACCCAGTTGTCATGGTGCTCATCAGCACCAATGACAAAATAGGAGGTAAATGGAGTGTCCTAAAAAAGGACTTCAGAGACTTAGGTGCAAAATAAATAAAATAAATAAAAATGTTAACCAAAAACAGGAAATAAAATAAAGGGGAAAATTTTTTCCTTGAGTGGGTGTGCAACCAGGTGCACGTCGTGCGCAATGTATGCGTTCCTTGAACAGGCGTTTGAGGGGGAATACACTTGCGCTCGATGTGAGCGAGTTGTTTGTTTGGAAGCCCAAATTCTGGATCTAAGCAACAAACTAGCAACACTGAGGTGCATAACCAACATGGAACGGAGTCTGGACCTAACGCACCAGGCTGTGGTGGAGGGAGTCTTAGATGAGGCGGGGGGTGGGGAGGAGCAGGATCCCGAGGTGGGAAGCTGGGGCACTGTTAGAAGACGGGGTAGAGGGAAGAGTGCTAGAGAGGTCAGCCCTGAACTGGTTAACCCAAACAAATACGCCAGATTGCGTGATGTTGGGGATATTAGTTCAGGGGTGACACTGCTGGAGCAGGACACCTCCTCTATCCGGGGGGAGTGACTGCTCCAGCGAGGAGGGGGAGCCGGATGGAGGCTCAGGAGAGGCAGATCCTGGTGGTGGGAGATTCCATCATCAGGCGAACCGACAGGGTAATCTGTCATCGGGACCGTGAGCGTCGAACAGTGTGCTGCTTACCGGGGGCGTGTGTTCGGCACATTGCGGAATGTATTGACAGGTTACCAAATGGGGTTGGGTCCTGGGTTGCTGAAGGAAAGGACCTCCACGGTGGTATTCTCTGAGATACTGCCAGTGCCAAGAGCCACTCCGGACAGACAGCGCGAGTTAAGGGAACTTAACAAGTGGCTCCGGAACTGGTGTCAGAATGAGGGCTTTGGTTTCCTGGAGAACTGGGCTGACTTCTCAGTCGGTTACCGGCTCTTCAGCCGAGACGGGCTGCATCTTAATGGGGAAGGTGCAGCATTTCTGGGGGGAAAATGGTTAGAAGACTGGAGGAGCTTTTAAACTAGATAATGGGGCGGGAGGGTAAAATAAAAACCAAAAAATTAAATATTAAACAACCAATCGTGACAGATAACAAAGAAAAAAAAATATAGGAATAAATAGTGGGCTCACTCCAGTCAACATAATCAAAGTTGTAAATCAAGCCAACTTAGAAAACATACTCAATGTAGTCAATAAAGCAAATCTAATTACCCAAGGGGATCCAAGTAGGCTTGGACCAACCGTAACAGGTACAATTAAAAATTGTAGTGGGGAGCAAGAGGAGAGCAAACGTTTAACCAGTAAAAGTAAAAAAAATTAAATGTATGTTCACCATTGCTAGAAGTCTAGCAAATAAAATAGAAGACCTTGAAGTTATGTTACTCGAGGAGGACTACGATATAGTGGGAATAGTAGAAACGTGGTTAGATAGTACACACGATTGGGCTACTTACATAGAAGGGTACAACCTGTTCAGGAGGGACAGGCTGGCAAGAAGGGGGGGGGTATGTATATATGTTAACAATAACCTCATTATGCACATCCGTGACAACATCTCGTCAAGTGGAGGAGACTATGTGGAATCTTTATGGCTAGAACTAGATAGAACGGACCTTAGCCGTAAACTTATTGTGGGTGTCTGTTATAAACCTCCAAATATAGGGGAAGAGGAGGAGGCCCACCTACAATCCCAAATAGAAATAGCAGGGAAACAGGGTAATGTTGTGGTAATGGGAGACTTCAATTACCCAAGCATCAACTGGGCTAATGGAACTTTCCAATCGGCAAAGGCTGCCCGTTTTCTAAATATGTTGTGAGACAATTTAATGGATCAGATGGTAGAGGTCCCGGCTAGGAAAAATGCAATCCTAGATCAGCAATAATACGGAGTTAATTGAGGATATTATAATTGGGGAGACACTTGGTAATAGTGATCACAAGGTGATTGCTTTTAATATTGGGTGCAAGAAAGGGAAGGGAGATGGTCGGACGAGAAGCCTAAACTTCAGGAAGCCCAACTTGAGGATGAGTATTTAAAAGGAAGAGCAGCAAAGAGAAGGGAAACAACCATGGATTACAGTAAGGCACACATTACAGTATTGGTTTATGTTAAAAAATCTGAGGGTTTAATGTCACTTTAAACTACTAAATGCAAATGAAGCATTAGGGCCTGATAATCTACATCACAAGGTATTCAAGGAACTGAACAAGGAGATAACAAGACCATTGTTCCTCATTTTTAAGGAATCCGTAAAGGCTGGTAGAGTGCCAAGCGACTGGCGAAGGGCTAATGTGGTATCTATATTCAAAAAAGGGTCAAAATGCCAACCGGGGAACTATAGACCAGTTAGGCTGACATGCATATTATGTAAACTATTAGAGGGAATTATTAAGGATTACTTAGTGGAATTCGTCCAGGATCATGGCATAATAACTGATATGCAGCACGGATTTAGGAAGGATCGTTCTTGCCAGACCAACCTGCTGACCTTTTACAAAGAGGTAAGTAGAGATCTGGATGGAGGGAGGCCGGTGGACGTAGTATATCTGGACTTTTCCAAAGCCTTTGATATGGTGCCACATAAACGCTTGTTATACAAGCTAAGGGCTACGGGCATAGATGAATTAGTGTGTACGTGGATAGAAAACTGGCTACGAGAACGTGCACAAAGAGTATCAGTAAATGGCACCTTTTCAGACTGGGTGGAGGTCATGAGTGGTGTGCCCCAGGGTTCTGTGCTGGGTCCCATGCTATTTAACCTTTTTATTAATGATATCGGGGAGGGAGTGAATATCCATGTCTCAGTGTTTGCTGATGATACGAAAATTAGGAGGGTAGTAGACACAGATTTAGACATTATAACATTACAGGAGGACCTGGAGAAAAACGGGGAGTGGGCAACTGTATGGCAGATGAAGTTCAATGTCGATAAATGTAAGGTAATGCATCTTGGAGTTAAAAATAGGCAAATGGACTATATACTTATTGGTGTGCCACTAGGGAAGTCGGAAACGGAGAAGGATTTGGGGGTCATGATAGACCGCAGATTGAAGAACAGCTCGCAGTGCCAGGCTGCTGTAAACAAAGCAAGCAGAGTCCTGTCTTGCATTAAGAAGGGAATGTATTGCAGAGACAAGTCTATAATTTTGCCACTTTACAGATCACTGGTTTGGCCACATCTGGAGTATGCGGTCCAGTTTTGGCCACCGATACTCATAAAGGATGTCCTTGAGCTGGAAAAAGTCCAGAGGAGGGCAACCAAATGTATTAAGGGGTTCAAGTACCTGAACTATGAAACAAGGTTGTTAAAATTAAATATGTTCTCTTTGGAGGTTAGGAGATTAAGGGGGGACATGATTTTCCTGTATAAACTATTCAAGGGCGACAGCAACATTATTAACAAACTGTTTACAGTTAGCTCCGTAGCAAAGACCAGAGGGCACAAACAAAAATTGGTGGAAAAAAATTGTCAACACACAGGGCGCAAGGGGTTCTTCACAGTCAGAGCGATTAAGGTCTGGAACTCGCTGCCGCAGGAAGTGATCTCAGTTAAGAGTGTGGAATCATTCAAGAAACTCTTGGACGAGTTCCTCTGAGACCTTAACATACAGGGGTACAAGTACGCCTTAGAGCAAAATCCCATATGGACTAATACAAACGCACACACCTGCTCAAACATAAATGCATACACACAATAGGTTGGACTTGATGGACTTATGTCTTTATTCAACCTCAAATACTATGTAACTATGTAACTCTATGCACTTTGACTGTGGTACGGATCAGGCAGCGGCCCCAGAATTCCCATATAAAACAACAAATTGCCATGAAAAACAATGTACTGCTTTGGCATGCTAAAATCCTGCATAATCATACCGCCAGGGAAGTTAAAAAAAAACAAAAATTGATCCATCAACATAATCCAGGGTCAATCACGACGTCCAACATTGTCCATGACGTTGTTTAAAAAACAACAACTGCCGACCCGTCCGCTGCGACGAACACCTGCCGCAAAATGGCATTTTGACAGATGACGGCAACTTATAAACAATTGGGACAGTTGTAACAGGTGAGCCATGATTGGGCAGGGCCATCATGACTTTGCCCAATCAGGGCTCTCTCAGTTCTCTGTGCCCTGATTGGGCAATGTCTACCAAATCAAGTTACTATATGATGCACAAACTAATGAAAACCATGCTTTCCTTTCCTGACTAAGTCAAATCCTCCTACATTTTTTGCTCAAATGCTCCCCCTCTCAAACACTGCAGCTCACAGTGTGAGGGTTTCAGCAACAAAGGCAGTGCTGCCAACCCAGGAAACAGTGAACAGTACTAGGTGTGGCCACCAGGGCCGGTGCTGCCACTAGGCACACTAGGCAGCCGCCTAGGGCGCACCACTGCCTAGGGCACAGCCTCGACCACTCTCCCCCCTCACCATGCCCCCTGTCTATTTCAAATTGCAAAAGCCAATAGCAGGCTGGCTATTGCACCCTCCCACTAAGCAGATGAGCGGAACTGAGAGACAACTTTCTCCCTCAGGTCCAATCCTCTGCTCAGTGGGTGGGTGTCAGGGTCACCCCACTCACTATTTAAACTGCTCCGTCCAGTGTGACCTTGCCCTTGCGTGGTTTTACCTGTGAGTGCATTCCTGCTGCTCTGTATATTCTGTTTCTGCATATGACCTGATCCTGGATGACGTTCTCCTCTGGTTCCTGCTCCTGGGTTGTTCTTGACAACGCTGATCCTCGTGTTCCTGACCTGGCTTGTACAACTACCCACTCCGGCTCCTGACCTTGGCATGTTCCTGTTTATGATTTTTGCTTGCTCCTGTGGACACTTTTCTTATTAAAGTATTTTTAACTAGCACCTTATGCTTGTCTGGTTTTCATTGTGCTCTGACAGTGGGGTTTAAGTAGCCACTCTATTTGCTTTTTCAAATTAAAATAGCCAATAGAAGTCTGGCTATTGCTCCTAGCTGCTTGCATCCACCTGTCACCTGCGGAAGTTAGCCGGCAGGAGAATGGGACCGCAGTGGCAAGGTGTTGATTGACAAGCTACAGCTTTGTGAAACGGCAATCACAATGCTACACTGCCTGCAACATTTTCCAATCCCAATGTAGTGCAAGCAGGCACAGTCTACGTGAGTATGGCAACTATGCTCTAAATTCAGGAGCAGTGCAACATTGTTACCACACCATCATAGGAAGCAGCATTAAGCGAACTTCACTGACAGGCTCAACAGAGTATGAAGTGTCAAACTTTTTTTTTCCTATTTGTGTTAAAGTAGGGCAGAATTAGAACCCCTATTAAGTTTTTACTGCTATCTGAGGCTTCAGATAAAAAAATATCTAAACTCAAAATACAGCTAATCAGTCTTTAAATGTGATGGATGCATTTGTTTTATTTTTTCAGACTTTGTCCTTAATTTTTAATTTGCGATCCTACCAATAAAACACTTACGGCCCCAGAGTGACAACGCTTACCCGCTATACTGTATCTATGGAGCAGCAGCATTGTCACCCTAGGCTGTTCTCCTTATTTTAACCACAAACACCTCTCCCTTTCCTCCTCTCCATTACATAGGGAGGAGGGGTAGTCTATCTCACAGAAGATATCTTGGAAAGCTAATAACATACTGTAGTTTGAGTTTTCATTGTGGCATCAACAGGCATTTTTCTGGATTTTTCTTGTTTGGTTCAGACATGCTTTAAGAATAGCATCTCTCTCTGGGCAGGTTAATAACACCTCTTTGACTCCAATTATGCAAATGCAATCAACACCTGGTCGCGACTAACAAATTATGTGGATTGGAGCAACATTCGCCATATTTATATCCAGATAATTTTTTGTACAAGTCATTCTGAATTGAGAAAGCTGGTTGGATGACCAGTGAAACGTTTTCAAGAAAAATACAGCAAGTTCAGTTGCCTTGACTTATTTTTTACAGATATACCATGACCTGGATGAATGAGAACCTTCCCAGACATACTTTAAAAATAATAGCACTGCGCTTCAAACTCAAAAATTATATTCCTAAAATGTAAAAAAAATAGTATAAAATGTGAAATTGTCACAAAGGGATACACAATTTTGTGTCATACACAACACCTGTGTTGCACAATGCCTGTGCTGATGATAGTAAAAAAACAAAAAAAAACCAAACGTGCTAGTACATAAAATGTGTACCTATAGAAAATCCTGTGTTGAATCTCACAAGAGATGTATAACTCCCACCTAATCTGCATAACCACATGTGAATTCCATTACTTCTGGATACAATAAAGTCCTTGTATGTGAAGATATATCTTCCTGCTTTTATAATCAACACCAACGTCCGTGAATGCAAAAACAATTAGTGAATCAGTGCTCTCCAGTCTCCACCGTGCTCAAAGATAAGATCTGGCCGCACTCACCGACTCCTATTGCTCACCATATTTCAGATGAACAATTAGCGCTTTGCTGATCTATATAGAAGCAAATCCTCTCCTTTGTTTTTATCCGACAATAAATTGGGGTAGATTCCTCCCAACTATGGCTTATCTTTCCAAAATCGTGTAAAACTATTCCTCCATCTTCCACCTTCTCTTGTGCTCAGAGAGAGAGAAAAAAGTGCTTCCCATAGTGTAGTATGTCAGAATAAATTGGGATAGTTGGGAGGAATCTACCCCAATTTATTGTCGGATTAAAAACAAAGGAGAGGATTTGGTTTGGTTCTTTGAGCACGGTGTAGACTGGAGAGCACTGATTCACTAATTGTTTTTACATTTACGGACATTGGTGTTGATTATAAAAGCAGGAAGATATATCTTCACATACAAGGACTTTATTGTATCCAGAAGTAATGGACTTCACATGTGGTTATGCAGATTAGGTGGGAGTTATACATCACTTGTGAGATTCAACACAGGATTTTCTATATGTACACATTTTATGAGATGTACTAGCACGTTTGTTTTTTTTGTTTTTTTTACTATCATCAGCACAGGCATTGTGCAACACAGGTGTTGTGTATGACACAAAATTGTGTATCCCTTTGTGACAATTTCACATTTTATACTATTTTTTTCACATTTTAAGAATATAATTTTTGAGTTTGAAGCGCAGTGCTATTTTCTTTTTTCCTATTTTGGGTGTAGCCACCTATTAAGCACAGCTGCTCTTAGAGTGTTATTTGATTCCTAGCGCAGTTTCTTTCTATCTAACATACTTTAAAAATAGCATTTAAAGCTTCTATGAATTGTTCTGACTGCCTTTGTGGAGTCAGGAAGGATTATTTCCTCTTGAGCACTAAAATTTACCATATTTGTCAAGGGTGGTTATATGCTTTCCCTGGACTAAACCTGGTGGGCTCCAAAATGACTGAACCTAATAGACATGTCCATCAATAGAATTAGCAATGTAACTATTTGTGCAAGTGGACACGCAATCCCAGTTTTAAACTATAATAAGAACATTGTGTAATTCACTTAATAAAAAGATTATCTTTACCTTAATAAAATGATTATCTTTAACTTTGTCTTTAGTTGCAGAAGTTTCATCATCTTTGATTCTGAAGATTTCTGATCGTCATTCCAGTTTGCTGAATTTGTCCCCAGGCAGTCCAATGAACTACTGTATAATGAATGTTCCAGCTAAAATAGATTGCTTTTCATAGGAATCCAACTCAAATAGGCCATATTTTTCCCTGAGGGGTAGAGCCTATTTTAAGGTTTTATTTAGTTCGTACCTACCGCAGGTGAAAAAAGCGAACAGCTTGTTAAATATCCATCATTCCACTTCTAAATTGTGACATTTCTTACAAAAGCTTATCACTTTGACTTACAAACCTAGGCTCACTTGATTGGTTCTGACATACAAAATTAAGGAATTTCTTTTACATGAGCAGTGCTTAATATATTGAACCATAAAGACAAAACACAAAACAAAACCTACTGGTTAAAATACTGGTTAACTACATTAAATCATTGACATATGCCAAAGCTGGATAAATGCTGTACAATGCAGAGCCCACAAAATCAGTCTACTCTAACAAGCTGAATTAGTATACTATACGATGGAAAAACACACAGGGCACACTGCAAAGGTGTATTAACTATTTTATCAGTAAACTGTACACTTTAAAAATTTACTTTAGAGAGAGGACATGCATGTAGGAAGTCTGAGGAGCCAGATGGCATGAAGATGTCCACAATGCGGCAAGCTGAGGGCTGACATGCAGTACTAGTCAAGGATGGTGGGAAACCCACTACAATCTTCCTCTTGAAACATCCAATTTCTGGCCTTTGAAAATACTATATATTTTATATATTATTATATATATTTTTGAACTCGTTTGTTACAGAAGTCAAGTCTCAAGACACATCGGTAGGATGTCAGGGAAAGGTTTGAAATCATTATGCTAACATTATTGGAATAAACCATCCTATTTCCACCACTGGCCACATGTAGGAAAATCTCCACTTTGCTCGGCTTAAGAGGCCTTCTACAAGCCTGATCATTCTGGTGCTTTTGTAAGTAAAATTTTAAAAGTGGTCATTTTAAAAACAACTAGTTGCTGCCTACAGCTGTGTGCCCTGTTCATTCACACTAACTTACAAAATGTATAAT
>NW_017306572.1:556474-560606 GCF_000935625.1 Nanorana parkeri
TTTATACTTTTCAGTGGTGGACACAGTTTGGCTGGTGTCAAAATGCATATCAAGTATAGTAATTACTCTGCTAAAGCTAAACAGAAACTCCATTTTGGAGTGTATTAGGCAAAATTCAACAATCTCTGGTGCTTAATATACCTATAAGAACTCAATATCCAGTAATATTCTGTGCATTTAGGAATACATCCAGATTTTTGTTTTAAACAGTTAACTGATCTAGCTAGAACTAGTTCCTGGGGGAGTCCACATTTTCACAGCTCTAACTGTGAAGAATCCTTTCTGTGTCCAAAGGTTAAACCTCTTTTCCTCCAGACACAAAGAGTGCCCCCTTGTCCTTTGCACTGACCTTAAAGTGGATAATTTGGCACCAAGCTCACTATATGGATCATTTATGTATTTATACATTGTGATCATGTCCCCCCTTAATAACCTCTTCTCCAGAGAGAACAAATTCAGTTTAGTTAATCTTTCCTCATAGCTGAGCTCCTCCATGCCTCGTATGAGTTTAGTTGCCATTCGGTGCACTTTCTCCAGTTCCACAACATACTTTTTGTGAACTGGTGCCCAAAACTGAACTGCATATTCCAGTGGAGGTCTTACTAATGCTTTGTACAGGGCAGGATTATGTCTCTCTCTCTGGATTCTAGACCCCTTTTAATACAGGAAAGTATCTTGCTTGCTTTAGAAACGGCTGCTTGACATTGTATGCTACTATTCAGTCTATGATCTACCAGAACACCCGGATCTTTCTCCATCATTGACTCCCCCAAACATACTCCCCCTAGAGTGTATGACGCATGCATGTTTTTAGTCCCCAAGTGCATAACTTTACATTTATCAACTTAAACCTCATTTGCCAAATAGATGCCCAATCACACAGTAAATTCAGATCTGCTTGTAAGTTGGAGACATCCTGTAAGGACTGTATTCCACTACATAGCTTGGTGTCATCTGCAAACACAGAAATAGTACTTTAATTTTACTTTAAGTACAGATTTTATTAAAATTCACAGCAAATCCAGTGTACCTCTATCAATAAGCCTTCGTGTAAAACATGTGAGAGGTTTAGTTGGTTACCATCAGCCACTGGGGTATCTTTTGAGTTAAACTGGGAGTTTTATCATGTGTGTCAACCCCAATTAACTTATACATTAGCCGCATGTGTCTAACTGTGTCAAACGCTTTTGCAAAGTCCAAGTATACTATATCAACAGCCATTCCTCTGTCCAATTTATTACTCATTCACTTAGGCCTATGACTATAGTAACTTGCCCAAAAAGTTAAGCTTGCCCTGTCACAGCAATGCCAGTGCGGAGGAACATCTGGCCAGCAGTAGTGACCAAAAGGGGATAGAAATTCTTTAATCTACCCAAAACTGAGAAATTAATTGGCTATTATTGGCTATTCATTACAAAACCAAACATTAAAAGCTAGAAATTATTATTTTAACCCATGATGATGAAATGTGAACCCATTATTTGTTATGGGTATCACATATACATATCTATGTTGTCAAGCATATTAACAAGAAAATTTTACTCTATAGTAGCCATCTTAAAACTGCACTGCAATTATTGCATTGTTACAGGTGACTAGAGTAATCCTGTAAGATAAGTTGATCTTTTTTTTATTTAGACAGAAATAGAGATCAAATTTGAATTGGATTACTGAGGCATAAATGTTGGAGAAATGATACTACAGGTAGACTAAAATGCTTGTAACTGGCTTTAATGAAATTAGATAAATTATTTAGAGCAAGAGTTGAATGAAAAGCATTATAACAAAGACCACACAAAATCATAGAAGTGAAGCATAACAATAATGATAATAATATCACCTGGTTACCAACAGTGCCAAATGTAAACATTAGTCTGTGGTGGTTTCATATAACATCCTTTGAGTAGCAGACAAGGATGAGTTAGCTTTCAACATTAAACTTTTCAGTAATGGTGTAGTCTGATATTCAATGTAGGTAGAATGTTATCACAGAAAAATGGAAAATAGAAAGAAGAAAAAAATATTTTCTGAAAGGAGTCAAAATTTCAAGAATAACATTTGTTAATTTTTAAAATCTACTATACCAACAAGTATCCTAGTTGCAGCAAAAAACCCCAGAACAACCAAATCATTATTTTAACACTATAGACTTTTATAAAGTTATATTATTAGGAACATTCAGGATAACATTTTCACTACCCAAGCACTAACAACTGCTTGGGTTTTTAAGTACGTAAAGTCCTGCCTCACTTTGGGCTTTATTGCTTACCAAAGCACAGTGCAACATGTCTTTCAAAAGATGCCCAGAGAAAAGTCCCTCTGCCAAAGGTGACCTTGTCCTTTACTTTCCTACTATTTCTGGAGACAATTCATCTGTATCCTCAAGATCTAGAAGGATTTGGGGATCACTATTTCTTTACAGTCATCCACATCAGCAGCTTCTATAGCTCTGCTGCCTGAAACCTATACTATGTTTTCCCAATCCATTTATATGCACTTCTGATTTTGTGTCAGTCTGCGCACCATTGATGGAGCAATTTGCTTGCAGAAGCCATAATTGCGCTCTAATTGCACTTACTGGGCCCTTATCTCTAATAGTGCCTGAGGCTCCTTTCACCTCTCTGATTCAGATTTAGAGCTTTTGTAACCTGCCTCTGGCTGTGTTAGTGCAGATTTAATATAATTCAGATATGCAGTTCTGTTGTTCTCAATCTGATTGATCCAGCACGCTCTGTGATACATCTAGGGGATACTCCTGTTGTATGGTATGGGGTCTTTAGAGCTCAGGCTGTTAGAGGCCTGGTAGCATGGTAGCATGGTAGCATGTGGTACAGTATAAATATGGCTACATTTAAGACATTGACATTATGGGAGGTACAGGTAAAATATCATAAAGCTCTTTAGCCCTCCAGTCTCACACCCCTGGGCCTTCCTGATTGGGTGGGAACTGGCCCATTGACATTCTCTAAAAGGCCCTACAATAAGCTGCTGCAAAAGGCAGCTGGACCTCTCCTTTACCATCAAGAAAAGAACATCTGCCAAAAGTTTGTTTTAAAGAGACAATCTCAGATCCATTTTATGTATCCTTAACTTGATTATTCTGGAATCCATAGAACCCAGGACTTGTGCTACGTAATCTCATTCTTATCCCCTTTTTTTGTTTCAAAAAAGGTTTTATGAAATGTTTTTCAAGAACAAATAACAGGGTATAATAAATTGTTACACAAAGATGAAGAAGAAAAAAAACCATCGTAGGAGAAGCAAAAATTATACACTACAGTGTAGACAACAGGTCGAGTCAAATAAATAGCTGCAACAAAACTCACACTATTTGTGACACAGCAACCCTCATTTCTCATAGAGCACACATACTAAGCCAGGAACTATCGAGGGGAAAGGCTATGAAAAAGCAAATTAGGTAAAAGCTGGTCTCAAGGACCACAGCCAAGTAGGGAAAGAGGGCTCATCACCAAGGGTTGAGAAAAAAGACATGAAATGCCGTGCTCCCCATCCCCTCAGCACAACAGAGATTAAAGGATATCAATAGAGAAGCTGTTAAGTGGGAGCAGATACACGCAGGCCCTGTAGGTGGCTGATTCTTTAAATAGAAAACATTTGGCCCAGGAAAGGGTATATTTAGTCAATTCCTCCATATTCGCAAAAAAGTAATTTAGTCTGAACCAATCTTGAATCGTAGGGAATGTGAGACATTTCCAGTGTCTGGGGATCAGTGTTTTGGCAGCATTAAGTAGATGAATGGAGAGGGTATGCCTATAAGTGGGACAAACGTGAGTGGTGTGTGTAAAAGAAAAAATGATACATGTAGTAGAGTGCCCCTTTCGCAGGGCCGGTGCAAGGATTTTTGCCAACTCAGGCGAAGGTGCATTTTGCCACCCCCCCGGCACGCACACACACACGCACACACACACACACCACTCCAACATCCTGTGCCCCCATGTCATCCTGTGCCCTCATGTCATCCTGTGCTCTCATGTCATCCTGTCCCCCATGTCATCCTATGCCCCCATGTCATCATATGCCCCCATGTCATCCTATGCCCCCATGTCATCATATGCCCCCATGTCATCCTGTGTCTCCATGCCATCCTGTGCCCCCATGTCATCCTGTGCCC
>NW_017306572.1:561379-561639 GCF_000935625.1 Nanorana parkeri
TTTTATTTATTATTTTTATCGGAACTTTTTCTTTTTTTTTTTAATGATCCTATAAAATCGTTAATCTTATCGCTATGCTCTAAATAAGAATTTAAAGAATCCCTGTCTCTATGAAGAGCATTACAATATTTTAAAACCTGTTATATATGTCTGGAGGGACAGTGAGCATCTCTCACAGAATTATCACAACAATGGCTGGGACCAGTGCATGTTTTCGTTAATACATTAAAAATACCAAAAATATGTCCCTAGTCCCCACC
>NW_017306572.1:561741-568425 GCF_000935625.1 Nanorana parkeri
CCCCCCCCCCCCACTTTATCCTCCCCCCTCACTGTTACGCTTCTCCTCTGATCTTCTCCAATCCTGGTCTGCTCTGACCGCAATGGGGGGATCCCCACCAAAACCGTTTCCCCTCCTTCTATTGTAAAGATAGGTGATTGCTATAAGTATGCCACGTATGTTGTAATGCCATCTGTTACATAGCAATACCAATGTCTACTGTATATGCACACGCACGATGTTCGTGTTAGTGCATCGTTTATCCAATGCATTACTGAAAAATAAAAATGTTTTGAAACTAAAAAAAAATAAATACCAAAAATATGGAATAATAAGGTAAAAGTAACTAATATTTGCGAAAATAAAATGCGGAAGGTCTTAGTGGCTCCCGGAGAGAGCACACATAGGCATAATTAGGTGGAGAAAGTGTAATTAAATTGTTTATTGCATATGAATAATAATGGATACTTATTTGGGGTGTTTTTTTTTCCTCTTGTATGACTGGGATGTGAGTAATTTATTTAGGGTGGATTTTAAAATAAAATATCCAGTACATAGGCATTAAATAGGTTGAAGGCTAGACATTGCTTGATACCGATGTAAAATAGACTGTATATTTATGTGGGTCAAATAAAAGAAGGGGGGGAGAGAAAAGTATGAGAAAAGAGAAGAGAGTAGAATACATCTATTAATGCATTGATGAATGATGCTATGTGCATGGGGATATGTAATGTCTGTATTGTATATATGGATTTGTATGGTTATTTCTTTTTGTGTTTGTTTAATAAACATTTTTGAATATTAAAACGCAAGGTGGCAGTGATTGTTTGTATGTGTGTGTAAAGGGTTTACTGTGGAGTTAACCAACCCTAGGGACGATTGCTCTCAGTCTGATGGCCTTAGATTGGTTTCCCACAGGCTGGAAAGTTGCTGTGCAGGTTGAGGTTAATAGTGGTATCGTCACATACTGGTGGGATCTGACCTGCTCTTCATCACATATTGGTGGTAGCAGTGGGATATGACCTACCGTTTATCACAAGGGGCTTCCCAAAAACATGTTGGCTCTCTCCCACTGTATCAGTGCTAAATGCAGATGTGGACGAAGTGCTCTGTTGAGTTGAATGTATGGTAATTAGTTATGACCTTGCGTCCAAAGGGGTAGAGATGTAAGAACGGTTGGTGGGGGGCTTGGCAAGTGAGTGAAGGGGGAATAGGAAAGTGAGAAGGAAAAAGAGTGAGAGAAAGGAAAAAATGGGGGGTTTTAAGGGGGCGGGAGGAAGAGAGGGAGGGATGGAGCAGTGGAGGATGTTCCCTGTGCAGTTGGAGTGGAGCCAGACAGTAATGTCCGCTTTTTTAAAGCAGCAATGTTTTAACGAGCCTATTAAAGACAATGGTGGCATGTGAAAATTCACTGGAAACATACAATACATCAACACAAATTGCAAGCACATATCAACAAATGTTTATAACAACATGTGAAACAACATGTGAAAATGCATGAAAACACCCACTGAAAGATATAAACCCAGACTTAATGGAGAGATACCACTTCCTTGCCATTTTTAGAACATTCTATTATTTCAAATCGGTGGGCTAAAATTGCCAGGAGATTATAGGTTTTGTTTTCTTTTGTAGGAAAATAACTATATAAGCACAGTATTTTCCATTTGAAGTGTTTATTCTTCTCATGGGGGAGTTCAGATTTACATAAGATCTACTACTGTGCTAAGAGTGACATGCTGTATGCCTTAGGCCATAGTCTTGCAAGTAGTGGTATTCTTCTGAGAAATGTTTAATTTACATTGGAAACCCTCTGCTGCTAGAGGAATACTTGCATGCCTATTTATGAAAGCATAATCAATACATATTGCGAAACTGTTATTCTGAGGTTGCATTATTTTACCTAAGCATTTGGTCAAGTAACCAGCCCCTGACAAAGTTGTGCATTCAACGCAACACGCTTAGGGTGGAGCTGGGGAGTACACAGTACAGCCAGTAGCGCTGGAGCAAGGATAAACACTTATCAATATTCTTGCAGTTTTTATTGACATGTACCTGCGATTTTCAAGTTTTTAATGTGAGGAACATTTTAACGTTAACATTTAACAGTAACATTGGTATACTGGATGTATTGGCATGATGGAATAGCAAGTAATCAAGGAAGGAGGGGCATTTGGATTTTATGTGCCCATTTCTGGGGTCTCCCCCTGCATGGGATAGGCGCAGTAAGGTCTGAAGATAAGGTGAGTGGCACTCTTTTAAAGGTGATTGTGTTGAAGGTCACTGAGATCACTATTGTGAAAAGAAGGGTACAATAGTGAACTGGACTGCACAATATATATGGACACATAATTGCTTCAAAGGAGACATTGTTTTTTCTCCTTATATGTTTTGATATTTTGTGTTTGCATTTATATTGTTGCTGTGATACAGTTAAAATAGTGGTCACTTATGTCTCTTATTTTCTTATTTCTCATATATAGATATATACATTGAATAACCCCTTGCAAAGTCTGAGATTAAACCTCCTCTCTTCTAATCTCTTGCTGTGTCCTTGTGTCATTAGTTCTTGGTGTTACATAGTGTTACATAGTATTTGAGGTTGAATAAAGACATTAGTCCATCAAGTCCAACCTATTAGGATCTCATTCTAGGAGTACCTGTGCCCCTGTATATTACGGTCTCTTAAGAAATCATCCAAAAGTTTCTTGAACAATTCCACATTATTTGCTGAAATCACCGCCTGTGGCAGTGAGTTCCAGACCCTAACTGATCTTACTGTGAAAAATCCCCTTCGCCCCTTGTGCTGGAATTTTTTTTCCCACCAATTTTAGGTGGTGGCCTCTAGTTTTGTAATGGAGTTAATTTTAAACAGTTTATCTCTAATGTTGCTACCACCATTGAACATTTTGTACATGTGTAATGGATCCCGGGGACGCCGCCGTTCGAACTCACGAAACCGAGTGGAAACTCCGCCCCCGGGCCGACGACGTCATACGAGACCGCCCCCGGCCTCGTCATAAGCCGCAATCTCACAACTGTCTGGCGTTCCAATGTAGCACGTTTTTTTTTCATTCATTTTTTCATCATTGTGGGATTAGGATTCATATTTAGCTTTAAGCATGGCACTTTTTCATTCAATTTGTTTTAGTCTGGTGATTGAACTAGATTTAGTGCAAGCTGCTAGAATAGGTGGTGGCCGTTAAGTTTTGGAATTAGAGACACCTCTTCCTTGCAATTTTTAGAGCATTCTGTTATAGCAATATTTAAAATTGGTGGGCTAAAATAGCAAAGAGATTATAGCTTTTCTTTTCTTTTATAGGAAAAGAACTATACAAGTATTTTCCATTTAAAGTATTTATTCTTGTCATGGGGGAGTTCAGATTTTCCTTAAGATCTAGTACTGTGCTAAGAGTGACACGCTGTCAGCCTGAAGCCATTGTCTTGGAAGTAGTGGTATTCTTCTGAGAAATGCTCATTTACATTGAAAGCCCTGTGCTGCTAGAGGAATACTTGCATTCATATTTATGAAAGCATAATCAATAGATCTTGCGGAATGATTCTGAGGTCCCATTACTTTAACTAAGCATTTGGTCAAGTAATCAGCCCATGCTGGAACCTGAATGGATCTTCTATAGAAATTATACAGCATTTTTTGTAACTTTCATGCAAAACTATATGAGAAAACCAAATAAAACCTTTGTGAAAGAAATTATACAGCATTTTCTATTTTTAAAAAAAATTATTTTTCTAATTTCTTTATATCCTAATACATATTTTACTGAAAATTTGAAAGAGATTACCTAAACTTAAAAAAAGTTGGTAGTAACTGAAAATGTAATTTTAGGGCCACTACTGGGAATCACGCTGCCCCTTAACACATAATATCTCCAGGCCTTTTTCCACTGCTAAATGTTATTGTACCCTGAAAAATATTATCTTTTTTTATTTTTATGGAAGCTCAAAAATTATCAGTTTTAGAACTTTAGATGCAAGGTTACAGTGAAAATGAAGAGTAAAACCTCTTTGTCAAAGTTACTAGAATCCCTTTCTATTGACATTATTTGCCTAAATTGCCAGTCACCTGTTCTTTTTTTTTATTTAATAAATTCTTTATTTTATATTGCACACCATATACAATCAGGCACAGTGGCTTATTACAGTTACATATATTGGAAGTATTGACAATTTGTTATGCATGCAATAAAGCTTCAAATAGTTACTGTTTGGTTTATGAGTCCATGCCAAGTTCACGTAGTCTACCATTATGGTAATGAGGAGGTGATATTGGTGTGAACTGAATAGAATGGGATGTTCAAATAATAATTGCCTGGATAATTATATAGAGAATTAGAAATTAGGAGTGTGTTTACCTGTCCTCGCAAGGGAACCTCAATTGCCTCCTGTTCAAGTTCATCCCAATATTTGCTGTGGGGGTGTCTGCATCAATCCAACACCCTGGACATCAAGCCTCAACCTGGTGGTGGACCACCTAGCATTTGTGTATAAAATCTGTGGAGCCCAGTCCTTCCCTTTGTTTAGGAAAAGATAGAGTCTCATTAGCTATATGTAGAGGTTTTCGGGACCAAAGGAAGCCAGCAAATTCCTCTCATAGGACCCCCAGAAATGGACTGGGAATCATTATTTGTAGGACTTATAATAGGTGCAGTAGCCTGGGTAGATCATCCATTTTTTTAGGATGCCATTTATCCTGAACCATGTATGATATTCTTTGCTCCAATTGCTCAGGTCCCTTCAGAGAGTAGATAGCAGGGGAGGGTAATTAGCATCGAGTAGTTTGTCAAGATAGGGTGTAATTCAGGTGCCAAAGTAGTCGGGTGGCAAGTGGAATTGGGATGGATGTTTAGAAGCTTCTTGTCTCCTTGGGTGGAGATTAATGTTTAGTGCTTCTGATTAACCCTTTATCAAGTTTGTAACCTCTACCTAAACCTCTACCACAGCCCTAAACAAGCTCTTATATAGAGGTAGCCGAACTTTGGCCCTCCAGGTGTTGTGGAACGACAAGTCCCACAAGGCATTGCATGACTCTGGAGGCTACAGGCATAGTTTACAGAGACAGATGCATTATGGGGTTTGTAATTTAAGCACAGCTGGAGGCCCAGCATTTAGCTACTAGAAAAAAGAGAAATGTTCTTCCCAATGTGCGCCCTGCTATAAAGGCCGGTTATAGATTCATGCATGTACCATTTTTTCTAGTTTGACTATTTTGGGTTAGGGGGACGCACTGGAGTCCCAGCGTGCATTTTTGGTTGCTGGGCCTCCAGTGCGTCCCTGCACCTTATTAGGAGGAGTAGGCCACCTCCCAGGTACACCTGCATGTAATTTATCAACTTCATTAATATGATCACACTTGGAGACTCGGATACATAGAGTTAGGACCACACTTTGCAGAGGTGCCTTGACGCGGCAGTGTGGCTTCTACATATTTTTGGCCAAAAGTTTGTGCAACTAAACCTCTGATTTTAACGCATACTGTTGACAGGGCTACTTGTTTGGTTGCAGGCTGGCTGGCAGGTTGAGGCTGGGGAATTGTTGTGTTTTGTATTACCAGCATTTAGCTACCCCTGCTCTGATGCATCCTTGCCATAACTGGCTGTCATAAAACTATTTAAAAGCAATATATGTTTGTACAGTATGCCTGGCCCTATTCCACTGGAAGTTGCACTTTCACACAGCTCAACTCCCAAACTGTATTCATATTTCATAATTGCCACAATGAGAGGGTGATATTCATAAAAAGATTTTTTTCGGGATATATGAAAAAAATCATATAAAAATGAGTCACATATCAAACACATCTTTATTATGAGGTGCAGACTTGGAACACATTGCCTCTCCTAAAGAGAATATGCATAAGATCCATATCTATCAAATCATGATTTCATTCTATTAAATAATACGTTTATTGTCCTATTGCAAAACTTTGATATAAATATCTATGCATTTCGAACAATTTGCAGGTGGTGTCTGCTACAGTATATTAAAACACTTCAGCACCCCTACATCACACCCTTTAGCTTTTTGGCTCTAGATGGTCAACAAAAATCTGCTGCTATTGGCCGCTACACCTCTTGATTACCTCTAAATTACGAAGAAATGCTGAGTCATTTATAAGAGCCGGTGACTCTTTGAGATTGGCCTGCTCTAAGGTAGTTTTCCCTTTTAATCTAATTTGATCTAGTGTTACCTATTGTCTATCTTGTAATATATTTTATGTAAATATTTTATTACACTGTTTTATGCATGTATAGGCACCGCCATCTTGGAAGCAGCAAGATGGCGGTGGCCATACAAAACGAAATAATATACTGTATGCCCGAATATAGTTTTTAGTATATTCGGGCATATGATAATTTGTTATTTCGGTTTCGGCCTGCCGAATCAAGCGAATTTTGTGATTCAGAAAGTTTGTCTGATTTCGAATTCATATGTTTAGTAAACACATATGATGCAGTCAAAAGGTTCAGTCTTCAGAGAATTACAGTATGTACTTCATACAAATAATAAGCACTTGCAAGCAACGGAAGAACTTGTTACAGTGCATTTTAACATATCTGGTTGGAAAAAAAAAAAAACAAGATCCCTAACAGTTTTACAAACCTTTCATCATTGTCTTTTAATGAAAAATAATATGCAATCACACTTTCTGTTTTCAGTACTCTGTGTTAGGGTATATATATATAT
>NW_017306572.1:569342-574861 GCF_000935625.1 Nanorana parkeri
AATCCATTTGCTTACTATAGGTTACTCATCTAAGGTAAATAAGTGCATATACATACAAATAAACTGAGCAATCTGCAACCTCCTAGTGTGTGTGTGTGTGTGTGTGTGTGTGTGTGTGTATAGATAGATTATAAATTCAGACACCTGTCGTTACAGACATTTTATTCTCCGCAAGCATTCTTTTTTGTAGTTAGCAAGTTAAGCTATTGCAGTTTACTAGAACTGGGACCTGAACATTTTACCCAACAAGAGCATAGTTTTGTAGACACATAATTAGCTTATGTTTACAAGAAGTAAATTGACTACTCCCCCATGATATCCTCCTACTTGGGATAATGGGGACTGAGAGCCAGATGGTTGTTATGTGCAGAAAAATAGAATCAAGTTAACATAGCTGTGTTTTTTTAAAGGCACGGTAACTTCCATTTAGCATGCCAGAACATCAAATTCAGTTAACTTATCTCTTTTCTGTTAAATACACAATAACCGCTAAAACTTAAATACTGGAAACAGAGTCACATGTACTTAAACACTGCTTACCATTCCACAAACGTTTTCTTGAATAATATTGGCTAGAACTACAGCTCAACCAAGTTGTCACAGCCGGGCCTGGCTTCAGCATAGTCATTCTTTATTAACAAGCCCAAACTAGTCAACCAACTTCTGACTATGCTTAGCCCCTCCAATCCCTGCCTATCACATCACTCAGTCCTTCCCCAGTGATTTGCCCCATCCAATGCAAATGAAGAAGGGGATCATGGGAAATGTTGTTTTCATAGGGCTTCCAGGGCTGCCTGATGTTATGTGCAAATGCTGTGCAATCCCACCCATCATGCCTCTACGAACTAAGGTGGTGGTAGGATCGGTACTCTCAACAATAATTTTAAAGACTGTAGGCATCATATTAACTGCTATATATTGGAATACTGCTATGAGATTGCAGTGCTTACACAAACTGGGACACCTTGAGCCTTTTGTTGTAATTGCAATTTATCAGCTATGGGCCTGTTTATTCAGTGATAGCCTTGTCATCACTTACGATAACAAATTAATAAAAAAATGTTTAACTACAAACAAGGCTTTATTGTGATTATGTGATTTGTTTTATTTTGTATGCAAGCTGTAGCCACAATACTGCACTGCTCCTGAATTCAGAACAGCATTGCCACCTCCATGCAGGCTGTGTTTGCTTGTGCTAAATTTGGATGAGGGGGCTGCTGATTTGCATCCATGTTACTTGTCAATCAGCACCTGACCACACCTAGTCCTGTCCACTGCTTTTGGACTGACAGTACTGCATGTGTTGCTGAAGCGCTCCCAGTGAAAGCTGCAGTGTCGGGGATTGGATGCTCAGATAAAGGATAAAGGATTTGACTCAGTCAGAGAAGGTGAAGGATGTTTTTCTTTACTTCACGAGGCTTAGGTATTGCATAGTATTCACATAGTGGATTTACTGGGTCTTTTTTAGATTGTCCTAAAGGAGCCTTTAAATGTACTTTAAGCATTTGTTTGGACACAGTTTGGAAGCTTCCTATATCACACTAGCAGTAGTAGCTGCTGTAATACCGAGCATGACCCGTATATCATTTTGACAGACAGATTTGCCCACAATAGCAATAGTGAGAATTGCAGAAAGAGAAGCGGAAAATGGCAAATGGCAAATGGCAAATGGCATACACCCTTTGTACTTAGATTACGCTTTTTATACCCATAGTAGATAACTGGTTAAAGTGAAGGCCAAACTTCCGATCTATTTACCTGTTCAAAATTAGTAGGTTAAATTGTATGAAAGTCTTACATTTATTTTTCAGTAGGTTAGGCATCATGTTTTACTGTAAAAAGTGTTCTTAATAAATGTATTTTGTTTCTTATTTTGTTTCTTACCTGGAGATCCTGCCAGTAACACCACTTTCTGTTGAAAGCTGACAACGCTAAGCCAGTGCAGTTTTGACAGCTTGCCATGGGTGCTCCATCATTTGGCGGTTGAGCTGACAATTAGGTCTACCAGATCTATAGTAGCATCTCAACAGCCAACTGAAGGGGCTTGCACAGCAGGCTGGCAATACTGCTGATATTTGCTACATATTTCCCTAGGTTCTGGTCACTGTAACATCCATGAAATAAAATAAGAACCTATAGCAAGTAACATCTAAGTTGATCTATTTCTAATTCATTTTCATCAAACTCTGCTAAGCACTATTTGCATCTCAAGTGACCATATCACATAATCTCAATGTAAATGTATAATAGTTAGAGAAGCAACATATTTTTATAAAGAAAAATGGGGTTCTATTTACGAAGGTGGAATTTTCTCAATTTCAGGATGGGTGTTCATCCGAACTCTAATGCAAATT
This sequence comes from Nanorana parkeri, assembly GCF_000935625.1. Classification (NCBI taxonomy): domain Eukaryota; kingdom Metazoa; phylum Chordata; class Amphibia; order Anura; family Dicroglossidae; genus Nanorana; species Nanorana parkeri. The sequence goes on from NW_017306572.1 coordinate 571,697, forward strand.
CACATTGCAAGAAAGGAAAGGGTACAAACAGTGCATTTACGTCATCGCTTAAGAACCTTTATAGCAATCTATAATTAATTCAAAGCATGTATCACAACAAATTTTGAAATATAATAACATGCTACACAATCATCCCACACATCACTATCAGCCTTGTGTTGTCTCATATGCCAGTGCCGAGGCTAATAACAGGGACACACATACAGGGGAGCTAGCAGCAGTAGTAAGTTACAGATTTATGCACACAGACAAAAGTGTTGTAGGAACAGAGGATGGGCAACAAGAGCTACGGATGGCACAAACAGGGAGTAAACACATACGCATTGGGTCCCTACAAAACTTGCCCCACTCAGAAAATAAATGAAAAATATAAAGAACCAATATAGAAGCTATAAGTAGTTTTTTTCTATACTACTGCAAGTGTTTAGAATAACAAAGTAAGTGATGAATTATAGCAAAAGATAAGTGCCTTCAAACAGAGAGAATCCTCTGAAGGTAAGTGTTCAAAACCCTCATGAGGAAAAGGCATCCAACATGTATATCTATTTTTATAAGGGATTGCACCAAAAACTATTTTCTACAAGAAAAAAATTTCAGCTGGCAAATGCCACAATCAGTTATACTTTGCAATAAACTGTTAATAGTCCAAAATCAAGAACTACTTTTAAAAGTAATGTCCCCAGTGTGCTTTCCAGTTTGCATTGTTAACACTCTTTCTTATTTATTTTAAACCAGCATAGTTGTTCTTATATTGATACTAAATTTAAAAGATGAGTCATGTAGTACTGCAATCCACAAGGATCATTGCTAATTTTAAACTGCTTACCATATTTACAAATATTAGTGCTTACAAATCCCAAATGGCAAATCTCTAGGGGGTCTGATGAATATTCTGTTTTGCAGAGGAGATATATTCACCTTGTTATAAGCCTTTTTTAATTTTCTTTGGCTTTCATAATAACAATTGCAACTCTAGGGTTAACAATGTAGATTATGCAGAAAAAATAGGAGATACTGAGTACATTTTCTTTTCAAAAATTAGCTCACTTGTCCTCTGCAACACTTAATTTTCTAATGTATAATTCTTCTACTTCTTGTTATTATTATTATTATCATCATCATCATCATTATTATTCTTTTATATTGTGACATCATCTACCTTCATGCAGTACAGTAAGAGTATATAGGCAAGTGTACATAATACAGATAAAACAAGTACAGGTACATGCTGCAGAATACTAAACATATATACTGTACATTTAAAATAAAAACCTTAATAAGAAAGAGTAATGTCTCAGCTAAAAGAGATAAAAGAGGTAGAAACAACAGGTAAGGCAATGATCACTATCAGATTGTGGGGGCCGAAGCAGTACTTCATTAGTGAATGAAAAGGATATCTGCTTAACCTATATGTTTGCCTAAATATAGGTTAATGGTAGGTTTTAAAAAATTTTAAGGAAGTGTGTACACTCATTCCTGGAGTGTAGCTCATTGTGCAACTAGTCGAACATTAAGGATCACCACCAACCTTTGAATGTTAATTTTTTTTTTGGATATCTCCAGCTCAAACACTGAATTTGAATACTAATACGTGACCTAATGACCTAAGACCTAATGAGCCAGCTGACTTTGTCTGTCTCCACACTTCACTTATACCAAATTTGATCTCCTTACTCTATTTCATGCTGAACCCATATTCAGGCTCTTCAGCGCATGGTAAATAAGAATGTGACTTTAAAAATCTAGAACTGTGCAGGAGTGGAGACAGATATGGTCAACTACTGCCTCCTGTTCAATTAACATTATCTCTCTGATAAATGTAATTAGTAATCGATCATCTAATCCAAAGCATGCTCAGTGACAGTGTTTTAATCCTCCATGTGCCACACACGAAACCCCTCGAGCAATGCGCAGTCACCGCACATCCGTGGCTGAAATTAGATAGCCTGAAGCCAGTGTTAGATCATAGGTCCCCAGCGTCTTTCTCGTAAGTTGCATAAGCAGTGTCACTCATATAGCAATAAAATCAGAAAGAACTCCTCATAGTGTAATAAATTCCATAAACTTTATTAAAAATATAGTAAAAACTCACATATAAATTTATAGAAACCGGCCGGTGCCTCACGATCTCTCGTCCTTACTTCCGCATTAACTGTGATGTCAGGTAGACCCGCCCCCGACGTATTTCTTCACTAGGGCGTCTTCAAAGGGGCTTCAGGCTATCTAATTTCAGCCACGGATGTGCGGTGAGTGCACATTGCCAGGGGGGTTTCGTGTGTGGCACAAGGAGGATTAAAAAACTGGCACTGAGCACGCTTTGGATTAGATGATCGATTACTACGGTAATTACATTTATGGACTATATCACCTTTGAACTTTTTGCTCATCACTTCATGAGTTTTGGTTTATCACTGTTTAAGTGTACCTATCTGGATGGTTTATATACCTATCTCACTGGTATATTTAAGAAGTCATAATATAGTCATATGTTTATAGTTTTTTGTGTGAATGTGACACACTATTTCCTGCACTTTTGCATCGATTTGCACATTTTTTATTAATTGTTTATTAACTGTTTCACGTATTAACTATTTAACTGTTTATGAACATTATTTATTAATCACCAATATATTTAATCGTTTTTAAAGGGTTACTTAGCGCCGCACAGTTAATTCCCACATTCTAGTTTTAGTTCCTCTTCTTCTAACGTTTTTACGATTCAACTTATCTTTGAGTAGGTATGGGTTTCCCAAAGGATTCTGTGGTTCCTTTTATTATTGATACATATTCCCAGGGTACGGGGGTAATTTGTTTGGGTTTCAGGGGTCCCAATCTGGGGAACATCCTTAATGTAAATCTCATGCCCTAGGACCAGATGCATTGGGATTTATGTACTATGGTTTTGATGTGTTAAACTATGCTTGTACCCTGTGTCACATTGCACTCAATATTTTCAATGTCTCTTGCATGCTCTTCACCCACTGGGGTTTGCACCAGTGATATATAGAACTACAAATACCAGCAGTACTTTATACAGCAATGCCATCAATTGGGCTTACCTTCACTTCTTCTCAGGCGGCTGTTTGCTGGGTCCTCGCGGCCGAGTCCCAGGGCTGCCCCCTGAAGTGCTTGCAGGCTTTTGTTTATTTTGGGCTTCCCTCCATA
>NW_017306572.1:575534-592098 GCF_000935625.1 Nanorana parkeri
TACCAATGTGATCAACGGACACTCCCGGCGCAGAGATGGGGGGGCCCGCCGCATACCGATCCGATGGTAACCGGCGGCTGGACACCGACGGGCCCCCCCATCTCTGCCCCGAGGCTGTGTTTGAATGGATACTGGGCCCCCCATGTAGGCTCAGGCCCCGGTGCAGTCGCACCGGCCGCACCGGCGGTAGTTTTGCCACTGGTTTGCACCCTGGATTGTTAATATTTGACACTTTTCAAACTTGTTATATTCTTTGTATGTGCTTTGAAAATTAATAAAATAATGACTGATAATAATAATAATAATGAATAATTGAAAAATAATTGAAAAGATATTTGAAAGCAATTACTAAACGTAAAGAGAGGTGCATGTAGTGAAGGTTGCTCTAAAGAGGGTTTCTGCAACTGTACTGAGAAGACAGAATAAAGAGATCTGTTTAGATTAAAGGTTCCCTTCCAGGCGAACAGCGGAACATACAGCTAGATCACACCAACCTGTGGCTAGTACTACTCCTCCCACTATATTGTACAGAGGATTACAAGAGGCTGATGTAGTCAAGTGTAGAAATTACACTGTGTTAAAAGATACACTTAATTCTTTTTAGAAGATTACATAACTAAATTGATTTGGTGTTTTTTTAAACCTGTCTGAATTTCAGCTCTAATTAGAAGTGCAAGTAATCAGTGTTCAGTAAAATATGTGGCATAGACTTAAGATGATAAACAAAGGATAGGAGGGGAGGTAGGGATTAGAGAATGGAGGTAAAGTGGACCTATGGTTAAAAACAAAATATAAATATTTTATGCATTCTGTCACTGCATTAACACAGCCGTGTTTGTTTTTTTGCATCCCCTGGTAACAGTTTTATTACCTGTCCATTCTGCCAGTAGATCAGTCATTTTTCTACTTTCTGTAGTTCCTTGCCACAGGAGCAAGTGGGCCCTTTAAGTGGACTGTGAGACTGGAGGCCTGTAGGAGGGGCTCCCATTCATCAGTTTACTGTGATTGGCTGCACAGTGATGACATAATAGGGAGCCCATCCTATCAGCTCCCAATTACAACTCAGTCTCAGTTCTGGCGGCGTCAATTGAGTGTGCCTCAGAATAACACGGCAAATCATATATGCGGCAGCTGGGTGTCAAGGACCACCCAAAATGCTACTAGCATATATGCGTTACACCGTCATAATGGAGATAACAGGGCTATACCATGGTTTATTCCACAGTGATATTCCAAAGCAAGCAGTAAATGAGCTCTAAAACAAGCCCTCACTGACCTATTTAGCAACTGACACTATGGAGAGATTAATTAAACGTTCTAAGTAGGGATGCACCGATACCGATACAAGCATCGGTATCGGCCACGATACCGAGTATTTGCATGAGTACTCGTGCAAATGCTCGGATGTCTAAAACGAGTACCTGTGTCCGCCATCTTCCACCGCCACACACAGGACCGCGTCTGCATTCATTCAAGATGGCCGCGATCTCCTTCTCCACGGGCGAACGGCCGAAAGCAGGCTCCGCCTTCAATTCCTCTGTCCTCACTCGTGATTGGTGGGGAAGCCTGTCAATCATCCAATCGGCCAATCAGCGTGAGAAGAGGCAATTCCTCTGTCCTCACTCGTGATTGGTGGGGAAGCCTGTCAATCATCCAATCGGCCAATCAGCATGAGAAGAGGCCGGCATTCACAGAAAATTAGGAAACTGACCTAAAATCATTATTTTGCATTGCTTTGGAAAAAATGTGATCTGCCCCTTTAAGGAAAAGTATTGGTAATTGGTATCGGCGAGTACTTTAAAAAAAAGTATCGGTACTCGTACTCAGACCCAAAAAAGTGGTATCCGTGCATCCCTAGTTCTAAGCATAGACCCTGAACTGCAATTCAAATCTGTTTTCAGGTGCAACTCACATTTGCCTGCTGCCTCTCTCAGCAGTGACTTAGCATTCATCTTCTAGTGTAAACACAGAGCAGGGGTTTACATTAGGAGATAAGCTGTTGAGAATCGGACAAGAACCCAACTAGAACCTGACCTCAGTGCCAACTTTGAGGAATTGCTCCACGGTTCCTGCCGCTGCAGAGGTTAGTGAAGGCTTATTTTAATGCTTATTTACTGCTTGTTAAGAACATGTTAATACTTGCCCAAAGCCTGGCCACTGCATTATTAACAGACATTCAGTCTGCTATGGGTAAGAGTACATGAATGAAGCTTTGTGATCACATGGCCGCCAAACTAACCTTTAAAATGTTAAAAAGCAAATGTGATTACAGTCAGAACATATTAAAATGGGCTTTTATTGTAGTGTGCACTAGTACTTTAAACTGATGAGGGGGTGTGTATTGAAGTGTGCATTTTAGGAAGTCAAGGTATGCCCTCTGGTCTTAATGTAAACTTGTGTAGGTTTAATGTTAACAAGCGATTCATCCAGTATCGGTCAAGTGCAGGCCCATGCTTTCAGAGAAGCCCTGTCAGCTGTACCTAATACAGTCTGTTTCAATCTGCAACCAGGTATAGTGTATCATGACCACATTGTGGACTTGGCACTGAGGAAAAAGGAGGGAATAAAGTCCAGTTGTCAGTTTCAAGAGAACGGAAGACTGTAAGCAAGTAAAGGAGAATTATGAGGCGAGTGATTTTAACTCAGCCTCATAATCTGAACCGACCTGTGACAATAAAACTGTCACAGGTCGGCTCAGTAGATCAGGAAGTGAGCGAACACATACTGTCGCTCGCTCACTTCTCGATCTATCCCTGCAGAGAGCTGTGACTGTCACTCACGGCTTCCCGCAGGGATTCCCCCCTCCCCTGTCCGATCATCCAGCGCTGACTGGAGGAACGGAGTGCTGTTCTGGATAGGCAGAGCCAGCTGTCAATCCCGCAGCTGGGTGGATCTCGACAGCAATGTCGGGATCCGTCCCGGCTGCGGCGTCTCAGTATACCGCGAGCTGTAGCTTGCGACATACTGAGCTTTGGGTCACAGGGGTACGCTAGTCTGTGTTCTCCCGTGACCCTTAGGAGTACTATGGGGAAAAGCCCTGACCCAAGAGTTCTCCTTTAAGCTACCTAAAATCCTTACATTGTATTTAACTTAGCATAACACAATGTCTTTCCGATGACAGACTGAGTTTTACTTTAAGTTGTTGTATTTCACACAGGTTTATGAAACTTGTTTTTTTGTTGTGCAACAACATATAAAGTATACAATGGATCACTTTAAAGAAAACATAAATGCAGGGTTTTTTTAAGCATTTTTGCTTTGCTTATACACGTTGTTATCTGCTTCAAAGCTCAATTCAACTCACACCTTTTTTTCTCTTTATAGTCTGGTACCTACACATGTTATGATTGTTAATTTTGGTTTGGAAATGCCTAGAAATACCTATTGTTAGTGGAAATGCACTTCCTGCTTTCTCACTCCAGTGCTCTATGCTGGCAGAGATGTGAAGAGGCCACGCTCCTGATCACAAGTGTCCTCACACAGACTAAAAATGACAAGGAAGAGAGGTGGCATATCTGACTATGTCTGTTACATTACAGAGTGCACTAGATCAAACACTGTACACACATTATGTAACTGTTGTAGCAGGAAGTCATTTGTAGCAGTGAAGTAATTTAAAGCAGAACTCGGGGGGAAATTATTCTTAACTTTCGCAGTGTGACTGCAAGGGTTAGGTGCTCATTTTTGCCTAGGTTTAAAAATAGTAGTTAGACTCACCTGATCCTCCGAGCCAGCTTCTGACTCGCTCCCACTCTGCTCCAGAGATGGTATGTGTCTCAGCACCCTCACGTCCTATACACAAAGGGGGGAATTTATCAACACTGGAGCAGACAAAATCTGGAGCAGATTTGCACTGCAACCAATCAGCTTATCTGTCTAATTTCCAAATCTTACCTGAGCAAACTGAAGAGAGATGCTGATTGATTGCCATGGGCAACTGCTCCAAAATCTGTCTGCTCCAGTTTTGATAAAATCTTCCCCTTATGTCGACTCTGCCGCCTGCATAGTAGAGATGCACTGTAGTCGTGCTCTGCTGATCCCCTTATCTCAGTGCATGTCTACAAGGCAGGGGCTGTTTAAAAGACTCAATAGACTCTCTACATTCTCTAACAACATGAAACACCCACACTGATTCTGATGGCCGAAAACCATGTGATGTTTGCCTAAATGGGAGTGGCATTTTTTATTCATGGCATAAAAGAAGTACAGTAGTTTATTCAAATAGTAATAATATAAAGAATTAGTAATGCTGACATATACCTTACTGACTCATGCCAAAGCTGAATAGGCAGACAGGTATAAAAGACACAAAAAATGCAGCTCTCTATTCATTAATACATCATTCAAATTTTTTTTTAAACTAATCCTTGATCCTGCGGCAGTCAGCACTCACCTCTCTCTGAACTCTGAATTACTTACTGCTGAGCCCTGCACTCTGAGTTTCATGCTCCTAACCTATGAACTCTGTGCAACTTACTCCTCACCCCTGCACTTTTGATTACTAACGTATGACCCCTGCACTCTGCATTACACAATACTGACCTCTGAACTTTGCATGATTTACTACTGACCTCTGAACTCTGCATTTCTTACGTCTGACCCCCTGCATCCTGCGTTATTCACTACTGACCCCTGAGCTCTGCATTACTTACGTATGTCCCCTAAACAGTTCACACCTTCCTTACTAAGTGCTAACCTCTGAACTCTGCCTTACATACTACTGACCTCTGAATTAGGCATTACGGAGTCCTGACCCCTGCACTAAGTATTACTTACAAATGACCTTTGAACTCTGAATTACTCACTATTGATGCTGCACTTCCTACTACTGGCCTCTGAAGTCTGCAATAAATACTACTGACTTGTGAACACTGCATTATTTACTACTGACCACTGATAAATGTGTTACTTATTACTGACCCCTAAACTCTTCAAACCTTCCTTTATAGAACCTTGCTAGTGTATATCCAAAAAGGTGTGCTGCGCCTGGTGACCTTTGATCTCTTCCAACTTGTTCAGGTATATCTCCACCTCTCCGGGGTTCTCTACCTCTGCCCTGTGCCAACTGAAGCATATTTCCAATATGACTGCTGTGATGTCACCCTTTTCAAATGAGGGGACTGGCTTTACCAAAAGCCCCTATACTGGCCCTTCTAAGTAAGCTTACCTAAATTCAAAAGCCAGTGCATTATGGGTACAGAGGCATATTTCTGCAATAATTTGCTGGTACCACACAATTCAGACAGGCTGGATCTGGCGCTAACCCAAGGTAGAGGCAAACCTTAACCTCATCACTACTGATTAGTTGCAGCAGATAATAAAGCTGGCCCTACACATATAGATAGATTTAATTCCTTCAGCCTGTGGGAAGAACAAAAGAAATATAACAGATTCGTCAATCCACAGTAAATAGTGGGAATGGACAATTCTCCCCTACTGGGCTATTGTATCCTAAGATAAATGTATATTGTAGAAGCACTGGACCCCTTGCATGGATGTGAACAATTGGTACAATTCGTGAATCTTGGAGGTTGCTCACCATTTACAAGGGTATACTGTACCAAGCATTCTTCATAAACTATTTTAGAGTATTGGAAAAATGAGAGCGCCAGTCAGTATGAACAATTTCTGTATAACGTTGTTTAGATCCACCAACAAGTATGTAGTGCAAAGGCTTAAAAGAGAACTAAAGCCAAACCTTTTTTTTTGTATAGTTCTCTTTTCGGTCACAGGAGTACATTTACTAACTGTTTGACTAATGTGACCCAAACTCAGCACAGAGCTTCGCTGCAGCTAGGAAAGATCCCAACAATATTAATGGGATCTACCCCACTGCCTGATTGACAGCTGGCTCTGCCTCTCTAGAGCCAGCGGTGTCCGCCCCTTGCCTGTCTGGCCATCCAATGAGTGCTGCAGGAACAGAGAGGGGAGGAGGGAATCCCGGTGGGGAGCGGTGACTGACATGGAGAAGACCATGAGCTGAACAATCAGCGTTTTGTGATCACTCCGTTTTCGAGCTATAGAGCTTCAGCGGCACCCGTCAGCTCAAAGTATTGGAAAGAGTACATTTTACTCCCAATGCTTTTACATTAAGCAGGTCATTCAGTTATAGATGTCTCCATCCATGCTAAACAGCATGGACGAATTTTCCTTTTTAGGCTCTTGTATTCTGACAGCAGGCGCCTGCCACTGTTAGAATACCTGAGCTGATTGGCTGCAGTCTATGTTCAGCCAACAGTTTTCCACCTGGCTTCTTCCATTGAAAAATCAACTTGTGGAGCCAGGTGATGCTCAGAAAATCTAGCAGTGTATACTCATTCATTTTCAGTTTGTGTCTATTCTGTATGCCTTTTTTGGTTTGTGATGACTATTTAACTAATAGCTTTCAGTGTACAGCCAATGAAATAAAAGCTTTCAAGCCATCTGCAAGTCCATTCAGCACTCTTTCCTTGTGTAGCAATGGATGACAGCAGAGCAACAGCAGCACATGCCTATGCAAGCTATCCTAAAGTGTAGACTATAAGGCAGCTCCTCCTTCTCGTGCCTCATGTGTAAGCAGCACAGGCTTTCTGCTTCAGCTCACTTCTCTCCCGATCTCCAGGTCTGACAGCCACACTTCCATGTCCCATACCTCCAGGCTTTTTTACTATAAAGGGAGAACATACTTCACCCGCACGCTGCGCAAGCCCTGCAAAAACAATTCTATTCAAAACACTACTTGTCTGGAAAGAAGAGACAGCACAGATCGCAAAAGGGGTTGCAGGGAAATAATAAGCCAGGCGATTAAATACAAAAAAACCATGAGGACCTGTCAGCACAAACTGGACAAGCAAGCAGCAACAGATGTCCAATGAGATGCTGAGTTTTACTATTGAACTGACCCTACAGGAGAAGAGTAGACTTGTGCAAAGAGAATGATCCCTCCAAGCAGCACCATGGGAGACAGTGTAGAGAAGGAGGATGAACTTGGAAATCCTGAACAGCCCCACTCTCCAGCTTCCACAAGTAGCCAGGAATCAAAGGTATTTCATTTTTATTGTTTGCACCTGAAATGATTGCATGGTCTTTGCATACATGCGATTCCATTGTGGAAGGTGCCAGAACAAGTGTCACTTATTATAAAACCCTCTGTCTGTGTGTAGGTTGTGATCCTAGACTAAGGGTGACAATGTTATATATTATTGTTTCTTTTAAGTGTTTGTGTTTATATCTTCATTTGTACATTTTCATTCACAGGCTGCAGTGTAGTTGTAATGTCACAATCAATGCCTAGGATGTTGAAAAATATTAAATTGCAAAGTGATTTTATAACACATAAAAGAGAAGAACAGACCATTTGTGACAATGGTAACACAAGGCTGCAATGCCATGGATTTATACATGTGATTTAATGTTCCCAAAAAGCATACCTTACCTACTTTGGAGATATAAGCCAGATCTTCAGATATTCTGTCATTGAATGCAGCTATGAAATGTTAATGTGTGCCTATCTTGCACTTGAAAAATAAGGTAAAAGGGTTGGCATGGAATGTTCTGTATGCCACTAATGTCTGCAACTTAGGTCAGCTTCTGTGTACATTGATGTAGTAGTGTTATTATCACAGATACCTAAACTGGTTATGAAGTCTCTCTGTTCTGTGTTGATCTTTACCAGTCAGGTGCACATAGCGAACATGATTTCTATGACTACAAATGTTTAGATTTTTGCAGCCTAAACTGGCAATTAGTATGGTTCACTTCACTGCACTAATGGGGCAGTGGAAACATGCTGGAACCAAATTCTGCAACAAATGTGTAAACATCTCCCCGCTGGATTTAATAGGACTACTTCATGACAGTGTGCTCTGAGCACGGAGATGAATTAGGGTGTTTGTTTAATGCTAGCCAAACAGAACAATTTATTATTTAAAAAGTCACAGGACAATAGGAAAAGTTCAGTGACCTACAGCAAATGGTCAGAGATTAGCTGGTTTTGGAATTGTCTGGTATCACTAAGCCAGAGGTGCTCATTCACTTGTCCCCAACTGTCTACAGGTGGCCATGCATGATACAGTTAGTATGTACAATTTCTGTATAATGTTATTAGATGTACCAACAACTATCTAGTGCAGGGGCTTATGCTGGTCATACACTTATAGATTTCTCCATCCACACACTCTCCTGCAGGCTATTGCATTTAGACAACTAGCGCCTGCCATGGTCAGGATATCCTTTTGGCTGCAGTCACTGTTCAGCCAACCTTCTTCCACCCTGTTCCTTCAGATAATCAACTTTTGTTGAGTCAGGTGGTGTAGGCAGGGCCACACACATCACAGATTTTGGCTGAGTCAGCAGAACTTGGCATACGTTTATGGCACTGTACTAGCTAAACAATCTATTCAATTAAAATTCAATCGGATAGATCCTCACATGGCATTGTTGTTGATAAATCTAAAGGAGAGTCTGTTGTCAGGTTTTAACATGTGTGCACAGATTAAATGCCAATTTTATGGAACTCTGGTTTGCTCCCAGGTATCGGTGTATATCATTGCTCTTTATGTTCTCCTAAAAAGCTTTTGAAAATGTATATATAAAGCTGACCTTTGCACTGGAAAATATATGATATTGCAATACCCGCCCCCCCTCTAACCTCCCCCCTCCTCCCGGGCCCCAACACACACTGCAAAAGGTTAAATATTTTTTTATTGCCTAGGGGTAGAGGTATACGGTGTAATAATTACCATATTTTCACTCCTGTTGGCTCCTTCCCACTATGCGACCCGTTCCCCAAAGCTTCCTCTCGAAGGCGTTCCCACAACCAATCGCATGTTTGCCCCCTCCACATACAATGCAGGACTAATAGCCCTGCATTTTACGTGATGATGCTAAGGGACCGCTCATAGTCTGGATCGCCAGAGAGAAGAAAGTGCCAGTACTTGCCAGAGAGGGAGTTAAGGAAAACATTCGAGCATTTTCCTCTTTTCTGTAGAGTTAACAAACATTTAGGGTTTGCAGTGCGGGGGACCCCACTACAAGGGTAGTTTTTGTTCCATTTTAACAACTCAATAAAAATGAATATTTAAGACCCGTAGAAGAACTAGAAGACATAGTTTCAGAACGTAGGAGCACAAGCTAGTATATATAAAAATGAGCTCTGTTGCTAACATGAGCTTTAAAGAAGACTTCTAGAAGATGACCCTTTGAGCTGAGAGAACTCTGATCTACACATATTCAGCTAACAACTGCCTATTGTTGCACTTCTGGCTGTGAAACTTTGCTCCATACTCTCTGTATAATAGTTACTGGACCTATATAGGTTATCCGGATTCTCCTGAACACCCATGAGAATTGTAGAGCGGCAATCATTGACTGAAAGTGGACCGGGAATGCCAACGTACATCTGAATTTCTATATTTTACATTACACTTACTACTCCAATCCACTTACTTGACATCTGTTATAATAGTTCACTAAGCTGCCAGTTTTAAAAGTAGGTAATGTGGGATACCTAATTGAGAAGCCCCTGGATTGCAGCAGCAATTTATGGCTCCCATTGTATTAGTTCAAGCACAGTAATGTCAGGCTTAGTGAACCCGAACAGATACTTTACAGCTACAGAACAAGTGAGCTGCTAGAGACTAGACTGCTCTCTATTTATGTGCTGCTTAATAGTGTCGCTTGACACATCTAGGCCCCAGTGCAAGACATGAGCCAGGACTGAGTTTTAGTCCTATGCACACTGTTGTAGACGTGGTATTCACTATAACTCCTTCTGCAGTTAACCTATCACTGTAAGAGTTAGCTGCTTGTTAATGCTGCAAAAATGACTTTTACTTTCCTGATCCCCACTCCCCCAGCAGTTGGCACTCACCTCTTTTGTCTATTGTCTGGCTTGTGTTGTGGACTGTCCCTCAGCATCCTCGCCCTTAGCCCTGCATTATACATGATGACATCAGTTTGCCTCCAACCACCGGAGCTCAGATGGGAAGAGGTTATGGGCACTGATCTTAGAGCTTGCAGGAGTAGGGATCAGGTAAATATAAGTCCTTAAATATCTCTAGACAAAAACAATCAGTTAATCCTTGCAGTGTGAGGATAGCCCCATTGTGAAGGTAGCTGACTTTTCCTGGAGATAGGCTGGTGTTTGTATATACCTAGGTAGGACCTATGCAGGAGAAGTAGTGAGCCCAATTGCAACCTCCAACTCAGCCATCCTTGTTCCTATGATACTTTCACTCAGTAGTTTGAAGACTGTATAAATATACTGTAAAAATGTTATTGGCTTAACATCTGCACGTGGATGGCTAACATATAATACCAAATACAAATTAATAAAAGAGTACTAAAGTCCACAATTTGGTACTGATACTGTGCTTGTGCAAAATACATCCACAAGAATAAAAGTACCCCCAATTTAAGATTATTGGGGGTTACCCTACTTGATACCCCTGTCGATCATATATTTCATCTATGCCAAAGGCTACCACTGCTCAGGCAGTTGTCTAGCTTTCTTGGGCATAACATAGCCTGCTTTCAGCAATCCAAAAATGCAATGGTTTTCCATTGTGCTACCACTGTGGAAAGCAATTGCTTTGGTAGCTGTCAAAACAGCTAATCAGTAGCAAGGTGGGGGGCAAGCCAGTAGATGTTTCAACTTCTACCTCTTTAAGTTATAAAATAGACTTTAACAAACTCAAACAGACATGCCTTGTTTTCCTGGTACATCAGGCTTATGCCGTTTTTCCATTTTTAGTCTCATTTTTTATAAGCTAAAAATAACAGTGCTATTTTTCACCCATCAAAGGAAACCTTGAAGACAAAATGCTGCACCTAACAGCCGTCACCCTTATAATAGGTCATCTGTCTATGCATTACTGTTACTATACTGTTATACAATTACAGGTGCAGGGTTAAAGGTATGATCTAAATGGGTTTTGATTACCTGATGATTGTAAAGGCTTTTTAAAGGTCTAAAAATAGAACAGTGCTTTCTCTTTCATGCCTTGTTCTTATAGGCTAATAGCTTTACAAAAGAATTCATAAGTAGCTTAAGCTATCTGCTTGCCATTTTCAATATAAATTTTTAAATGCAATCTTGCCTCTGGAAGTGTAAAGTCAGAGAGCAGTAGTGCAAAACTATTTGGTACACCATGCTCTTTATAGGCTTGTATAATAAAATAAAAATGATTTCCACTGTCTGTGTACATGTACTAAATACACTATATTAATTTTCTGAATGTATCCTTTCTGAGTGTGATTTATATGACGGCTTGCCTCCGAAATCTCACTTCTGAAAATGACATTTTAAATTAGTATTAGGATGATAGTGATTTTGTTATTTGTGACTCATGGCTAGGGTTCATCGAATACAGATGCCCTTCTCTGCTAATTCTGGTAATTAAATTGTTCCACTCATCAGATCAATGTTGAATGTCTCCATTCCATTGTATTTGTTGTGTTAATGTAGTGTTCTATATTTGTAGCAGTTTATGATAAAAGAAAGACATTGTAAATGGTTGCTCTTCCATGTTTTATTCTGTTAAGCCAAATTGGTTCAGTTGTTGAGACTCAGAGGCATTATGGCTTTCATTTATATTTATAAGTAAAGGAAATCTGGGGTTTTAAAGGACAACATAAAATGTGCAAGTTTTGACATTTTTATTATACTATAACACAATGTATAAGAGAGAATTAAAAACATACATTTTCAGCGCCTGGTAAATTCCAAGCAGTACACTAGGGCTGTTTATAGGAATATTCAATCTGTTATGCCTTGCTGTGATAAGTGTAATTTAACCAGTTTGAAAACACATCTCTTCTAATGGGGAAATATGTGTTCCAGAGTCCCCACTGGGCATAAAGAAGACATGACCCATGAATATGCTTGCATTATGTTGTCAATAATACATGTATAAAACTGAATACAGAATCAGACCCTGGGTGTCTTGCCTATGTGCTTTGCAGAAAGCAATTAAGATGCAAATAAGGTGTATCCCTTTAACCTTTACTTTAATAAGTATTGAGAAAATGCTCAGTGATATAAGGTCACTTTTAAAAATAATATTCAATATCAGGCATGCAAGATATACACCCTAATACAGACTGACACATAAACACACACACACACACACACACACACACACACACACATACATACGTACACACACACACTCGCACGTGCTTGACATGATACAATATTTTGGACTCCTCCTAATACAACAGACTTCTATTTTTTGATTTTAGATTTAAATCAAGCAGGCAGTTTTTTTATTTTGATTATTAATGTATAAAGCATTGGCATTTTCTATAGCCTTTTACAGAAATAGGGTTCCTGCAGCTGTTGGATTTACACTTAGTCCATGTTCACACCTAAGTGCGACAAA
The DNA here is from genome assembly GCF_000935625.1 of Nanorana parkeri. Classification (NCBI taxonomy): domain Eukaryota; kingdom Metazoa; phylum Chordata; class Amphibia; order Anura; family Dicroglossidae; genus Nanorana; species Nanorana parkeri. The sequence continues at coordinate 587,897 of NW_017306572.1, forward strand.
ACTCTCAACACAAGAAATCCCACTCATTTCTATGGCTCCTGTTCACACCTGAAAGTTTTGTCGCAAGCTGTAAAATGCAGAGCGCTGGAAAAGGTACATAAGCTTCTTTCAGGCCGATTACAGCGTGTTTGGCCGCATAGACTTCAAAAGAAGCGCATGAAAATACACAACACAAGCGTGTTGCACATTTCTGTGCGCGTTGTTATGCGTTTGTGTACATGTTTGATCATTAACTGCAATGCATTTCAATTTGCTCAATTTTTTTTTGCACAAGTCTTTGTTTATACGTGTCTAAGGCCTTGAAAAACATGCTAAACACGCTAGATGGTATGCTAAACAAAATGTGCGCTAATATGTGCGAAAAATTATGACACCTAGGTGTGAACGAAGCCTCACATGCTCTTGCTTTGTAGCTCATTTAATAAGTGCAAGGTCCACCTTTTGCAAAAAATCAATACATGCACAAACATTAATAAAAAAATGAGCATGTATTGACATTTTGCATTGGAGCCTGCAAAGCATTGCAACCATGATCAGGAGATCATAGGTACAATGCTCTAGTTCCTGCAGACCCTTCCTCCCAGTCTCCGTCCATCCCAAAGTATGGATATTTAGCTACCGAGACAGGAGTAAGAATAAATGGATTAAGAGTGCGGTGTACTCACTTGTGTTCCTTTGAGAACTATGAATCCCTTTGCCACTGGACTTGTAGTTGATTTGTAGTTTCTCTATTGAGACTTGTAGTTTCTCCATGCGCTATTTTTTCTGATCGTACTGCCCTGGAACGCAGGGCATTGCTGTACCACGTGTTCTGGTACAGGCGATCGCATTGCGGGTGGGGGATGTGTCGGCGGTGCCATTGACATGAATGGCACCATCACACCCCCTCCTGCCCCAGGACGCGGCACAGCTTTATTTATGCGATAGTGCATTCTGGGCTCAAACCACGCCGGAACGCACTGCATATGGTGTGACAGGGTTTTGAAAGTTTGGTTGACAGCTGAAATAAGCATGCTGGAGAAAGTAACTGGTTTGAGAGACAGGTAAAATGGTCAGTCTAGTTCTACTTGAAGGTGTGGTTTTGAAAAGCTTCATAATGTGTTGTGATTCCTATCCAAAACCATTATAAGAATCTGCCCAGGCAACCAATCAGCTTCTCTGTTTCATAGCTTTCAAAGCTTAACTGAACAAACTAAAGAGAGAAGCTTATTGGTTGCAAAGGACAATTGCTCCAGATTCTGCCTGTTCCCGTTTTTATTAATCACCCTACCCCCCATTGATGGTTAAAAAAAACCACAACTGCTTTTTGGCCAGTGTGCTGCATATATATTGACATATAAAATAAAAACAAAGGCAAAGACAATAAAAAAGGCAAATCTTTGCTCATGCGCAAATCACACTGGAATGTTCACACCAGGCCCAGTTATATTAGAACCAGAGCTTTCCTTTGGTTCTGTCATTTTATGCAAAATATTAATATGTCCCCCATAAAAAAATTAAAAATCTTGCTCCCTCTCTTTGCCACCTCTGTTTTGTAGAAGCTGCCTCACTGGCTTGTCATGCATTGCAGAGGTTCAGTTTCTGCCACTGTGAAATGCTGGTTGTCGATTTGCTAGCTGTTGATTATATGCCGTCGGTACTCCATACACATGGCACCTGATTTAATGTAAAGTGGAGTGAAGTAAGCAAATTGGAAATAGAAGGCCTAAATTTTGCATTGTCACTTGTTCCCAGTTTTTATTTTTACTTAAATCTGCCCGTCATGTTGTCCCCATCAATGGCTAAGTAGCTGTGGCAAAGGCTGAAATCAGGATTTACATTGCACTATTGCATATGCTGGGAAGAAGTCTGGTGTGGGTGACATACGTTTTTATTTAGGAATGTCTTGTTTTCTATTTTCTTCATGCTTTTAATATATACAGTATATATGTACAAACACATACATAGCATGTATGTTGTATATTAGCCTTATGTATAGATCTGATGCAAAGAGGATTAGTTAAGTGTGTATCTTCAAAAACATTTCCTTTTCATTGTTAAGCCAGTGTTAGGTTGCTTTTTTTAATGCTCCTGGATCTGAATTTGTTACACAGAATCTAGGCGCCCATGCAATGGCTTTGTTTGTTGACTTTTTTTAAAGCTATTTATAGCTCTCACTTCCTTTTGCATCACACATGTATTTTTCTTCCTCCGTGATGCACATCAAGGGTCTTTGTCATCTATTAGGTGGATGACACACGTTCTTGATGTGTATCATGGAATAATGATTCGCTATTACGTTTTATCAAGGCTGGTAGCTCCTCACGATTTCACTAAATTGACGGGCTCAGCACCTGAAAGCTAAAGAAATCCTCTGGCTTTGATGTTGTCTGTGATTGCTATAGCAACCCTTATGATGTCACAGGGAGAAGATCTACGTTCTAAGTGGATAAGCAGCAGAACAGATGGATTCCAAGGGATACCACCTATTCAGTGATACAAAGCATAAGTAATCAAAAGCAACAGTTGCAGGCTGCCAGCTGTATGCCAAGGATGATTATGTTAAGATGTAGATCTCTTCTTTTCTCTCTTCATTTTATCTTGTGCCTGAAAGTGTTTTATTATAATAGTTGGAAATATATACACATGAATGTATTTACGGATAATTGTGCTTTATATTGCACAACTGAAATAGCAGCAGTGACAATGACACAATCCTTATTCTGGTCTGAGCTGCATGAATATTTCCAGTACTCCCTTTCCAAAATAATCTGTTCAGTTCGTAATATCTGATTATCACTAGATATATTCTTTACAAGAAAAAACGGGTAAGTCAGCTTTTCTGTCTGGTTAGTGTGATAGCTGTTTGTGCTAATCTGCTGAAGCCAACAAAACATCAGCGGCTGATATATATGGCTGTACTACAGAAATATATTTTATGTATAGACTCTGTAAGGGCTTTTGTTGGAAATCCCTCTGTGGCACAGTTTTCACTTCTAATGGGTATCATACAATTCATATTCTACAGCTTATTTCTAATATCAGGTAGGAAGCGGTGCTAAGTGGTGTTTCTCTGAGTATTTTTAACATATTCTGCCAGAGATAGGGTTTATTACTGATGCTGGCAGGCATAGCCTATTTTTAATTTGGGAATGTTAATAACTCAGAAATAGAGATAAAAGTTGTCCAACCCAGACACTACATTAGAAATCTCCATTTAGCCCCCAAAGCACCCAATAATGCCCTCTCTTGGAATAGCAAACATCACACCCAGTTCATTCTTGCTTGCAGATGTCACAGTATTACTGTGGAATGTGCACTAGAAATGTCATCACATCCAAATGAAGCTTCCCGTTATAGTTTTAGGGGGGGGGGGGGGAGCAGTAGGAGCAACTGCCCCGAGTGCAGTTTTTCTTGTAGGGGAAGGGGGCTGCATGGCAAGCTGTACCCTCCTCATCACATGCGTGTACGGTTTTTATGCTCTAGATCCCTGGTGACCAACATGAGGCTCACCGGCTCCCTGTGTGTCGCCCGCTAAGTGTGGGGAACCATTAAACAAAACTGCAAGGGCTCCTAATGTGCTGGCTGCTTTCCAGTGCTGGTGGAGTTAAAGTGCAAACATAGACGGCTAATGTGCAGTCTGAAAATTCCTTTCTGCATACTAGCTCCTGAAGTCCCAGCCACATCCTAGTGGGATGAAATGTAATAGGTAAATGTAATAGGTAGAAGAGGCTGCCACTCTAAACTCCCAGCTGTGGGGTAAGTCGGCCCCCCTGTACAGCCTTGGTTACATGGGTTGTCAGCTGCTTGCTGCTACTGTGCTGATCTCTGCAGAAGCAGCACAGTAGCAGCGATCAGCTGGTGCCCAAGGCTGAATCAGCAGAGTAGCAGCAAGCAGATGGTGCCCAAGGCTGAATAATAGGGGTCCGATGCTGAGGTGCTGTCCTCTACACTGCTGTCCTTTGCAAAGGCTTCCCCTCCCCCACTTCAGCGTCGGGCACCTATTATTCAGCCTTGGGCACCAGCTGATCGCTGCTACTGTGCTGCTTCTGCAGAGATCAGCACAGTAGTAGCAAGCTGGTGCCCAAGGCTGAATAATAGGAGCCCAACGCTGGGGTGGGGGAGGGGAAGCCTTTGCAAAGGACAGCACCTCAGCGTCGGGCCCCTATTATTCTCTGCAGAAGGCTCCCCCCACCTCACCCCAGCGTCGGACACCAAGACAC
>NW_017306572.1:592162-605131 GCF_000935625.1 Nanorana parkeri
CATCATCACCACCACCCACTAAAAAGAAAGCTCCGCCCCCCCAAAAAACCTTCCTGAAGAGGAAGGTACCAAAATACCGCAATTGTACAGAGGGGTCAGGGGCCTGGACCGTACCAACTAATTTTACATGTAATGTACGGCCGCGGCGGACCCTGCAAACACCATTTACGGACACCGGTGTCCGTGTACACACACCTTGCCGATCCCTGAGGGGCCCCTCTTCTTTCTCGCTGCCCCCCCCCCAGCAGGCGGAACGCCAGGGCCCGGTTGCAATTGCCACCGCTGCGACCCCGGTGGTTCCGCCAGTGCTTTTGCTGTCTTGTGTCCCCTGGTTGCTAGGATGCAGGCAGCTATTGCTGTCTAGAGCCCTTTAGTTGCTAGGATACAGGCAGCTATTGCCATCTAGAGTCCTTTAGTTGTTAGGATGCAGGCAGCTATTGCCTTCTAGAAGAGTCCTTTAGTTGCTAGGATACAGTCAGCTATTGCCATCTAGAGTCCTTTAGTTGTTAGGATGCAGGCAGCTATTGCCATCTAGAGTCCATTAGTTGTTAAGCTACAGGCAGCTATTGCCTTCTAGAAGAGTCCTTTAGTTGTTAGGATGCAGGCAGCTTTTGCCTTCTAGAGTCCTTTAGTTGCTAGAAAGTAGGCAGCTATTGCTATTCATTGCCAGGATGCAGGCAGATCTAATAGAATCCATTTGCGTACAGATGCAGATGCAAATGTCAGCACAAACGTTTACATAAAAAAATTAAATAAAAAATGGTCCATACACAGGACTATAGATGCAGATTTTTGAGTGCAAATTAACTGATGAAAAATGATATAACTAGAATGTTTTTGTTATGCTTGTGTGCATAAGCCCTTAGTGTGATTTTGTTGCTTGATTGTCCAGCATGTGGTGTATTTTGAATAGAATTCCTTACCAATATGTGTTTTTGCTGCAATGGAGGTTGAGGATCTGCTGTTAGGTGACACTAGAAGAACAAATCCTTGAGTGGGTTAAGCAGTTGGTATATGATATGTATTCAAACTGTGTATCTAGAGGCTTGTCTGCAGAATTAATCTTAGCTAAGTTGGGAACATATCTAAGTTAGTCTGAAAGATGAAAAACAAGGAAAGGAAAATACCAATACTTTCATTAGTTGGCAGTGTATCAATGTAATTCTAGTGATTTTTTTAAAAAGAAAAAAAAATCACTTTTTGTTAGAGGGCATTATTATTTTATGTCTGTATTAGTGATGGGCCGAACACCCCCGTGTTCAGTTGGAATTTGAACTTTAGAACATGGAAAAAGTTTGAATTCAAACTCAAACTCAATGCAAGTCTATGGGAACCTTACTTGAAAAATCAATTGTCCCCTTTTTGAAGGCTTATATCCAAGTTAATGGCCATAAAAAAAGGGTATGGGGATTCGGGTACTACCCTGGGGACATGTATCAATGAGAAAAACACTTTTAAAAAATAGTTTTTAAAGCAGCAGTGATTTTAACATTGCTTAAAGTAAAACAATACAAATGGAAAATTCCTTTAAATATCGTGCCTCTGGGGTCCCCTTAAACTGCCTGTAAAGTGGTGCCTCTGTACAGTGTATAGAACCTGCTGCAGCAAAGATTACATTTATAAAGAAAAAAATGACAGTGCCTTGTGGCACAGCCCACCGAACGCCCTGATAGTTTATGTGTTCGCCGAACACACGAACTAGCGATGTTCGAGTCGAGCGTTTGGTCAACTCGAACATCAAGCCCAATGGGCGATATCACAAAGAAGTATATACATCCTAAAACAACAATACGCAGATATCTTATGAATTTCAATGTCACTGTTCATTTTTCTAAAGCTAGTGTTTAAGTACTCTGCTGCACTGTTGTTATTTGCAGTCTAAGATATATATTGCCTCAGTGAAAAGAAGGAAAATCCTTAGTTGAGGAAGTAATTAACTGCAAAGTAAATCATATTTATAATTACTTATAGGCTGTAAATACACTATATTGCCAAAAGTATTGGGACACCCCTCCAAATCCCCTCCAAATCATTGGATTCAGGTGTTCCGTGAAATTTCCTTGCTACTATTTAAAGGTCAACTGTTGTAGTATTATAACAATGTGTAAGCAACTGAGAACAACAGCAACTCAGCCAAGAAAAGGTAGGCCACGTAAAATGACAGAGCGGGGTCAGCGCATGCTGAAACGCACAGTGCACAGAAGTCGCCAACTGTCTGCAGAGACAATAGCACAGACCTCCATACTTCGTGTAGCCTTCAGATTGGCAAAACAACAGTGCATCCAAGCCTTACATCACCAATTGCAATGCAAAGCGTTGGATGCAGAGAAGTGGAGACGTGTTCTCTGGAGTGACAAACCACGCTTCTCTGTCTGGCAATCCGATGGATGTGTCTGGATTGGTGGTTGCCAGGAAAACGGTGAGGTCAGTACCTGACCTCACAAATGCGCTTCTTGAAGAATGGTCAAACATTCCCATAGACACACTCCTAAACCTTGTGGACTGCCTTCCAAGAAGAGTTGAAGCTGTTATAGCAGCAAAAGGTGGGCCAACTCAATATTGAAACCTACGGGCGAAGACTGGGATGCCATTATAGTTCAGGTGCGTGGCAATACTTTTGGCAATATAGTGTGTATATATGTATGGGTATATATATATATATATATATAGTATGTTGTGTATAAATATAGCGTACTGATTCTCAGCCAGTGGTACCCCAGGAGGTACTTCTAATGGGTTCAAGGAGCACTTCTACTTCTTAAAACTTCTTAATTACATCAGTTTAGTGGTTTCACAAATAAAACATCCTATATCAAATGGATAGTAGCAGGTGTTATAAACTATTTATAAACATAATAGTTTGGAAAACATAAATACACAATTATGGAGCACTGGTCATATAAATATAATAAAGCTCATTCATACCATTGCTTGTTGGCCATTAAGGCAGCACATTTAAAATGAATGCCAATGCACCAAAGCATAATAAAAATGGTGCATGCACCATTTCTGGTAGTGCACCACACTGGTCAGATAATATTAAAGCCTATGCACACCATTGCATGTTAGTGTACATTATGCCATGCATTGACGTGCGTTGTGGGCCCGTTTAAAATGATTGCCAATGCACCAAAACATACTAAAAATGGTGCACGCAACATTTCTGATAACATATTGCACCGCACGTTGCACTGTTCTGCAACTCACGTCATTCGGTAAGGTGTTTTAGGGTGTCATTCTTAATGAATGGCACCCCATCACACCTATGCATATAATGTGCGTTGTCGCACATTATTGCAGCATAATAGTGTGAATTGGTCCTTACACAATGAGTGAGTAATTAGGATTAGGTGAGCTACTTCAGGGAGTACTTGGCTTTCCTAAAAAAATACATGCTTTAATAAAGTCAGGAGACACTGTTATAGGGACAAATAAATAATTTATAACAATAATTTGTAGGCAATAAAAGAATATAGCTGATTACTCTCAAATTAAATCTAGTTAGGAAGTATGGAGGCTCTCATTGGTAATGCTTAGCCAAAGGCTTCAGTACTTTCTGGGTAACTGACCTCAAAGAATTCAACAGAATATGGGGCAGATTTAAAAAGGAGAATGGATATTGCTATCTGTTCTCCAATACACACCACAATATTTACTCCACACTGCACTCTGCATTTTAAGGGTCATTCAAAAATTCAGGCTGTGGTGAGAAGCCTGCAAGGTCCCGCAAGGTGTTCTCTGCCTAACAGTAGAAGATATGTTGTCCATACACCTTTTTAGCACCTAGCACCCAACTGAAAGAGGTACAGTATATCGATATGGAGTGCAAAGGAGATATTACCATTATTCTCTGCCTAATATTGCAGAGTATACTCCGTGACTTTGACAGGTTATGTGACTGGGCTATGCTCATCCCAATTGTGCTTTATAAATGTGCCCTTTTTTTCAAAGCAGTGGTTTGAGTTCCCTGATCTGCATGCTTCCTCATGGTTAGCATCTCAGATTAAAAATGCTAAATATTGCTGCGAGACACCACAACTCGAATTTTCAGGAGTGAATAAGCAATGGAATTCTCCATATTTTTCTAAGTTTTCTTTCCCAGGGATCTCCAGTATAACAGGTAAACACAAGGTTGAAATTTATTACTGCCTTTCTAACTGCAGAACCTTTTGTATTTTTGGCCGGCCATTCTTGTGTTATACAAACCTCTACTACTCAGTAGTGATGTGCATAGGCTTGGTGCAATCCCAGTTTCCCAAAGTCCACACGAAACTGTCACTGACACCCCCCCCCCCCCTGGCCCAATCATTTGCGGCCAAGACAATCTCCACCCAGCAGCTACACGTCGCAAAGAGGCGGGGAATGACGCTTCCGCAACTGATTGAGTTTTGCAAGGGCTTGGGTGAACTTGGTTTACACCAAGCTCTCGCACATCACTACTAATAAGTAAGCATCACTCTCCATGCTATTTCCTTCTGTGGCTTTACTGCTTCATTGGCCATCTTTTCTGCTTTCTGACTCAACTTCTTGTTACTGAACAGATGATGCTGAATCATTGAATCTAATGGAATTGAATCCAACTGAAGGAAAAAGAAACTGAGAAAAAAAAATGGCAGTTATTTTGACCTTTCTAGATAATAGACCTAAAAAATTATTTAGAGCAAATTATATTAAAATGCATGCTAAAGTGCATAAAAAATGCTAAGTTCATAAAAATGCAAGTTAACACATGTAAACACACATGCATTTGATGAGATGTGGTGAGTTTTTATATGCATACCTTTCAACTTTCTGAAATGAGAAAGAGCGACACCTTTCAGCCCAATGTTTTTGCCAATGGACACACCCCTGCTATTCCCCCAGTTATGTGGACCATTAACAATTTATAAGCCAAAAATGATTGGTTAAACCGAGAACTGTTTTTTTCCACCATTTATTTTCCTTAATACTGGGTTTTTAGAAAAGCAAAGATAATTAAGAGATACGATAAAGGTTTTACACAGAATAAGACTTATGGAAGATCTATAAAACCTTTTCATAGATATCTGTACGTCAGACCAAAAAGAGGGACAACTGAGGAGAAAAGAGGGATTTGGTTCCAAATGAGGGACAATACCTTCAAATGAGGGACAGTTGGGAGGTATAAATATAGTGTGAAAGGGCCCTCAAACTTTAAATGCAAATTAGAATCTCTTTGGTGCTGCGAGAAACATCTTAGGGGTCTATTCACTAAGCTGCCGAGGGCAGCCAAGTGAACAACCGACCCCAAGTGAAGTGAGCCGAATGCTGTTCGGCTATTCACTTCAGGCCTGTACGGCTGATTTCTGCCGTATATCGGCAGAAATCCGCCATACATCGGCTGAAATCAGCCGTACATCAGCTTGCTTCGCAGGGCTTCGGGTCGGCGGAAAATGCTCAGCATGTTCATTCGACCCGAAGTGCAGAAGGAGTTCGACTCAGCCGATCCAACATGTGGATCGGCTGAGCCGAACCTCCAAGAGGCTACTCGCTGCTGTTCGGCCTATTCTTATAGATGCCGAACAGCAGTGAGTGAATAGCCGAATTCCGCTGAGCGGCATTCGGCTCGGCTGTTCTGATCCGAATGCCGCTCGGCTATTCTGCTCGGTACCCCTGTGGTACCGAGCAGAACAGAAAAATAGTTTAAAAAGTACAAAAAAATAAATAGAAAACGATTGTGCGGAGCTAGCAATGACAGCTAGCTCCGCCCAACAGTTTTCTATTGTCCGGCGCTTCTGCTGCCGTCAAAAAAAAAGAAGGGGAAAAAAAGGGAGTATCCCGCTCCCGGCCGCCCAGGAGATAAGCACTGCTTTTTCTCTTTGTCTGGGAACACTTCTCCTCATGTACAAGCAGAGATTCTCAGATCATCAGATTACTGAGAAAGTGAAACAGTTGAAGACTGGAACACTACCATAAGGCCTAGATGAAAACCAGAAATACTGAGCTGGTTGGCTGTGTTCACTGTGTGCAAATGTACGGTATTTGAAGTCTACTGGAGTGTAGCTTTAACCCTTCACTGCCATGGACATTTTCTATTTTTTTTTTTTTTAAAGCACATGTTATACCTGAAGAATACTCAAAGTGACATTAAAGTCATAAGTTTTTTTAGCTGTTTCAAATGCTGATTAACTCACTTACAATGGATGCTGCTCCTTGATGTTATAAAGTTTTAGTTTCCTGCAGAATCAGCTGGTCCTCTAAGCACTGGCCTGATATTCTGTTTTGGGGTGGCTCCTTTCCCTTGCAGGGTCCTATGGAGCCACCCATGTGTGTGTTAATAAGCTGTGTGTCTCTACAAACACACAGGCGCAGCAAAGCAACACACTCCCTCCCCCCTGCTCCCCCTTCATCCTTCTTCCATTCTCCAAGCTAGTAGATGGACAGTTGCTGGAGACTACCCTGTCTCTTGTGATTTTGTACTGGGCAAGAAATTCAGGGAAGCTGAGCTGAGAAGCTTGGAATCAGCTGTTTGAAAACATGATGACTGTAAGTGCTTGGGGGAAAATGCAAAGAAATGCTATGCTAGGCAAAGTATATTTGTTTGTTCTGGATTCATTGTTGGAAACAAATAGTTAAAGAGTTTAATACTGCTTTAAAAACCCCAAAAAATTAAATATTTTCTATTTTCTGTAGAATATTATGGTGGCAGTTGCAATTTTGCATGTTACCCAATATTAGCACAACTGTTTGTGAAACCCATATTTTTAAAGAATATGTTTATTAGAAATGTTTTTAATATTCAGTAAAGAAGACATTACAGAAGTACACAAAAGAGATGGAGCATATAAAACGAGTGTAAAAAGACCAACGCCACTTCCTTCTCAGGCACTTCAAGGGTACAGCATCCAAATACTATAACAATACTCACATTATTACCATGCATTGTTAGGCTAGGAAGGACAATGACCCAGTGATATCAAGCCATGTAGCTCCATAGTGCTCACACTTGGTGTGAACATTCCCCCCTGGGGGGGAGAAAGTTAGAGAGGTAAGGATTAGAGAGAAAATAAGAGAGAGGGGGGAGAGATGGGGTACGGTGCAGTCATGGGTCTGGGGTTTTTAAAGATGTACTCCTACACAGAGGCATCTAGTGAACAGTCAAAAGACCACGAAAGCCCTCAGTAGTACAGAAATGCAACCAGACACTCCAAGTAGCATTAAATTTGGCATCTCGGTGGTACAGAGCCGCAGTAAGCTCCTCCATCCGGCACACAGAATTCAGTTCAAGCACCCACTCACGGGCAAAACCCATATTTTTAGTTAAAAAATACATTGACTTAATTTTAGTTCATGCAAACACAATATAATAACCATTTGTGTGTAAAATATAAAATATAAGACTGCAAGTAAATTGATAACAAATTTTGTGCCCCTGTGAAATGGCAAAACAATCAAAATTGTCTATAAGCTCTTTACAGTTCATCATTTTAAAGTTAACATTAAATAATGGCTCTAGAATTATTGTTCTCACACTGGCATGCACATGTACAGTATACCTATTATATGTATGCGGGGGTTTCAAAAACATTTTAAGGTGTCTTTCATTTATTATATTAAACATTAATTTTTAAAACTTTGTTGCCTTTTTTAATTTAATTTTATTTCAGCACCTTGCACAGCATGTGGAAGTGATATAGCAAAAAAGGGATATACGAGAGTGCTGTACTGCGCATAGTCGAACTATCCAACAGGCTATGTAAATATGCTGCACTGCGCAATCTTCTCTCTATTCCAGTTATCGTGTAATTTATAAATTGCCTTTACTTTTTTATTCTCCCTCATAGCTATAGCAAACATGAATTTGTTTACATGCTAAGGCCTAAGTAAGCCTATTGGTTTAATGATTTATGTACTATTCCTTATGTATTATTATCAGGGTTAATCACAAAAGGGTGAAGAGTTTGGAGAAGGCAGGAGAAGTGAACAATCTAGGACAACATAGCTGATTTGGAAAATGTCTCCAATTCAGCTAACTTTCCAGTTCAGCTATGTTGTCCTAGATTGTTCACTTCTCCTGCCTTCTCCAAACTCTTCACCCTTTTGTGAATAACCCTGTATGTTTTATAACAGCTACTTATTTATTCTTTTATTTTGTATTCATACTCTTGGCTTATCCTGGAGCCTGAGCTACAGAACCCCTTCCCCATAGTATGGAAATTAGAAGAAGGGGAGGTGTCCTGTCCTAGGGTGACAACGCTGCTGCACCTCTATGCATACAGTGTAGTAAGTGAGCATGTCACCCTAGGAAGGAAGTGTGTTAGTGGCAGTATCACCAGGTGGAAAAAAAAGCCTAAAAACGAATGCACCTACCACATGTAAACTGTACTTTATAATTTTTTTGATCTTGGCTTTAGGTACAATTTAATTAGCATCTATCTGAATCTTTTGGAAGATGTGTGAAAAAAATAAAAAATTTTAGTAAGATAATTTGCTATGGTAGTTGTCTTTGGGTGGCATAGAGTGTGATATTTGGCCTACTGTTGATGGATGTTAAAGGGTCACTTTATAATAGCACAAAAGGCTGCACTGAGAGTGGAGTTCCGCCACTTGTGATCAGGGGCCGAACTGCTGTGGGTACAGCCGGTGCGGCTGCATCAGGGACCGAAGCTGTGGGGGGGCCCAGTGAGGTCTGGTCCTGGGCCCCCCCCCCACCTTGGTGGAATACGAGGTAGTGTAGGGTCCCTGGGGCCCTACACAGGCAATGGGCTTCTCAGCAGAGGGGCAGGGTCTAATGAGTTCCAACTCCGACTTCCAGCCGCATCCCTAGTAACTGGCGGTGGGAGAGGAGAGAGTAGGGTGTGCAGGCGTGGATCTATATCTGCATTAATGACAGACTGGTCGTTCGTTCGCACCAGCTCTTCCTGCACTTTTAGAAGTTCAGTGTCCAGCCTTTTCCAGCCTGCAGCCAAGCCTCTTTATCTGTCTATAATGGAATGAACAGAGAGGTCCCCGTTCTTTGCCCTGGAGCCTGCTTGGCCATATCGCCTCTGGAAAGCTTCTGATAACTGAATGCACCAGCACAGGGAGAGAGGTCAGTTTTTAAAGGAGAACTATGAGGTTAGGGCTTTTCACTCACCTCATAGTTCTAGCCGACCTGTGACAATGAGACTGTCACAGGTCGGCTCAGTAGATCAGGAGGTGAGCGAAGACATAACGGCGTTCGCTCACCTCTCGATCCTGTCACGGCTCTCTGCCGTAATAGGGGAGGGGCTGGATTCCACCCTCCCCACACTGATCCGCCAGCGCTCACTGGCGGGTCGGACAGGGGAAGGGGGCGGGTACAGCTGGCTCTGCCTCTAGATAGGCAGAGCCAGCTGTCAGTCACGCAGCTGGGCGGATCCCGGCACAATTGTCGGGATCCGCTTCAGCTGCGGCATCTCAGTATACCGCGAGCTGCGGCGTCTCAGTGAAGCTCGCGGTATACTGAGCCTGGGGTGACGGGAGGACGCTAGTTTATGTCCTCCCGTTACCCTAAGGAGAACTATGGGGAAAAGACTTAACCCCATAGTTCTCCTTTAAGCCAGATAAAATACTATTAGTACTCTTTTTAATGGCACAGTATTTCTGAGAACTATCATAATCAATCAGAAGTAGAACTAAGCCTCATCTGGATGACAATTAGTTGACTAAAGCCTTGTTTATAATTAGCAATTGCCTTTAAAAAAAAAAAAAAATACTTTTTTTCACCTTTATTCTTTCTTTTCACTCATCTCAGTGCTGCTGATTGTCTCCAGCCTCTTTTAGAGTTGAATAATTTTTATTGTAAATAACAAAGAACATGAACAATGCTTAGACATAACTTTTAAGACAATGGTCCATTAGTGGCATCTATAATAAGTGCAAACAATGATATAAAAATCTAAGTAAGTCGTAGAAGCATTAAATGAAAGAGTTGGAAAAGATCGATCTCACACCAGGACTGTCATGGAGATACATGGTGTGTATTAGCAGAGTGCATAATGTAATTAAAATAACCAGTGTCTATGAGCGCCACATTCTGGAGATTGATCTATAGACACTTAATGTGCTTGCTCCAACTTCGGCTATGCATCATTGCTCTAGGCCAGCTTCCTAAAAGTTTCAGTGGCACAGCAAGCCTGCAATGTGTTTGGCATCGCCCCTTGTGATTCTCCACCAGAGGAACACGTGACAGGGTGACAACGTAAGGGAACAATGGGGAGACAATTGTTGCACTTTAACAGGAAGTGCCTGAGCAAGGACCTTTTATGGCAGGTATAATTTTAATGAAAGGTGTCGATTTAATGAGAGTTCAACAAATGTTGAAATTATAGTTGTATGGTAAAGCAGAACTCCAGCCTTACCATCAGTCTTACACAGTTGTACAGCCTCCTGTCATGTACTGAAATTGCTTACTCTGATTTTACAATGTGCATTAGAAAGAAGTTGCAGCAAGTCAGATAGAGTGCACCTGATTTCCTGGTTGGAGGACATCCAGCATCAACTACCATCTTTCCTCCTCAACCTTACTGTCCCTGGTCCACCCCTTTCATTCATTGGATTTCAGTTCTTTAAATCATGTGTAGCGCCCTCTAGAATGTCACTACTAAATCTAGAGAATGTCTGGACTGTAACCAGTCTAGATACTGATCATTCAGAGCTCTGCATTCCATAGGTGTCCCTGAGTCTGCTGGATTGATTGCTCCTCCTGTTGCTGAGGAAAAGGGAGCCTTGGCATACAGTGAGGGAGGATCCATCCTCAGACTATGACCATGCACCTGACCCTGACCAATCCCTGAGTAGGATGACTATGGCTATGGTATGGCTGAGGGCAGGAAATAAAAGGTCTGGGGACACTGTGCAGAGGTCTCTTCCCCCTGGGGGCCTCTCCCTAGGAGATCTCTGTGATGCAGATGGAAAGGGCCTGGGCCTCAGCACATGGCAAGTGCTGGGGGGCCTAGAGGCCTAGGACACCATAGGAACTTTGCTTGGGCCCCATACACGTGTCAGGTATTGGGTGCCTTGTTCTAAGAGGATACTAATACTAATCTGGAGTGCTCCTTGGCAGTTGCAGATGCTAAGGGCACAGAGATTCCAGATACTGAAGAGAAAAAGACCTGATGGAAGCTGGGCCGGAGGGAGAGTCTTCTTGTTGAGGGGTACCGCAGAGGAGCTGTTGAGAGCATCCGTCTGGGACCCACAAGAGAGATCCCTCACCCTATTCCAGGTAGCTGTTCTAGAAGAAGCCAGCGGTTCTTACCTGAGTCCAGAGATAGCTACCCTTCTCCTATAAGTTACTGGACCATCCTGGCTGCTCGCAGTATTGTTAAAGAAACCATTGGTCACTCTGACCGGATCCTGTTGCTATGGGCCTAAGCGGTTGCTAGGCGAGAAAGCAGTCCTTTGAAGAATCTGCCAAGGCATCCTACAGACCCCAAATCCTCTCTCCACTTGACCTTTACAAATAAACCTACAAAAAGACCCTAAGACTTGAGTCCATTCTGTCCGTGAGTGTCGGTGTGCTGTTGCTGAACAAAGGGGACCAGTGGCTGGAACAAACAGGTAGGAGAACCTCAATTCATACACAGCGGCTCCTTCGGGGGTGAGCGCTACACATGTTTAATACGTGATAATAAGATTGTGATAATACTGATAATACCAGTAAGGTCATGGTTTTTTTTTGGTTGAAATGTAGTCCAAGGTGTTTTAGAAATGTGCTTTTGTAAAGTACTTATCGAATGTTAGAGGACAATGAGCTTTTGTCAGTATATGGACGCTTTACGTAGACTGTATTTTGGAAAAATTAAAGTGCAGATAGATTTTAATGATTTAATATGCTTTCCATTTAAACTTACCACTTCTAGAGGAGCCTGGTTAGTGTCAACTTATGTGTTCTGCAGTGTTAGCTAACTTTAGTACGCACTGTCCAAGGCACTATTATGACAATTACGCAGACTAACCTTTTCAGTTAAACAAATTATCCTCTCTAGTTGTTTCTGATACTGATCTTATACTTTTATTTTTAAAGCTACCTGCAGAGTATCTTTAAGAGTCCATTTAGGAAGGCTGCCTAGTTTCTTGTCTAGCATATTTAACCTTGTATGGTGATATAATTTAAACATATTAGCTGGTAGTTGGCTCCAGTTAATGCAGATATACAGTATCTCACAGAAGTGAGTACACCCCTCACATTTTTGTAAATATTTTATTATATAATTTCACACAGCAATCGGTATAAAAGCCGGCTGCTGTGTGCAGCTTGTGTACCGGCTGCTGTGTGGGGCTTGTGTACCGGCTGTATGTAGCAGCTGCAGGCTGCTGTCCTGAGGATACAGAGTGGCCATGTGATGTGGGTGGCAGCTGAAGCACGAGGAAAGTTTCCTTCCAGGCTGGGGTGAATGGGAAGATGAATGTGCTGAAGAGAATCTGGGTGAGTGCATTTAAGGGTTCTGCAGAGAACATGCAGCACTCAATATAAATGCAGACATCGCAACTCTACCGGATGTTCCTATCTCTAGTAGATAGCGGACACCCGGAAGAAAAACATTTTATCCCCGAAAGGTTTACTCTGCTTGATCTACCAGAGTAAACCTTTCCATGCTGTCTATTTTTTTTTTCTGACATCAGGGCCGCCGTCAGTCAGAAAAAAAAAACAACCCAGCATAGGAACTAATAGCTAGATTGCTATTGGCTATTTCAATTTGCAGTAGCCAATAGCAGACTAGCTATTGCACCCACCCACTGCTGCTGTCAATCTGCAGAGGTGGACCTGAAGTTCTCCATCAGGTCCACCTCTGCTGACTGACAGGATAATTTGTGCAATAACCAGCTTGCTATTGAAAATTGCAATAGCCAATAGCAATCTTGCTATTAGTTCCTATGCCGTATTTTTTTTTTCCGGTCCTAACGGCAGCATTAGCTTCTTTGCTATCTGCCATCATTTCAGTGGGGGTGCTCTCTTCCTAGTTGTTGCATCCCACCCCGCGCAGAGGG
>NW_017306572.1:605249-646214 GCF_000935625.1 Nanorana parkeri
CCCCCGCCCGGCCGGGGGGGGAGGGGGAGGGGGGGGGGGGGGGGTTGACAAAAGGTACCACCCTGAAATGAGAAGGGCACCTCCCTGAAATTACTTATTTCAGGTTGGGATCCCTGTAAATGTGTTATGTACTATTCCTGCTGCTGTGTTCTGAGGCCTTGTGTACTCTTTAGGTCAGGTCAGTGCCCATGTTATGTGGCAGTGCTCCCATACCTAAATGTACAACATATAGATTAATTCATTCTGCTTGAGGGCCCTCCCACCCCAGAATGCTGGGAGAGTCTGATTAAGTGATCCAATGCATTCATGCCAAGGGACTGTAAGATGAACAGTCATAAAGTATTGATTTTGTCTTTACATAATCTTCCAGGTGCCCAGTGTTGTGTAGAAATATTGTAATGAAAGAGTACTGCGTTATTTACTGCTGAGCTTTGCGTTATTTACCACTGTGCTCTGCGTTCTTTTCTATGGAACAGTGCGTTCCTTAGTACTGAACTGTGCGTTCTTCACTACTGAACTGTGCGGTCTTTACTACTGAACTGTGCGTTCTTTACTGCTGAGCTCTGCGTTTTTCACTGCTGAGCTTTACCTTCTTTATTACTGTGCTCTGCATTCTTTACTGCTGAGCTCTGCGTTCTTTACTGCTAGCTCTGCATTCTTTACTACTAAACTGTGCGTTCTTTAGTGCTGAGCTCTGTGTACTTTATCACTGAGGTCTGCATTATTTACTACTGAGCACTAAAGGGTGAACTGGTAGAATTGAAGAATTTTAAAATCCAGACCAATATAGACTATTTGGAAAGTAAGGTAAATGGGAGATTTTTTCTGATTTGCCCATTTTGACCTAGATTATTCAGTTCCCCTGTCAATTCTCCTGATAATTCTACTGCAGTTCACCCAGGATAATTGGCAGTATTGAAAAATCTCAATCAAAATAACCAAACCAGAAATATTCTGCCATATAGCTTACTTTCCAAATCATCTATATTGGTCTAGATGTTGAAATTCTCCTACCAATTCCCCCGCAATTCAACTTTTAGTGAGTGGACCTGCTAATTTTAAAATAGTGTGGAGAAATAATTTCTGTAACACAAGAAGGTATATGTGGGTGGGGTATGTATATGGGCGGGGCACAAGGGGGCCCCATAATCTTGTAATGCCCGGGGGGGTGCATGTGTTGTCAGTCTGACTCTGGGCTGGTCCTCTCTTTTCTACTTCATGGCATACCTGTTTATTACTGAACCCACTCATAATGCTTGTGAACCAATAGTGTGCCACATAAGGCATAAGTGAGAGGCCAGTTTCAAATTTAGGAAACAAAGTTAATTTTTCTGGCTTTGGGAGCAATGGGTTTTGGTAGTCCTGGATCGTTTGAGAAAGCATAAAAAGTTACATGCATGCAACTGAAACTACCTGATAATTAAAGAACCTTGACCCTGTTGCCTTTTTCTTTTTTTTAGTTTCCCTTTTATCTTTTTTCAAAAGTGTTATGCAGAATAAACATACTCACATGCCCAGTAATTCTAGCATTGTCCTGATCCGCCAATCTGCTGCTACACACCGGGTCCCACATAGCCATATCATTTTCTGACGTCATTGGGAACTCTTTCTTTTTTTTGCAGCCGGCCCCTGATGACTTGCTGCCAGGTCCACCTTCCTCCAGCCACAGGTCCATCCTCTTCCAGCTGCTTTGTAGAAGCTGAAGCCTCCTGGGATATGTGACATGCATATCCCAGGAGACTTCAGGAGAAGGGTATACGTCATTCTAGTCCCAGGGGAGATCAAAGGCAGTTGGCAAGCTGCAGTATTAAAAAAAGGCTAATAAACAAAAAGTAAAAAAACTTAGTTGGTCTTTAGGTTTTGGAACGGTGGAGCATTGCAGTGATGTAAACTGCATTTTTTGAGTTAAGGTCCGCTATAATCACGTTTCAATTTAAAGCATATGCATATGTAACGCATATGTTAACACAATTACTATATTTTCATATATGCTTTAACATGATGTCATTGTAAAGTCACTTTAAACATTTTTAAATCCACTACTATTTTAACTACATCACTACCAGCATGTTAAACCCCCTTCATTACTAGGCCATTTTTCAGTTTGAGTGCTGTGCAAATAGGAGGTGGGGGGATAGGAGGCCATATTTTAGTAGGTAATTACATTTTCCCAAATTACTTACCAAACTTACCCTTTAGTCCCTCTCTCTGTAAGTTACAGATCTTTCAAATCCTACTTAAATAACCGCATGACACCGTATTGTACTTTTATAACTTCTTTATTGAGATCTGTTGTACCATTCATGTCTTAGCTTTCTGTAACTGACAAAGCCTTTATTACTTGTTAAAACTCAGTAATAACTATTGAAAATAAAACTGATATATAAAAACTTCAGGATACAAAATGTTAAAGTAGTGTTTACAGCAACCAGACATTCCACTTGCCATTTTTATGGTGGAGGTTTGATAATAAAAGGTAATAAATGAACAGATATTATGGACAACAATTAGGCTTTGCTGAGCATGCTGCAGATTTTGGACTCATTCCACTTTGTGTTTGCCAAGATCTTTCTATAATGTGTACCTGAACTGAAGAATCATAGATATGCTATGTTATATGGAACACCGAGAAAATAGCAGTGCATTTCCTGGTACATGAAGGTGCCTAAGCACTCTCGGTCCCCACAGCCTCATAGCTCTATAACTGCAGTTTGAGATCTAAGACACTGCTGCTTCTGACTGCTATTCTCAAGAGATTTGGAGTGAGATTTGGCAATGTCACTACTGTGCTGCTCATTGTTCTCCTTGCTGAAGGCTCTCACAGCAAAGTCCTGGCTTAATCAAGATGGCCGCCTGTGACCAGAGACACAGAGCAGAATAAGGCATGGGAGACAATATTTGGGAAAAGATCAGTTGCAGGGCCACTACAGACAAAACTGGTGACTGGTCCTTTGACCTTTGCCTGCCTTTTTTAAGTACAGGTATCATCCATCTCAGGGAAATACGAGATAACACCTTTAAAAGTAAAAATGTGAGGTAACACATGCAACTAGAAAAGGACTCATATAGAAGCTGTTATTAAAAAATTATCTTTTCTAAGGGCTTGTTCACACCAGCAGCCGTGCGCAACCACACGGCTGCTGGTGTGCATGTGGCTTTAGAGAGAGACAACTCCAAACAGTAGGAGCAACAAAATTGAAGACAAAAAGTCCCAGGAGAGATCCGACTGAGTGCAGTATTTTATAGTACAAAGCTATATATACATTTTAAATAAATGGGGATATCGGGTAACCTAAGGTGCAAAAAGGTGTGCAGGGAATATTTCTGTCCTGCACAGGATGGTCGCTCAATAATCCTCGGGGTGGAGTGCAGATGATCCAAAGCTCAGCAGCTAGAGGGACTAGATGTGTACTGGAGCGATGAGACAAGAATGCCGCCAAAAAAGTAGGTGCAAGACAGCAGCGGCGACCAGGTGGAGGAGATGAAATTATGGTGTTTCTTCAATTTAGACTTTTATTCCATGAAATACACACATAACTAACACAGTCTCAACGTGTTTCCTGGCTCCAAGATAGCCACTTCTTCAGGAGGGTGTGATGAGACACTTTAAAGGAGAACTATGAGGTGAGTGCTTCTCACTCACCTCATAGTTCTAGCCGACCTGTGACAATGAGACTGTCACAGGTCGGCTCAGTAGATCGGGAGGTGAGCGAACACATGCCGGTGTTCGCTCACTTCTCGATCCTGTCACAGCTCTCTGCCATGACAACGGAGGGGATGGATTCCCCCCTCCCCGCTCCGATCCGCCAGCGCTGACTGGTGGAACGGATGGGGGCGGGTACAGCTGGCTCTGCCTCTAGATAGGCAGAGCCAGCTGTCCCTCATGCAGCTGGGCGGATCTCAACATCGATGTTGGGATCCGCTCCGGCGTCTCAGTATACCGCGAGCTGTAGCTCGCGGTATACTGAGCTAAGGGTGACGGGAGGACGCTAGTTTGTGTCCTCCCGTTACCCTAAGGAGAACTATGGGGAAAAGCCCTGACCCCATATTTCTCCTTTAAGCAGGGTGGTAGTGTCTCCCGGCATGTGTAACTGGTGTGTGCTGGTGTGCGTGTGCCCGGACAGTGCTGATACACTCCATCGAGCAGCATTGCTCTGTTTTTTTTTTGCTAGAACTTTTTTAAAATTTCACAAGTAACATTTCATTAAGTTCTATGGGCTCACTGCCGTGTGAAGAGGTTGTACCGCGTCTCCCTGCAGTGTGCTTAAAAAAGTACTGCATGCCGTAATGCAGTGGTGTGAACTGTCACCACCCATGACAAGGCAAATTGCCTTGCCTTGCATACGGGTTGCGCTGCAAAAAACGGCCAGAGCAGTGCGAACGCAGATGGTGTGAACAAGCCCTAAAACCTACTTTTGTAAAAACTGTGTTGTGCCTTGTAAATCTAGTTTTACTACTGTTAAGTCTGCATTTTTAACCTAAAGACCTAGGGCTGCAGTACTATTTTTTCTTTTCACTGAGGATTTGTAATGTGGCAACAATTTGTGGCATCCATGCTCTTCACCAAACTGCTTATAACAGTAATAGAAAAATAACAATCTGGAACTTAAAATCCAGAGGGCACATAACAGTTTACATTTTTATTGTTTGATTAACCTCTTGCCGTCCGCCCGTAGTAAAAAAACGGACGGATACAAGGGTGCAAAACATCAAAGTAAACCTAACATAAATGCAAAGAGAAGCAGAGAGAAGTAACAACACTGACAGGACCAACATTCATCTATGATAATTATTGTCTATCATTTTGTAGACATTTTCCAAATTTGAAACATTACAATATTGGAATTATGTTTTGTTGGTTTATGTTGGCCATGATACGCAATGCGTTTCACACTTATGGATTCATCAGAAGAAGGATTCAATAATCACAGCTCTGCATGGTCATCTCAAA
The DNA here is from genome assembly GCF_000935625.1 of Nanorana parkeri. NCBI lineage: Eukaryota > Metazoa > Chordata > Amphibia > Anura > Dicroglossidae > Nanorana > Nanorana parkeri. The sequence continues at coordinate 610,201 of NW_017306572.1, forward strand.
CCTGTACAAGCAGAACAGCAATGTGGGAGAGATCACAATCCCCCTGGGTGGGGACATTAAGGGTGTAAGAAAATATAATGCCAAAGGAGCTGGTTAAAAGGGTCTAGTGTCAACACCTATAGTCCATCTACGACATTAGGCTCCATCGGTGCCCTTAAGCTCCAGATTGTTTTTTTCTTATTATCTTTTGGGGTTCAATACTCATGAGCCACACATTTGGCTCGTTGACATATTAAAGTCCTTATAACAGTAATAATTATGCACACTGAAGCTATTAAATTAAAGTTGGCCATCAGCATACACATAGGCAATCTATTGAACACAGCAAACACTCTCTGTTTTTAGACGTTTATAAGGAATAATAATAATCCACAGCAGCTATTAAAGAAAACTTGACAGGTTTGAGTATCTGCTGAAAGGCACCCATAGGTTTTCCAATCATCGCCTATTCAGTAGGTATGGCAGTTGATTATCTAATGTGTCTTGATAATGGCTGTGATAACAGCATTACACCACACTTTCCACATGCAAAATTAATTCTAGTAGAACGAGCCAAAATACTGACATCAACTAGCTAATGACAGCACGGTTTATTTTTGTTCTTATACCCATCACAAATGTGTATTTTACCTAGTGACATGGTTTTAAACCATGCACAATATGGTGTATCAATTAAAGTAATTTTAATTAACTTTCAATTATGATTATGATTAGAAAGAGCATGTATGTCTTTTGTTCTCAAGTCAAGAATGACACACACATATGCTGCATTTTGTTGAATAAAATCAGCCTTCAGAAAACATCATTTTATTATGTCGCTTGTGAAAGCCTGAATTTACTGAACAATAGGCAAAGAACTGCTGCAGCGTGCGAGATATAAATAACTATAATGCATTATACCTATGGAGCACGTTACTTTAAAGTTTAATCTAGCAAAGAAATTAAATCTAGGGAAAACAACTAATACCATTTTAGTATTTTGACTATTTAAAGTGTATTTCCACTTTTGCAGTCAAATTTGAGAAATACCCATCTATATGTTTATTTGTTCCTGTTCACACAGCATGCTGAAGAATAACTTTAAAAAAGTGTTACCTTTTAGATGTTTTGTTAAAGCAGGCAACATGACTGATTCCAGGTGTTTCCAAGCCAGGGCCGGTGCAAGGATTTTTGTCTACACAGGCGAAAGTGGATTTTTGCACCCCTCCCCCCCACGCCCTTAGTTGGCTGTCTATACATCTCTACGCTAGCACTAGCCTGGACTACATTGCTAGGGTGTAACATGGTCAAATTGCAACCCCGCCTTACCTGAATCGCAGTGTTGCTTTTTGTTTTTTTAAGTTGTGTGGCTGTGCGTGGCTCCACCAACAAAGCCACGTCATCCATACCGTCTGCCATCTTTTTTTTTTTTTGCAAATGCATGCGTTTGCGGGGGCTGGGGACTTTAATTTTGGGGGGATTTTTTATTTTCGGTTATTTAATTTTTTTTGTATTTTTTATTTTAGTTTAACTCTTTTTTTAAAACTTTTTATGTTTTTGTATTTTTAATTTTAGTCTATTTAGCTTTGTTTTTTTAAACTTTTTTTTTCCACTTCATTGCTAGGAGCAATAACCAGCCTGCTATTGGATATTTCAAATTGCAATAGCCAAATAACAGGCTGGCTATTGCACACGCTCACTGCCTGCTGTCAATCAGCAGAGAAGGGACATGAAGGAGAAAGTTCTCCATCAGGTCCTCCTCTGCTGATTGACAGCAGGCAGTGGGTGGGTGCAATAGCCAGCCTGTTACTGGCCATTGCAATTTAAAAGAGCCAATAGCAGGCTGGCTATTGCTGCCAGCTACTGGATTGGAGACAATCGCTTCTGAAAGCAGGAGCGCAGCGGGGCGTGGGGGAGGGGGAGTGGGCGGCACAGGGGAAGGAAACTCACAGACTGTCAGAGGTTTCTCCTTACAGGCTGTAATCAGCTATCTGTCCCCTCTGACACAGATTGCTGTAGCCGATTACAGCCTGTAAGGAGAAACCGCTGACAGTCTGTGAGTCTGCAGTGGGGAGAATGGGACGGGCACAGTTATCTGCGGGGATGGTGCTACGATTTCTCCGCCCCCCCAACAGTGCCTTCAGGCGGCCACTTGTGCTGCCCTGCACTAGCGTCGGTACTGTTCTCAGCCCTTTCACAGTGGTCTGTCCTAATGGAAAGACTTGGGACTGAAGTTTGAGGATTGTGTTTATCTGATACGTTTTATTAGCATACAATGGGCAAGCCACCTCAGTCCCCTCGTAACCCCTCCTAAAATTTATAAGAAATAGAAGTAAAAATAAATTTTAACCCTAAAAAACCGAAGCCATGTAAAAGCAGTTTAAACTGCAAGAAGCATTTTAACTTTTTTTTTTTTTTTTAGCTTATGCTATGTATATGGAAACATGTAATAAAATATAAAATAGGTGTTATTTCAATTTGGCTGCGAAAGTAGAAATATACTTTAAACCAGGGCTCAAAATTTCCACTCGCCTGCTCGCATTTGGCGAGTAAAAATAAAGTGAGGATGAGTGGAAATTTTGGTCTCCAAGTACCGGTCTGCGGTCCAACTCTGGCCCACGAGCCGGTACTATGAGGCCAGCTGACATGTCAGGCACGCGATCGCAGACCGCATACCTGACTTGTGGGAGCAGCTCCACGGCCTGCATCTGTGTCGGATGCATGACCACGTCACCAACCCGCCAAAAATCGTACAATTTTTGGCAGGTTTTCCAGCGTGCTTGGAAGACGAAAGTCGTACGACCTTACAGTAGCAGCGGCTGCACGCTGCCCATACACTTGCCGATTATCGTACGATCGCGGGATGACCCAGCGATTATCGTACGATAATCGGCAGGTGTATGGGCACCTTTAGTGTATGTATATATTAGGCCCCATCCACACCTACAGTATATTTCAGGTGTGATTAGAGATTCCTGTGTCAGGAACTTGCATTTTCCTGCAGCAGGAATCTCTAATTTGCCGTTTACAAGCGGCAACTATCATAAGGTTATTTAAGAGGGTGTGTTTAGGGGCGGAGTTAAGGCTGGAGCAGGGTAAAGGTTAGGTGGGGATAACTGGTGGCTAGTAACTCTTAAGGCCTGGCCTTGACATTTTGAGCCCTGCTTTAAACTACAATTTCATTACCCTCCATGTTTTAAGCTTGCAAGTTATCAGAAGCAGGGCCCTCCTAACCCTCCTGTCTTGAATTGTATTGTGACTGTACTGTCTCCCTTTATTTTGTAAAGCACTGCACAAACTGTTGGTGCTATATAGATCCTGTATTATAACAAATATAGCAATTATATACAATGCCAGGATTTTAGTACACGTAGCATTTTTTAATTCTTACCTGATTTTGTTCTTTAGATATTGATTTAGGTCATGCGTAGGATCCTGCTTAATCATTACTAAGTGAGAAGACCTGCCTTCACTATAATCACATGATCCGCCCTTTCACTTATATCTACAGAACATTTATGTCTTTTGTTCTCAAGCCAAGAAAGGCACACGCGTAGGCTGTATTTCTTTGAACAAACCAGCCTTCAGAAAACATAGTTTTATTATATCATTTGTAAATGCCTAATGCTGAGCAATAGTCAAAAAACTACTGCAGCGTGGGAGAAATAAATAACTATTATACATTGTATCTTTTGGGAGAGTTATGTAAAAGTACAAATTAGAAAAGCATTTAAATCTACAGAAAAAAAAACAAACCCAATTTTAGCATTTTGAGAATTTAAACTACAGTTTTTGTTGAATAAAGAATACCTTCCTAGGGAATTACCTGTATTTCAAGAATTTAACCTAGCATGCATTCAGATTTGTTTCTGATTCTGTTTTTTAGATATTGAGTTACGTAATGCCAATGAACTAGTTGACATTTTTGTAAATTAATGTAAGTGGGAAAGTCTGGTTTTCACAAAATCACATGAGCAGTCCCGGTGTTGTAATTAGACCACTGACCCTGCAACAGCATCACTTTAGAGATTCATAACTCTTTATTTATTACAGGTATTTATATAGCACTGCCAATTTACACAGCACTTTACATAGTTGCACATTCTAATCAGTCCCTGCCCTCAAGGAGCTTACAATCTAAGGTAGTCAGGAGTCAATTAACCTACCAGCATGCCTTTTGGAGTGTGGGAGGAAACCCACACAATCACAGGGAGAACATGCAAACTCCTTGCAGATAGTGACCTGGCTGGGATTTGAACCTGGGACCCCCTGTGCTGTAAGGCAGAAGCGCTAACCACTATGCCACTGTGCTGCCTATAACTCTCCAAAAATGAAACTCTCTTTGTAGTACAAATAAAGATACATTTCTTCTGATTTCAACTTAAAGGCATAAGCCACCTTTTTAGAAAAATAAATGCATACACATCCATGAAAGGAAAACGTGAGCCTGCAAAGTATTGATAATATGAACAGTGGATCAGGGGTGCAATCCTCAGGCTCTTGCACACTTTTCCCCAGCCCCAGGTCCATACCGAGGTCCAGACCTTTGGTTACGGGACTGTAGTAAGTAATCAGTAGGCAACAAGTGCAGTGATGTCACCACACTTGTACTCAGTTGAGAACAGGCCGCACCGATGACCTGCGGGCAGCACAGTACAGAATCAGCAGGCAGTGGCAGCATCAGGAAAAGGCTGGGATGGTAACTTGCAGGCAGCACAGTGCAGAATCAGCAGGCAAAAGAATACAAGAAAAGCCATGGTCAAAAGGAAATGGAGCAGCAAACAGAAGGGTCATGAGGCAAACTGGGTCATCAACAGAAGGCCAGGAACAGGATCAGGGTTGCAGGTTTCAGGATACAGCTGAAGATCTGTCAGCACTGGAGGCATGCAGAATTCATCCTTAAATAACCTACCGGATTCACAGACGTGCCAACATCTGCAGAGGTGCACAGCTATACACAATCCTATTAGTAAGACGATGCACACTCGTTTGCACATGCGAATGTGAGGACCGTACATATGGATGTAAAATAAAACATGGTGGACTATTCTTTTATCTAGTAGCACTGCATCAATTATTGGATTAGGGTGTAAATGATGGAAAATGCTGTGCACATAAATCATTTCTGTTGAAATGGCTGCTTAAAACCCAATCACTGAGGATAAGGGCCTGTGACAACAGGCTTGTGTTTGCATCAGACAGGTTTTGCATTCCCATACAAATCTATGAGAATTTAAAACTTGTTACATAGTTGTTACATAGTTACATACACTTCCTAACAGAAGGTCCAATGCAGGTCAGAAGGAGGTCAAATGCAGGTAAAATGCACCCGCCAGTGAATTCTGAAAGACCTATGAACCATCTGAAAATGATGTCAAACTGATGCCATCGACACACAACCAAAAACTAAAACAGAATGTTCCTAGGCCTGTCTATACTTCACTACAAAGTTGCAGCATTGCAGGATATAAACATTGACTGTCCCTGGTCAAGTCACTACATTGAGTTCGCCAATTTGCCTGAATTTTAAGGTCTTTGCACCTATCACAAGTTGATGAAGAGGGAAAGGTATGAGATAAGGCTTTTTTTGTCAAAATCCAACATACAGGTGAAACTCGAAAAATTAGAATATCGTGCAAAAGTTCATTTATTTCACTAATGCAACTTAAAAGGTGAAACTAATATATGAGATAGACTCATTACATGCAAAGCAAGATAGTTAAAGCCGTGATTTGTCATCATTGTGATGATTATGGCTTACAGCTCATGAAAACCCACATCCACAATCTCAGAAAATTTTTGGCAGTGTGGGCAGGTGCCAAGTCCTGCTGGAAAATGAAATCAGCATCCCCATAGAGCTCATCTGCGGAAGAAAGCATGAAGTGCTCCAAAATCTCCTTGTAGACGGCTAAGTTGCATTAGTGAAATAAATGAACTTTTGCACGATATTCTAATTTTTCGAGTTTCACCTGTATATTGTATATATTGGGCTGCACAAGGGCATGGTGGTTAGCACTGGGGGTCCCTGGTTCGAATCCCGGCCAGGTCACTATCTGCAAGGTGTATGCATGGGTTTCCTCCTACACTCCAAAGACATGCTGGAAGGTTAATTGGTTTCTGTCTAAATTGTCCCTTGTATGTGAGATAGGGACCTTAGATTGTAAGCTCCTGGAGGACATGCACTAAAGAGGGAAGAAAATGTTTTCTGCATAAGCCACTATTTCTTAGTTCATAAAATGAGCTGCTGCTGAACTGATTTCACAACAATCGCCCTGTCTTCTATTGCACATACCTCTCTTACTCCTCCTCTGTTTGGTTTATAGCGGGGGTAGGCAACCTTGACACTCCAGTTGTGATGAAACTATAAATTGCATGAGGCATTGCAAGACTCTTTTCAGCCACAGGCATGGCGCCCATATTCAGAGGCATGATGGGATTTGTAGTTTCACCACAGCTGGAGTGCCAAGGTCTGCTACCCCTGGTTTGTACAATGCATCTGTCTAAAATAGAGACAAATAGAATTGTGCCAAATGTATTGCATGCACAGAAATTGCAGCAACTCTGTCCCCTCGTGTGTCTATTGCCTTTGTAAAAGACCATTCCAATTTGTCCTGTGAACACCTTTGCTATTTTCCTTATTGTCTTTGAAAATTACCTTCTTAAAATATAAATTAGAGGGGTTTTTTTGTTTTTTTTAATGTCCTAGTTTGCCTGTGACCTTCTTTATGAACCTGTAAGCTGGAACGTGGTCCACAATTTAATTAGCTAATGGCCCTGGCAGATACTGTATGGTTTAAGGAGGTTGTATGCTAAAAAGGCACATCCATTTACATAGATGGCTGTAGCTTTTATAATGCTATACTAGCGAGTAGCACTTAGTCACATTCAGCTTTTCAGTAACATTGAAAACATTTCATTACAAATCCAAGTGGTTTGACTTTCTCAGCTCATTTTAGTGTTGGGAACAAACTCTTATCAGTTCCAGCAACATGGGTCTCTAAGTCACCCTAATTAAAACACCCTGGTGTCATGAAATGTTGTTGGACATGTTCTCAAAACTCATTTGCACTGAAGAAATCATTGGAATGATTCTAAAAACACATTACTAATTCTAGCTGAATGTGACTGACAGCTACCAGCTAAATCAGCTAAACCATGACTTGGATAAATGAAAACCATAAGACATTTGTTTTAAATGTAGTGATAGATTACTATTACCATGATTAGTTGCAGTTCTTAAAATTAAGTATCTTACATCCAGTGGGGAAACCACAGATAACTGGCACCGGATAGTCATGTCAATTATAAAAGATAACCGTGACTCTAAGACTGATTGCAGCAGCTTATCCCAATCATGAATGTGCTGTTACACAGTTGTAAAAATATCACACAATTCATAGTCATAGTTAATATTCATATTAATGTGAAGTGAGAATTTACATAGTTAATTTTCCTTAAGCCATTTGCTCATTGGTATTGTATAGCTGGTTATTATACTGCCATCTTGTGGTCATTTTGGTTATCGCACCATGTTTTTGTGCATTCCCTCCCCTTGTGTGTAATGCACCGCCCTTCTTCTCCATCTAGTCGTTTAGTGTCATGGCTGCCAATAGCAGGACCAGATGTACATGCTAGCTTGGAAACATTATCATCCTTGACCTTCAAATACCATCTGTTCATTCATCTGCTGTATCCTGTTGTCTGCTGTAACCATGCAATAAAGCATTTTGTGGATGAAAAGGTATTTGGTGTGTTCAGCTATCTGATATCCAGGCATAGAGGTCTTAACAAGGGCTAAATTGCTAATACAACAAAATAAACAGAAGAGAGTAGGGAAGAAGAGAAGAGTGCTTCTAAGAGCAGACTGATACTGCATCTTGCATAGGTATGATATTGTTCACCTTTGTATATGGCTGAAATACACATTTGTGTAGTACAGCCAACAGGTTGGTTTGCTCATGGTGCAAAGTCAGGCGCTGTTGTTTTCCAAGTACCAGCTCACTCAGAGTGCAGGGTTAGTTCTGCTAGAATACAATAATTAGGGATATCAGATGATAGATTTACAATGTACGCCTGCAATGTAGTTATAACTAATATATACCTAATTATTATTATTATTACATAGTATTTATATAGCGCCAACAGTTTGTTCCTCTACCCGTCAGCTATTCATCTTTATTTTTAATATACTTGTTATAGTAACTTTTCCAGTCTTTGTGATGGTTTTACTCATTTAAGATTCGGGTATTTCAAGGCACTTTTATTTTTTATTAGTACAAAATCTAAATAAACCCCTATAAACACTATTTAAATAGATTGTGTAGATGCTGTCAACTGCACCCAAAAAAATAGGAAAATAGGAATAATCTCAAGGAGAAGAGCAGCAAGCAGGTAGAAAAGTCATTCTTCTACATGGCTGTTTAATGTGCCATGACATATCTAATGTGTGAATGCTCTTTAAAGTTATTTTCTTAAAAAATAGCTTTTTATTATAGTGCTTTGTGCAGTTAATATTAATAGCTACTTCACATAGTGACTGATATATTAAAGATCAGTAATACACACTGCAAACATCTTTATAAGTGTTATTGTCACCTGCTACATTGTGATAATACTGCTTGATTCATTAGTAACAAGTAACATTTCAGGCATCTCTTTTGATGTCAACACCTAAGTTACGAAAAAAACTTTTTTTTACAGAGATAAAATACCCAAAACCTAGATTTTCACATTGCTTTAGTTCTTTTATAAAGTATAACCAGATAAAAACTAGGATTTATTCTGGTCTGGCACTGCTGCTGTCATGTGATGGGCAGTGCAAGGCCATAAACAATAAAATTAGGGTCCCTCTTAAAACAAACTATTAAGTGGTCTCTGCCCCTGCTAAACCCATCATCTGTTCACTGGGTATGAGAAAATTGGACAATAGAAGTGGTCATTGAGGCTGGTATCATCATTGGACGAAACAAATGCTTACAAAGATATGCTAACAACATTCTATCTTCAAGAACTCATGCTGAAAAAACATAGGATCAGTGCTGGGGAGATGAGATTTGTAAACTTCATATTGTACTCTAAATCTAATGCTTGTGTAAAATGAATCAACTACCCCTGGCATTCAACATGTAGCTTGTTTACTACATGTGACCTGCAAGCTGCTTTGCTCCAGATCTTAATTTTGAATTTCACCAATCGCAAACTTGTAAAACTGTCGTCATCACGCTAATTACTGTCCATGTCAACTTGACTTGCTCTTATGCTATGGTTAAATTAACAATTGGCACATACAGATTACTTTTCTCTGTGTCATTGTGACAGAAGGGCGTAAGAGGGAAGAAAGCTCTTCTTAAAGTGGATTTCCACTTTTGCAGCCAATTGGAGAAACTCCCGCTATACATTTGTTATGTATTTATATTCACACAGTATACCTAAAAATATATTTTTAAAAAGATATTTCTTACCTTTTAAGTTGTTTCTTTGGAGCAGGATTTTACATAGGACTGCAAGCTATTCTGAACAATTTCAAAGTACAAATAGAGGGACAAAGGAGGGAAAGTGCATTAACTTATAACACTAATAAAAGGGGAAAGCTGTGTAGGATTTTAAAGCGAGTAAAAAACAAAATAAAAGTTAAAAACGGTAAGTATCAATTTTTAAATATTTTAATTCTTATTTTATTTTTCGTAATGCTATGTAATTGGGAACATGTAACAAATATAAAGTAGGTGTTATCCCAATTTGGCTGCAAAAGTTGAAATGCACTTCAGTTAAAACCTAGCATATAGACAATCAAGAAAAAAGCTGGAGGAGGAAGTTTCATCAAAAATCAGCATTTTAGAAGAGGACCAGGTTATCCAATGTAAAAATGTTTAAGATGCCTTACTAATACCATAATGAATAATAATAGCAAATTTAGAAAAATTAAGCTATTGTGCAGCCCTCATTTGCTAAAAATGTTGTACTGCACCATTTATAAGAAATAACTCTTGGGTACCAGGGAAGTAGTCTGTCATCTTGTCCAAAGCCTACTTGAACAATTTCCCACATCTACCAACAAAAGTTCTCATCAAATGCTCATCTTTAGTCTAATCAAAATGCAATTCTATACAAAAAGTCGCAATGCTATACACAAAATGGATAATGTCTAACTACTAGACGGTTAGCTTGGTCTTTCCATATGGAATTTATCAATAGAAGCTCTTATCTATAGAGCTAAACCTATTTTTATTTAATTTAAGTTTGCTTTTTTGTTGCAATAGGGATGCACATTTGATGAGTACTTTAGCTGGTAGCTGCTACATTATTTCACTACCAACACACTTGTGTAATAGATATCTTCTGGATAGTATCAATTGCATTCCTTTGTGAGTCACACAGCATGTGTTTGTATTAAGAAAGCGTAGCTTGCAAGGTACATTACAGCATTCAAAAGATGCCAGTTAATATGAAACTGTATGGTAGCCCAACGTGTGAGACTATTGCCAACAAGCAACAACAACAGATACTTTGAAAGTTCAGGGTTCACGAAGAGTGCACCTCATTCTTCTTCCTGTGAAAAAGAGAAAGCTGATGAATAGCTGACAAAGAAACTATTTGCTGCCGTAATAAGAAAGGATGTTGGTGCTTTAGATCAAATAACCTTTCTGCCCAATAAGGACTGTCTCGCTCAGTACAGAAATGAGCCTTCTCTCACCACAATTTAAGAGCCAGGAAAATGCATTGTTTCACAGTATGTTCCCAATTTGAAAAGAGCAATTTTGTTTTGTCTCACTATAATGCCATCTTAAAATCATGCACTTATTCTGCCACTTTACCTTCTAACTAAGATGATACATCATTTCAAATATAGGACACATGCAGTGAACCTTGCTTTAAACCAAACTTAAAAAAGATAGAAGCACAGGATGATAATCATCATAAATGAACCCTAACATTTGAATTTTTTTATTTGTTGTGTGTGAAATGTTTATAAAACAGAGAAAATATCAATGCTATATATAAATTATAAGTACAGAAAATCCTAATTATGTGTTTTTTTTACATTACAACAGAATGTATTTTTCTTAAAATAGCTTTTGGATATAGTGTGCAATTATTTCTTAGTGTGCAAAGATATGCAGCAACCACATTTTATTGGTCTCTTCTTAGATGTCATAATAATTATTTAGTGTAGAATGTGTTAAATTGGACCTAATATATGCATTTGGTTTCTTTATATGGAATTATTGGCAGGTAATAGTGTCCTTCTATGTTATTTGGCCCTTAGCCATAGTTTTTGATTGCTCGAATGTGGCTATGTCAACATAAACTAATTCACAAACGGATGAGTTAAATGTAGATGTATGTAAAACTCAGCCTAAGTGCAGCTTTTGGAGGATTCACAGAGTCCCTGAACCATCCCATAATGTGACTAGCATGCCAGTCATTTTGGCCTAGGAAACTTGGAAACCTGGACTCTTGCAAAGCCCAGGAGAGTATAGAGTCTGTGAGATGTCATTGCGTAAAGCAGATGGATCATTGCACGGCAACATGGGGTTATAGTCGGAGGCTAGTTGAATCATTTGCATGTATGTGTACTTTGTGGTGGAATGAAGTGCTGTTAAAATAATGGCTACAGTAGGTCCCTGGATACCAGCCACTTGGGGTGAATCACAGCTCCAGTCCACGTTTCTCAAAAATGTGGGATGTTTTGATACACCAGTGCCATGAGTAACTAGACATGAGCTAAAAAAAGTTCTGCTGCTGGATGAATGAAGCATGAGAAAGAGTAAGTGTCAGCTCTTTGGCAAGTAGCGCCTGGTTTCTTCCCTGTTCGAAGTTCTGCTGTTACTTATCCTCCTCTGGCCATGACATCCAGGATATTTTGTAAATTATCACTTTAGTATGTGTGCCAAACCACTCCTTCAGCATACTTTGAAAACTGTTTTCTGTTGATATGTGTAAAAATAGTTCCAAGAGTGGATCCTAAACTGTACGCTTTTGTGCCTGGATTTGTGTTTCACCCTAAATAAAATAAATAAGCACAACAGTCTGCGTGGCATCAATATGGATACTATTTTCAAATTCCATTCTAAAATACCTGCATTAGACAGTGGCGGAGCTAAGGAACAAAGGGCCCTGGTGCAAGATTTTTTTTTGGGCCCCCCCCCCAAAATAAAAAAAAACACACCAGGGACCCCGCAGATTAGATCCTAAGACAAAAGCTAAAAACATCATTTGCTAATTGCTCCTTGCTGCCATATTGCAACTAGATGTTGATTTATAATTGGCATGGCAACCATCACCACCTCCTTAAATGTGTTAAAGTGCTTCAAAGTACTAACTGCATATATTTTAGTGTATAATACTCTTTGACATTCTATTTGACATTTCCCATATTTGCATCTACACTTATTTGTTTTTAAAAAGCCTCTAGGTGACAGGTTTTCCACACCTGCATCAGGTGGCAGCTCCATGCCTTCTAGCCCTGTTTTTTGTCTTGTTTTATGTGAAAACAAGATAAAGAGTTCACTGTGTTCGTTTATTTAATAAAAGATAAAAAAGGACAGCAAAGTCCCACACAGCTTGCACTAAATGATAGACTATGTGGGGTTGATTGAATAAAGACGATGTAAGATATGTAATATCTGTAGTAACGGGTGGCAACCACCTGTATGGAACTCCACTGCGGATAGCATCCAACTTAAAGTTCATATAATCACAAAAGAAACAATTTCAGTTTAAATCACTGTATTCAAATTTTACTGACAGTAGTATTCACAACATAGCCTCTAACTCTGTGTCATCAACCCAGAATCTTCAGCGAGCATAAAGTCACTCTCTCATCATTGGCCACAGTGCATGATACTTGCGTTTTTGTAGTGTGTGGATCCACTGAGATAGAGAGGGAGAGTCCAGGGAATACCACCGGTCCCAGACACTGTTGGCCTAATGGGCAAATTGACAGTGGGGTGGATTATCCAAAGGAATAGAAACTATTCACTTGTTCTATGTCTATGTTCATTATGTAAAGGTATTGTGCACTTAGCTTAGTGAATGTGGTACATTATGTTGACTTGAATTATCTAATCATGTGCAAGCATTATCCATTTTTTTCTATTTTCCTGCACATGAATGGGTATTTACAGTGAACACAGTTTCACCTTATTTACGCACCTCAATTAACATTCACCTTGCAGTGTGAATATCACTTGGCTAAGTAAGCAACCTCTGCTGCTTTAGCACATCAACCCTTTCACTTTTAAAGTGCATCTAAAGCCAAACCTTTTTTTAGTTTTGAATAGACTTTGGAGGGGTTAGAACACCTGTCAGGTCTTGTATGACTGTCTGTCATATGTACCCCCCCTATTTGTCCTGGTGACTAATATCACCCGCACAGAAAGTGAGGGATAATACAAACAATTGAAATGCCACCAGAACAGGAACAGAGGGGAAATGTTCCAGTGGGGACACTTTTTTATTGACAACTGTCTAGGAGAGGATTTAACTCAGTTGAGAGATTTGCTCTAACTTCTGGTGTCTGCATAATAAGAAGAGAAGGGATACTTCTCAAATGAAACACAAATGGCAAACCATTGCCTACTCAATCCAAAATGAAAAAAAAGTTTTAGCTTTAGATATACCGTAAGGGATTTCCTTGTCAAGGACAGTCACCTGGCAAGTCAGTAAGTTGATAGAAGTTGCATTTGCCTTCCATTCATTGATCAGTAAGTACCCATGAAGTCAAGTCAGTACTAAAAGTGAGATGAGAGATTACTAAATGCGTACAACTATCTTTAAAGGCATAGCCCATCTTCTAAAAAAAAAGAAAACATATTAAATGCACACACAATAATTGAAGAAAAAAACAGCATTTATTACTTTTTTGCATGTGCGCCCTACCTACAACCCTCAGTTATGGCAATAGAGGAATTAATCAATGGACTACAATTTCGGTGACATCACCACACATGTAAGCCATTGATTACTTCTTTCATTGATATTTATGAGTTGCTCTATTATTGGTGGCAGATGGGAAGTGTAGTCTTTTCATTCACGCATCCTGTCAGTGTCTGTAGGAAAGGAGAGTGCAAATCCTGTGGGGAGAAGAACCCTGCTATTCAGGTAAATGTGGGGCCATTTGAGGGTGGGGGTGGTTAATGTGACCATTCCTAATGCTACCCCTTAAATATGGGTGTACCAGGAAACACGGTAGAGTTTACTTTTAACATATTTTTTTGTGGCATCAAAGCATACTCAATGCATGAATATTTTGTACTACATGTTGTAAGACAAATAGATTACAAATGGTACATTGCATAGATGCAAATATGCATTGCATAGAAGAATATTGCTATACAATTACCAAATTGCCTTTTATCTGTTATAAAATTATTTGTATAAGGTACCTGATTTATTATAGCTCAGTATAAATCTATTCTATATCGCCTCGGGGGGAATAAATACAATATCACGATTTGTGGTGAAACTGGCTGCCCAGGTATTATACAGCTACAGAGGTTTTGTGCTGTGCCTTTGAAATGTAGACACACATTGTTCTGCTGGCAGGCATTTCTCTGCATTTGTCTCTATTTTTAGCTAGACAGCAAACATGAATATTGTGTATACTACAATAAATTGTGTTCAGTATTGCAAATATTTGAGTGTACATATGATTTTCTTCTTTTTGCAATACTTATATTAGTAAATATTGTAACGCAGAGATGATTAGAAACCTGAAAACACTGCCTTTATTTATAAGCATTTTAAATTATAGGCACTTGAGCACTTGTTCAGTTTTTGGACTATCTCAGTTAAAGAGGCTCTGCAGTACATAATATTATTTTACAAGGGTCAGTCTGGAACAGCTCTATAACCAGCAGCAGATACTGATGGGTTGATAGTGAGGTCCCAGCATAGAGTCCATAGTTTCAGATTTTTGTGTATCTGACTCTGGCTTTGAGAAGACCTTCCAAAACTTTGCATAAAAACAGTTATTTGTACATTAATATACCTTAGAGTGACACTAAACTCAGGAGTTAAATCTATAAATGCATTCAAATAACAATACTGTACCTTATTTGTGTATCACTCGGCTGTAGATCCTCCAATCATCTCTAAATCCATACTGTCATTGTCTTTCCTTCTGGAGGGTGGCTACTTTTCTTCCCCATGGTCCATGAGTGTGTGTGTTGTAAAGTAGCCAATGCTCCAAGCTCACTCACGTAATGAACTACAGTCTCAATACAAATAAGTAAATTAAACATGAGACTTTCATTTACCACAGGAGCGAGCTTGGAGCGGTGGCTACTTTACAACACACAGGGACCATGGGGAACAAAAGTAGCCACTCTCCAGAAGGAAGGACAGTGTCAACACCCATTCAGAGGTGATTTGAGGATATACAGGTGAGTGATACACAAATAAGGTCCAGTGTTGTTAATGTTAAGGTACTTGAATGGATTTTTAAGATTTAGCGCCTTAATTTAGTGTCACTTTAAATATGCATTGTTCTATGACAGATATAGAATGTAATCATATACACGAGGGCATATTCCTAAAGTTACATATGATCTAATAAACAGTTATTCATCCCTCCTTGAAGTTAGTGAATCATTGATTTATCCATTATTCCATATGCATTTTTCAAATTACTTGATTTTTTATTAGGGTTTGTTATGCTTGTATTCTCTCCCGATGAAAGCAGGCCGTACACAGTTTAAATGTTGCCTGTTTCCTGCTGAATCAGACAAAATTCTATCCATTAGTGGCACTGCCAGGTGAAGATTTGTCAGCCAATCTGGTATTCTGAAATCTGTGGACCACAGCTGTCTGAATTCAATAGCTGGCAGGGAAGATTCCTCCATCCACGCTCTTTAATGAGGATGGGGAAATCGAGTGGTTTAGCCTGTGGGATGAAGAAGAAAAATGGTAAGGTGTTTTGGCAGCTTAAGTATTAATTAGTAAATCACAATTATACCCTGCATGAGTGCAGTACTGATAACACACAGTTGACAGTATTACCCTCTTCCATCGACATGATTAGATTGTCACCTATAAGCCTAGAGCTCAGACAGGAAATAAGTTAATCTGCAAGAAGTTAATTGCTTAAAAGAGGGCTAATATTTATGCTCTGACAGGGACAGAATACAAGTGAAAAACAGCACACACACATATCCCTGAACAGTAAGACTATGCTGCTATTAAAACAAAAGAGTGGAGATTTAGGATATTACAAATTCCTATTCTTCACTGGTTCTTATTAAAGTCAAAAGGTTTTTAAGCTATTTCAAATGTTTATTAAATCACTTACAATTGATGCTGCTGCTTGATGTTTAAAAGTTAAAAGTTTACTGCAGAATTGGCTGGTCCTCTGAGCACTGGCCCTGATATCCCGCTTAAGGGTGTCTTCTTTCCCTTGCAGGGTCCTATGGAGCTACCCTTGTTTGTGCTAGCAAGATGTGTGTGTCTCCATAAACATTTAGGCACAGCAAGGCAATCCATTCCCCTGCTCCCTGCTCCTCTCTCCTCCTTCCTTTCGTCTTCAAGATAGTAGATGGAGAGCTCCTGGAGACTGTGCTGCCCCTTGTGATCTTGTTTTGGACAGGAAGTTCAAGGGAGCAGAGCTGAGATAGTGGAAGCCAACTGTTTAGAAACATGATGACTGTAGGTGCTTGGACAGAAATGTACAGGAATACTTTGCTGGGCAATGTATATTCGTTTGATCTGGATTCATTACTGGAAAAAAAGGTTTGAGGGTGTAATACTACTTTAAGCCCTTATTCAGCAAAAGTTCACTGTATTTAAAAATGTGATTTTACACTAAGATCTAAATTTGCACATACCCACATTTGCCCTACTTAGCAACCCCTGGAAATGTATTTGAATCCCACAAGAAGATGAGCATGAATGCAGGTAAAAGTGACTATTTTTGGATTAGGCCAAACTTTATAAATATGGCCCAATGATCTAGATACCTCTTATTTATAACAGCCCTGCAAAAAAAAAAAGAAAACAAGAAAAAAAGTTAATGTTTCCTAATTAACAAAAAAACAGTATCCAGGATTCAATATTATTTTATAGCAAAGACTGGATTGAAACATTTCCATGTTACCCTGTGTCTGATCACAAGTCTGTTGTGTGCCAGTGCTCCCTGGTTCATTATTGCATATATTTCTCCAGCACTCACAAGCAGCACAGTCTAAATAAAGGTAACAAAGGTACCAATGGAAAAAAAAAACTGTTTGATCTACTGTTCAAAGAGTTTGTTAACATCCAGACATTGAAAATCATGCATTTGTGTGATGTATAACAGTAGTCCTGGCAAGCAAAATTATAAGCAAATATGACATGAGCATAAAAAAACCTGTGCTACTTAATTTATTAAGATGTTTTATTAAGCAGTCTTGAAGCTGTCCAGTGTTGGCAGATTCAGAAAACATCTGTCAGTGTTTTAAACTGAGAATATATACCGTTGTTTAAATTGCACTACTGTGAAATGGTAATCGGTATGTATAAGATATGCTGTGCGGTACTTAAACAGAGTCTGGGATATAATTGGAAATGATTACACATATGGACTAATTAGAATGGTCTGTTTATGCTTTTAGCTTGGTGAACGCAGGTGACAGAAATTTTCAGGATAAATGCTGCATAAATAAAGACATCATTATTAACATTTCTGTATCATTTTGTCCTGTTTGTAATAAAGTGTGCCCAATCGCCCCATTCTGTCTGAACAATATGCTCATTGTTAGTTAAATTTTTTTTTAATTACTTATATGTTGACTTGCCTACCAGCAGCTTTTACTCTATGGTAAATAAGTCATGTAACCACACTCCTTACCTTTCTTACACAGCTTGTTTCTGTAACAACCATGCATTAAGTGACATGATGACTAGTATTTGTTTGAACATGTTTGTATGTGATGTACCCAATGGCTGGACAAGCTAAAAATCAACAAAAACAACAAACCTGAATCTGAACATCATTGAAGTCATTGGTGTCAGAATTTGGGTGGGCTGTACACACCACACTCCCACCGATTACCTCGCTAGACACCATGATTGATGCTGAATTTATTTCTGGGGACATTAATAAACATTCTAAAAGCTGGTAAATATGTAATTTTTATTTGATTTATGAATTTATAATGTTGAGTTTAAAGACACGTGTGTGTCTTTTAACTCTATAGAAATAGTTAAGGTGTACTAATGTACCCCTTTACTCATTCCCTGGAAGAGACTGGATATATGGGGGTTGATTTACTAACCTATAAACACGCCAAAAACAAGTATACACCTCTGTAGTGTGATCCCTCCCAGCATGATCTATTGGTGGAATCTAGACACCTTTGTAGTGTGTACACACCCAGCAGGTGTGTTGTGCAAAGCCCTGCATGAATTACAAGGTGATGTTGTGTAAATTAGCTCTACATTGTGTTGCTTGCGTTGATGAATGCAGGAATGTAAATGCATGAGCTAACCATTTTTGTCTAAACTGTGAAGCAGCATTATATATGCATCATGTGCATGATTTTTCCATATATGGCATTAGTGGAAATATGCTTTTAGAGACTTTTTGGTTGATAAATACGTTTTGCTGTGTAAAAATCACACGCACCTAGTGCGTGCGTGTGTTTAGGTTAGTAAATCACCCCCATGGTCTCATTGGAAGCATGGTAACCTCAACTCCTTAAGTACGGAAGGCAAGTAAATTGTAGTATAGTGAATCTTTGCTTATGTTCCCCATATCACTCATACAAAACTATTTTCCTGCTCTCATGGTAACATAAGAAAGTGCTACCTTGAATCATTTTACAGAGCAGAATGGAAGAAAATAGCTTCCTTTACAACAGATAGCTCCAATAGAGGAGGTCAAGGCAAGATCGATATTAACAGTACAGTTGTTTTTTAAAACAGCCTTGGGTGACTGGCACTGAGAAACAGGATTTGGTAGTCATTGTTCTTATTTAATATAAATGTTACACATATGTGTTACTTAATGTATATGGGAACTTAGGGAGATGGTTTAAAGCCCAACTTCTGTCAATTCATGTTTTTTGGTTGTGAATCTAGTGTGGATAATTAGTACTGATGGTGTTTTACTGCTGTCTGTTAGCTGCTGTACTAATAAATATGTATTTTCTGCTGTCTCTGGTGCAGAGATTTAACATTACTTTCTCCCCCTCTGACCCCCCTGTGACCGTGATTGGAAGTATGGAAAGATACCCCCTGTGGGGAAACAGACAGTGATACAAATCTAACAAAGGTTCTCCACTCCACCTTCTCCACTCTGTCCAAAACAAATCAAAAATAGTTTTAGCTTGAATTGGGATTTAATCCTTAAAGTGACACTAAACTCAGGAGTTTAACCTTAAAAATGCATTCAAGTACCTAAACTATTACCACAAATGTAGCTTATTTGCACATCATTCAGCTTTAGAGCCTCAAATCATCTCTGAATCCATGCTGACACTGTCCTTCCCTCTGGAGGGTGGCTATTTTTGTTCACCATGGTCACGGTGTCTGTTGTAAAGTAGCCACCACTCCAAGCTCGCTCCCATGATGTACTACAATCTCACATTTAGTTTACTAATTTGAATTGGGATTGTAGTTCATCACAGGAGCGAGCTTGAAGCAGTGGCTACACACTCAGGGACCATGGGAACAAAAGTAGCCACCCTCCAGAAGGAAGGACAGTGTCAGCACCAATTCAGAGATGATTTGAGGCTCTATAGCTGAGTGATATACAAGTAAGGTACATTTTTGTTAATGGTTAAGGTATTTAAATACATTTTTAAGATTTAACTCCTGAGTTTAGTGTCACTTAAATGCCATGCTGTGGAGTATGGGAATGCATGAACATTTGTAACTGATGAAAATTATAATTGGTTTAGCAGTTTTAGTAATGTTTTAGGCACTGTTGACTGCAACTGAGTCTTAGCCTGGTCTCATGACAGTTCTAATGTTAGCTACATAGAGTTCTGTATAGACTGATTTACATTTCGAACATCAGCTTCTTAAAAATGGCAATATATTGGCCCCTATCAACAAAAACACGTCCTCTTGGGAATTCAGAAAAAAATGGCAAGTGATGCCTGGGGCCCCAACATGAAGAGATTAAACACCACAGTCTTATATCACATGTTCAAACCTGTCAGCTAAATGACAACAGCGTTTGATTAGGCAGCCAGTACATTGTACCATAATCAGCTCGGAAAGGTGAAAATGAATGGTTGTGCTTATTCAAGTGATAAATTTAAAGGTTGCTAAGTAACACCACAGCAAAGGCAAGTGTAATAACATATATATAATACAATCCAGAGGTTAAATATAAACTCTTTTTAAATCGGATCTATGGAGCAATTTAGAAAACCATGTATGTAACAATGCTGGTAATTTAGACAACAAATTAGCGTAAGTGGCATTTTATAAAGAGGTACTCGTCTGTAACGAGTAATGCGATGTGTGTAGTTTCTACAGGTGCGCTGAGTTAAAGCATATATTAAGCACTGATGTACAACTGCAGGCGATAGTTATATTACAGATGCATTATATAAGAATACATTAAGCCACTCTTACACTGAAATTCCAATTATTATTTTACCACTGAAGCATATAATTCCTTCTTGGCATTTTTCCGGTCTGCAAGTTTCTTGAATGCTGTCAGTTGGCTATGTATAACTAATAGTGCAAGAGGTCCCAGGGGATGTAATAACCACATTAAATTGTATTAAATTATTAACTACTGTAATTGTCTTGAAATTGTACACGCTGCTAATCAGTAGTTGCCGGAAATTTGAGCTGTTTACATGTTAGAATAGCAGTGTTTTTCCAACACTGAGATGGATTTTAACAGTAGCCGGAAGAGCAGATTTTGCGAAACAAACAACCATGATATTTAGATGTAGTTATTTTTTCCAAGATAGTATTCATAGTGTAGGCATTCATTTAAAGTGACATCACATTCAGCATAGCATGTGCAGTACCCATCCAGCAAACAGATGCTAAGTGTGATTCAGCATCACATATTCTTTCATTAATTGAGAGCCTCAGATATGCAATCTCCTTAGTCTGTGACCTTTACTATACAGTAGTTTTTATAAGACTTAGGGCTGCCATAGATTTGACAAATTAGATTCAACTAAACTAAGCCATTTTGCAGGCTGTTAGATATGTGCACTTAAATTGTACTATGTAAAATCTCATATACACTTTTACATGTAAATGTAATTTAAATATTTTTTAATATGTCTGCAGCTTTTATTAAGATAATACCTAATGATCCTGCGGTCCTTGTTCAGGCATTTCCTGTTATAAGGTGACGACACTCTGTCCCTATCTCCCAACTGTCCTCCTCAGTTGCCCCCCTGTAACATGGGTTTCTGATGGAAAGTACACATGGCCATTTCAACACGCATAAGTTAGACATGGTCCACAATTATCACAATCAGAAAACCCAACTAGTTAAATGCCATGCAGCCATGAACTCAAGCAAATTGAATGAGCTGAACTGAAGGAATTGGCTCCAGAGATGTTGCCAGAGATCAGCAGCATTGAGATGCAACAAAGGATGACAAAAAGTAAGAACAAGTAAATATGTGATAGTGCTGGACCAGCAGGAGTAGGATTCCGTTTTGATATAAATCTGAAAAAATGGTGGAGCACTTCATGGAGGAGGCAAGCCGATTATAACAGTATGTGTGTAGTGTTTGAACCTTGTTATGGTCCTATGCAGCTGCGTTGGCTGTATCTGACATTTCTGTTCAAATAAACAACTCAAACAAGATAAACTTCAAGTGAGATGAGAATTTTTTAAGAGGGGAAACGATGAGAACAAGAATTGTATTAAGAAACAAAAATGGCAAATGTTTCTGATACACAATGCTTTAGTAATGTAAATGTCATTCTGGTAGGGTTACATCTATTTTAATCCTGCAATCTACTTTGTTGACATTTTGATAGTTTTTTCCTGAATGAGAATAGTAATAGAAAAAGTGTGTTTTTCACAAGTAACATTAGCCTATAATTTTGAACAATGTCTCTTCTTACCACATGCCCACTTAGAATGACTATTTGATATCAGTTTAATTTTTGTTTATTTCTCATATAGCACTGACATATTACACTGTGCTTTACAGAGCACAGAGAATCATTCATTTCAGTCTCTGTAGTCTGAATGAGGTCACGGTCTAAAGACGAACTAAACTCACCTCCCCTCGCTCTTTTGCCAGTTGCATCATCTTTGTCTGGTCTTCTTCTGGGTACAGAATCTTCAGCCGTCTTGATTGGCCAGGCCAGAATTACATAACTCAGGGGCATGCACATGGGAGTTCATTCTTTCTGGCACCGAGGTATACCAAAAATGTACACTGCATGCGCGGCTCAGTGTGTGTTCTAAAGAATATTGCGAAAAGGCATGTAAGTTTTGTTTTATTACAGCAGCAACATAGCATGTCTCTTATAAAATAAAGAGCCTGCCTGCTCACGATTTTTTTTTCAATTTAGTTTCACTTTAATACCACTTACTGGGACCCATGTTGAAGGAAGACAACTATGGCAATTGTGTTCTGTAGTGACATTAAGGCAGAAGGGAGAGACCAATAAATGGTGCATAAATCGCGGAAGTGCTCATTGAAGAAAAAAAACCCTCATCTGGTGATCTCTGGTGATCTCTGGCTGGTGAGCGGAAATCAGTCATGCATGAGGCACCGCCAAATAGTAACAGTCACATATGTTAAGCCCCACAGGTTATGAGGTTTTCACTTTTATTTGAATTGAGCATTTGCTCTGAAATTTGGGCATTGGCATAGGTTTGTAGAATAATATGGGACACATTTTGTAAAATTCTTCACTTGTTGACATAGTTACATAATTAGTCAGGTTGAAAAAAGACACAAGTCCATTGAGTTTAACCTATAGAGATAAGAGGGGAAAAAAGAAGAAAATCCTAAAACAGGATGCTATACCCACAGTTACCCACTGTTCATCCAGAGGAAGGCAGAAAAAAATCCTATTAGGTATGGTTAAATTTTTTCCAACAGGGAGAAAAATTCCTTCCTGTTCCCATAAGGCAGTCGGATATTCCCTGGATCAACAATCTCTGGGGCTTAACATACCTCAATATCCAGTAATATTCTGTGCGTTTAGGAATACATTCAGATTTTTTTTTTTAAATAGTTAACTGAGCTAGCTAGAACCGCTCCTGGGGGAGTCTGTTCCACATTTTCACAGCTCTAACTATGAAGAATTATTTCCGTATGCAAAGGTTAAACCTCTTTTCCTCCAGACGCAAAGAGTTGCCCCCTTATCCTTTGCAGTGAACTTAAAGTGAATAATTTAGCACCAAGCTCACTATATGGACTGTTTATGTATTTATACATAGTGATCATGTCCCCCCTTAATCGCCTCTTCTCCAGAGAGAACAAATTCAGGTCAGCTAATCTTTCCTCATAGCTGAGTTCCCCCATGCCTCTTATGAGTTTAGTTGCCCTTCGCTGCACTTTCTCCTGTTGCACAACATCATTTTTGTGAACTGGTGCCCAAAACTAAACTGCATATTCTAGATGAGATCTTACTAATGCTTTGTACAGGGGCAGGATTATGTCTCTATGTCTGGAGTCTATACCCCTTTTAATACAAGAAAGTATTTTGCTTGCTTTAGAAAATGCGGCTTGTCATTGTAGAGGCAAGTGCCCCCCCCTCCCCCCGGTTGTTACGTCACTGTATGAAGCATGCATGTTTTTAGTCCCCAAGTGCATAACTTTACATTTATCAACATTAAACCTCTTTTGCCAAATAGATGCACAATCACACAGTGCATTCAGATCTGCTTGTAAGTTGGAGACATCATGTAAGGACTGTATTCCACTACATAGCTTGGTGTCATCTGCAAACACAGAAATGGTACTTTTAATCCCCAACTCTATGTCATTTATACTTAGATTAACAGTAAGGGGCCCAACACTGAACCTTGGGGGACACCACTAACAACCTCAGACCATTCAGAGTATGAATCATTGATCACCACTCTCTGATTACAGTCTTTAAGCCAGTTTTCTATCCAATTACAGATTGAATACTCTATACCTACTGATCTTAACTTTTACATTAGCCGCATGTGGGGAACTGTGTCAAACGCTTTTGCAAAGTCCAAGTATACTATATCCACAGCCATTCCTCTATCCAATGTTTTACTCATTTCCTCATAAAAAGAAAGTAGGTTTGTTTGACAACTTCTGTCTTTTGTGAATCCGTGCTGACTATTGCCTAAAATATTATTTTCAAGCAAAAACAAGTGCATGTGATCCTTGATCAAACTTTCAAGTATCTTCCCAACTATTGGAGTTAAGCTTACAGGTCTGTAATTACTTGGTAAATACTTGGGTCCCTTTTTAAATATAGGCACCACATTAGCCTTCACCAATCCATCGGTACCAAGCCAGTTCTTACAGAGTCTCTAAAAATTAGATACAATGGCTTTGAAATTATACAGCTCAATTCTTTGAGGACAAGTGGGTGTAAGCCATCCGATCCAGGTGTTTTGTTCACCTTAATTTGTCTAACTGTTTCTGGACCATAACAAGAGTAGGCCATTGTGGTCTATTGGAAGCTATGGCACTGCCATTATTGACTTGAGTGACATCCTGTTCCTTGGTGTGCACAGATCTGAAGAATTTTTGAATAGATTTGCCTTATCTTTGTCCCCAGTTACCAACTCTGAGTTATCTTGTAAGGGGCCCACATGCTCAGAACTGATTTTTCATTACTATTAATATATTTTTAAAAACATTGGGGGGGTTAATCTTGCAATCTTTTGAAACCTATCATTTGTTTTGAATC
Source organism: Nanorana parkeri (assembly GCF_000935625.1). Taxonomy (NCBI): domain Eukaryota; kingdom Metazoa; phylum Chordata; class Amphibia; order Anura; family Dicroglossidae; genus Nanorana; species Nanorana parkeri. Next base: position 635,002 of record NW_017306572.1, read on the forward strand.
CTTGAGATCTTTATTTCCTTTTTACATATTTTGCTATATTCTTTGTAGCTTTCAAATGATAACAGTGTTCCTTCATTTTTATATTTTTTAAAGCCCTGTTCTTATTCTTTATGGCTTTTTTAACACTGGATGTCAGCCGCATGGGTTTTACTTTAAGCCTTTTAAATGTATATATTTACATAATATTTAAGGTCACCTGCTTTGATTGTTTTGCATCCATTTAAAACAAAAATTATTTTTCTGTTGTATTCATTGAAGGACAAAGCAGAGATCTTGATTATCTGAGATTTGGGTAAAGCGTCATCGTCATAAGTAGGCGATTAAGAAAAAAAATTAAGGCACATCATAGGGACCGCCCCTGACTGTGGTCAAACTGACTGCCATCTCAAATACAATGAGACCAAATTGTTTGCCCTCCTATGGATCCCGAAATCACACTGTATATATATACACACCAATCAGCCATAACATTATGACCACCTATTGAGTAGGTCCCCTTTTGCCGACTCGTTGAGGCATCGATTCAACCTGTAAGTTACGAGGTGGGGCCTCCATGAATCAGACTTGTTTTTATCCAGTGCTTCCCATAGTTGCTTGATTGGACTGAGATCTGGAGAATTTGGAGGCAAACATCTCAAACTCATTGACCTCGTTAAAACCATTCTTTAACCATGTTTTAAGTGTGGCAGGGCGCATTATCCTGCTGAAGGAGGCCACTGCCATCATGATGGGATGAACTTGGTCTAATACAATGTTGAGGTAGGTGGTATGTGTCAAAGTGTCAAAGTAACATCCACATGAATGGCAGGACCCAAGGTTTCCCAGCAGAACATTGACCAAAGCATCACACTGCCTCCGCAGGCTTACCTTGTTCCCATAGAGCAGGGGCGCCCACAATTTTTCGTCTGGAGATCTACTTTTCAAATGATGAGCTCAATGAGATCTACCAGCAAAAAAATACCTGCATCAGGGGCAGGAGGGGGCGTGGCTTTGCATTGAAGTCAATGGCACCGCAGCCAGGCACCGCAGGCAGGCCCCTCACCCACGTTAGTGCCTGCGTTCCAGTCCAGTGCGATCCGCAAAAATGCTACAAGCACTATTTTTACAGATCTCATTGGACCAGGATGCAGGCACCAATGTGCCTGCGTTAGCGATCGCACTGTGGGTGGGAGGCATGGCTGCGGTGCCATTGATTTCAATACAAACCTGGCTGGACAGCACGCATGACTGGGCTACTAATATAGAGGGGTATAACCTGTTTAGGAGGGACAGAGGGGGGAGAAGGGGGGGGCGTTTGCATTTACGTAACAAATAATCTAAATGTGCATACAAGGGACGATATCGCGTCAAATAATGGGGAAGACGTGGAAACCCTATGGCTGGAGCTAGATATGACGGACACTAGCCGTAAACTTCTCGTGGGTATTTGCTATAAACCTCCAAATATAGGGGAAGAGGGAGAAGTCAATCTTCACTCACAGATAGGAATAGCTGGAAGAGAGGGCAATGTAGTCGTGATGGGTGACTTCAATTACCCAGACATCAATTGGGCCAATGGAACTTCGGGTTCGGCAAAGGCGGGGCGATTTCTAAACATGTTGCGCGACAATTTCATGGACCAGATGGTGGAGACTCAAATTTTTAATTTTTTTTATAACTCTTGGGGGGCTTTTGGGAAATATTAGGGTTGTAAAATAGAAAAAGAAATTGAGGACACAAAGCCCTCAATCTCTTTTTCTGCAGCCTCTGTTCTAAATGAAAGGAATTTATTCAGAAACTATTTACTATCATCCAGTTTCTGAATGGGGAGGAGCCTCTGTACAGAGTGCTTCTCCCCATTCAGAAACTCATGAATGAACAGGAAGTGATGTAAATCACATCCTGCTCATTCATAGCTGGGGATACATAGTACAATGTATCCCCAGTTATAAACACTGGAGTAATCAGCTGATCGCTCCAGTGTTTGTCTTGCACAGAGTTTAGGAACATAGCACTGATATGTACCTATCCTCCGCCGCTTGGCCACGCACACAGGGGGTTCCTTCACTTCTCCTCGGATCCCTGCTGCATACAAATGGGGAGAGCAGGGGGGATCCACCTAATGGGCACCCTTGCCATAGAGCATCCTGATGCCATCTCTTCTCCAGGTAAATGACACACACACGCACCTGGCCATCCACATGACGTAAAAGAAAACGTTATTCATTAGACCAGGCTGCTTTCTTCCATTGCTCTGTGGTCCAGTTCTGATGCTTATGTCCCCATTGAAGGCCCTTTTAGCAGTCAGCATGGGCAGTCTGACCAGTCTGCAGTTACAGAGCCCCATACACAACAAACTGTGATGCACTGTGTGTTCAGACACCTTTCTATCAGAACCAGCATTCATTTTTAGCAATTGGCGCTACAGAGGCTCTTCTACTCTACTCTTCTTCTGTTTTATCAGACTACACAGGCCAGCCTTTGCTCCCTATCAGTAAGCCCTTAACTTGCTGCCTGTTTTCCTCCTTGGACAACATTTGGTAGGTCCTAACCACTGCAGACTGGGAGCATCCCACAAGAGCTGCAGTTTTAGTGTTGCTCTGACCCTTGTCTTGCCATCACAAATTGACCCTTTTCAAAGTCACTCAAATTCTTATGCTTACGCTTGCCCATTTTTTCTGCTTACAACACATCAACTTCAAGTGTTCCCTTACTGCTTAATAATTCCCACCCACTAATGTCTATGCATAAAGGCTTGCACTGTAATTAAAATACTTATAGACGCTCCAGGCCTTTGCATCACCAAATCTATCAATTTTTGCATCAATGTTGTTGAAATTAAAAAGGGGAACCTCACACTATATTTTTGCAAAGTATTCACACAATGACAATTTTTAGCTTACAAGGTCACCACACGTTTTACATCACAAGTTTCTTCAGAAGTGTTTTTTATTCCAAAGGAAAAGGGTTCCAAGCTGCCCTGGGGAAGGGACCATTACCATTGTAATGGTGTTGGTTACTACATGGACTTAAGTAGGATATACAAAGGTAGATTTTTGCACGACTGTTTGTTAAAAAAAATACAGTCGGAACGTTCGATACTGGCATCAGAAACTTGCCGATTGTCGTTAGAAATTTCATTGAATTTTTCGCTTTTATTTAACATTCTATTTTGGAATTAATGTGTTCAGTGTTAGAAATTTGTTTGATCAAAAAAAATTCCAGCATGCTCCTTCGAAAATTTTCAGGAACAGTGTCGTTTTCGACTGTCGATTGCACCACACTCATTGATAGAAATTCGAACCATGTATACTAGAGGTGCTCCGAAATGGAAATTTCAAAACCGAAATTTAAAAAAATGTTAGGCCGAAACCGATACCGAAAATGTTTTTAATTTTTTTAAATATTTTATTTTTTATAAACTTTTTAATATTTATTTTTAGATATAGTTAACATACCATATCCTCAATTATGTACACACACTCAGCGATCAGTGATCGCTGAGTGTGTGTACCTTGCTTTTCTCTCTGACACGCTGTCACAGGAGGCTGATCGAGCGGTGTAGAGAGGAAAGCCCAGCCTCCTGTGACAGCGCTGTCTCCGTCCCCACACCGCTCTGCCGGGCTGTGATAGGCGGCAGAGCGGTGTGGGAGGAGACGCCGCCCAATCACAGAGCTCTCCACCGCAGCGTTCGGCCGGCTGTCACTTTCTTTTCAGCGGCCAGCGGGGAGAAAAGAAACCAGGGATGCGCCGAAGTATCGGCCGAAACATGGCTCTTTCGGCATTATGCCAAAAGTGCCATTTTCGGCCGATATGTTTCGGCGCCGATATATCGGTGCATCCCTAATGTATACCCTACTTTAGTAAGCTCTAGCTTAAGTTGATAAAAAAACAGAAATCAACTGAGGATCAAGCAGTTATCTGTGTGGGTTGATTTGCTAAAATAAACATTGTTGCTTGCACATGATTGGATACACATCTTTGCCTTATTCAGTAAACTAATTGATCATTCACTTTGCAAAGTGAAGATTCTCTACTCTTTTAGTAAATCAACCCCACTTAGTAGGGTTTTGAAATGAATGCTGTGCTTGGAGAGGAAATAGCCATTCTGGCAAGGAAAACCAGATAATGCATAGCTTCCCGATTCATCTTATACAGTACGCTGTATGAAAACTCCCCGAGCTTCAATACTGCACATCACATTGATTTAATTATTTCTCTCGTCTCCTCTGGCTAAAAGAGGCTCAAAATGCATTTCATAGATGAATAAGTAACCACTTGTTCTAAGACATAAGATAAACATTAAAAGCTGATTATTTGTACATTTAAAAAAATTTATATATTCGTGTGTAGTAAGTGTCTGGGCAAAATAAGATAAAAGATTTGATTTAATTGGCTTGGTGCCATACTTCTAAATTACATGTCGAATCAATAATGAATGTCGTTCTAGACACATCACGATTCTATAATTTTCTCTCTTTAGATGCACTAATGAGGTTTGATTGCTATATCCCCTGCTAAGCCATTAGAAATCCCATTTTAAAAGCAAAGAGAAGGTGACTCACAGCTGTGAACTGTGAGCATTGGTTTTATAATTAATTTATCAAGGATTATGTTAGTAAAGAAACTTGCTTTTGTTGCTCTTTTTTCTGGCTACTGGTATACTTTTGTTTTGTTCAGTTGAAGGTTTACATGGGTAGGTTTCTAATCAATTTAATGTTTTATTTTATGAATCATGCTGTTCTTACCTGATAATGGACCAGAATGTCAGCACAAAGGTTAAACAAGACCAACTTTTATGGTGAATGCCCTCCTTTGCATACCAGGGTGAAAAGTGGGCATGCCTTGCTGGATATGTTTTAATGGGTGCGACTTTTTATAATGGCATGGGTAAAGAAGAACTCAGGGAACAAATTGTCTTAATCATTGCAGTGGGGCTACCCCTGCACTGCAAGGTTAAGTGCTCGTTTTAGGCTAGGTGCAAAAAACCCAAAGATATACTCACCTGAATCTCACAGCCAGGGAATTTCCTCTTTAAGTAAACTTGTAAGTAGCTCAGATCACGTCAAGTAAGGCCTGCAGCTGGAAGCAGCAAGTAAGAAATGTTATCTCTTTAATAGAGATGTTACACTCCAGCACTGTCCATAGCCCTTCTGAAAAACCTGTGCAAATGGAAACTTACTGTAAGGTTCTATTTGCATTGCCAAAAGTATCTTAGGTCCCTTTAAAGTTGAATTCCAGGATAACCAGAAAATGGTCTAAATGCAAGAGGAACATATATTCCTGCTGTACATTCCTACTGAAATATTTGTGTATTTTTTTTCTAGATATGTGCAGCAATCTAGTGTAAATCTGCACAGGAGCTTCCTGTAATGAAGACCAGTCACCGCTGCTCTCTCTCCTTGTGCAGGATGACTGGTCCTGTATCCACCCCCTAGTGGGTGGACCTGCTCGGTTCCTTCCAAAGCTCAGCTCCCTGTGCATAGTCTCTCTGACTATGTGCAGCACAGTGAGGATCTAATTGCTACAAGGTACTATCTGGTTTTGCCAAGGAATTTTGTGCACACAAAGTAAATTTATATCCTTTGCGGTTGTTGAGTAAAATATTTAAATAAAGTGTAAAATGCACGGAGTTCAGCTTTACATTATTTAAATTTTCTCCCTAATTAAAGTAGAGCTATGACCTCTCATGAAAAAATATATATTGGCTGCAGCACTTAATTATACCTATATCTGCACACGCAGTTTTCTCTTTGTTCCACTGCAAATCCCACAAACACGTGTTGATCCTGCCAGTAAAGCCTACCTAATACAGCTTGCTGTGATGCTGTGGAAATGGTGCTGCATTGCTCCTCAATACAGAGCAGAGTTGCCAATCTCGTGCAGGCTATGCCTGCTTGCAATACAGTAGGATGAAATAAGCATTGCAGGGGGTGTGGCTATCTGCATTGAGACTGCTGTAGCTGGTCAGTCAGCTGGTCAGTCAGCACCTGGCCACACCTAGTCTTTCTGACTGATTTCTGGATTGATAACACTGCCTTTGCTGAAATCCCCCCACTGTGAGCTGCAATGTCTGGGAAGGGTGTGTGAGAGACACAAATAAAAAAAAGATTTGGCTGAGTTAGGGAAGGTTAAGGACATTTTAAGTTTTGTTTATGAGGCTTGTGCATCCTATTGTAACTGGATTGGGTACTCATTTAAACTGTCATACAAGGGATTTTAGTTGTACTACATTTTGGAATGGAAAACTTCAAGCAAAATAAAGCTTAATGTTGGATTAAAATTAATCCATCCCAAAACAGTTGTGCTAGCGTTCACTTTATATGGAGATGGAATTTAAAGGTGACTCTTTTCCTGCAGTGCAAACAGTCGACCGCTCCAATTACCAAGCCATACTAAGCAATAATCACACCAGAAGTGCAGGCAAAATAGGCACGCCTCCGCCTCCAACATATGATTCTTTTTACAAACAAGCCGCACTTCGACAGATCTTCATAAGTTAAAGCAACTTTTATTGATATAACAAATACATACTGTGAAACAAAACTCCCATGTGTATAACACCTCCCATGCGTTTCACTGATCTGGCTTAATCATAGAGGCGCTACTATGATTAAGTCAGATCGGTGAAACGCATGAGAGGTGTTATACACATGGGTGTTTTGTTTCACAGTATGTATTCATTATATCACTACAAGTTGCTTTAACTTATGAATATCCATGGAAGTGCGGCTTGCTTGTAAGAAGAATCGTGACTATTTTCCTGTTATGTCGACTGTGATTGAGAACTAGGTTATGGATTAAAATTCATCAGTGTGTCAGTCTTTGTTCTTGTGATGTGCTTCTGTATCATTCAGTTAACACTTGAAGGATCTGTACATTCTGACTTTTTATGTGAAACTGCAAATTGCAGCTCTGCTGTACTAACTTGTAGAGTCCCAGACCCTAGGACTCAGTCAGTGAATGTGAACTGTTTGTCATATGTGAGTGATAAAAACCTGAAAATGATATAAACCTGATAGTGGCTCTAACCCTTCCTGGCTTCATCTAAAACATAAACAAAAACTTATAGCTGGGGTTCTACATTAAAGAAAAACTATGCCAGTCAAGTGTTTGTCGTATACTAAAAGAAGCATGCAGTCAATGTCATGCTGATGATGGTTTAAAGAAACCCTACTGCCAGACCATATTTCAACAACAATCTTTCATGAGATTATATGTACATTTAGCATAGTTTAGACATGCTATTTACCCGAGCAAGCCTCATCCAAAAGCCCAGAGACTGCTTCTGGGTGCCGACATCTTGGATGTGATGTCAGCAGCCCCAGCAGACTCAGAGCTTTGACTCAAGTGACACTGTTTAGTATTAATTCCTTCCTTACTCCTCCAGCAGCTACATAAAAGGTATTATAGGGAGGTGAATGAAGGGGTGGAGCAGCTAGGCCAGCATAGACACTAATTAGAGACTCCCAAAAGAAAAAAATAGCTATGACATACAATGAGGGAGAAGGCTGTGCTATGGAATCGACTCTTCCTAAGGTAGGTCATTTTTTTAAAGAAAAAAATGCTGTAAGTAATAATTTACAGTTCTTGATTGTTCTGTGCTTTTACCTGCAATTTTAAGTAGGGGACAGGGCCCTTTTAAAGAGAATTCCAGGTAAGACACGCAATTTTGGGATAGAGAATATTGACAGAGGGACCAAGATAACAAATTAGTGTAGAAATATTAAACTAAAGCAAGCAGAGGAGTAGTATCATTTCACAAAAATGACAAGCATTTTGGGGTAGAGATCCCCTTTTAAGACAATGTATTTTATAAAACTCCTGTCACATAAAAGTTCTATCGATAAAAGTTACATACACACAGCTGATAGGTGCAAACATCAGCGCTTTCAACCAAACCCACAAATTTACTGCTATAAAGACATTCACTAGATTGTAAACTCTGTAGAGTACACATATACAGTACAGGCAGTCCCCGGGTTACGAACAAGATAGGGGCTGTAGGTTTGTTCTTAAGTTGAATTTGTATGTAAGTTGGAACAGATATATTTTTTAAGTGTAACTCCAGCCAAAAAAATTCTGTTTTTTTTGTTTTGGATAGCATTGGAAAAGGTTAACCCCCTGTAAAGTTTGTTTTGCTGTGTGTGACCCTGTTCAGAAGATTTCACCTCACTTTCTGTCCCTGTGACAATCGGATTTTGAAAATGTTGGGTTGTTGTGGAGCGTGGTAGCATTACAACTACCTTTGCTGTACACTAATAGCCTCCGTTTGTAAGTAGGAGTTGTATGTAAGTCGGGTGTATGTAACTCGGGGACTGGCTGTCTAATCTGTATAGCGCATCTTCTTATCACCAGCTTCCAGTGGTACTTCTATCCTCACGCATATATTAGGACAAAAAAAATACATATTTTGTACATCTCTTCAATTCATGCACATTTTCCCATGTTTTATCCCTTTAGGACTCATTCACACAGCTGCTTTGGGCTGGATGCCAACAAGAATAAAGAACTGTTGATGTGCCATAAATATAGTATGCTCCTAAATTCCTCTTTGGCGTGACAACACTAATTTCTGATGCATTGCAAAGAACAAAAATCTATCCTCGTCTCCCCTTCCTCAGCTCCACAACCTCTCCTCTGCACAGACAGAGAAGGCAAAAAGGGAATTTGAAAGTGACACTAAAGTCAGGAGTTAAATCTTAACAATGCATTCAAGTACCTTACTATTAACAAAAATTTTACTTATTTGTGTATCACACGGCTGTAGATTCTCATATCTTACCTAAATTTGTGCTGACACTGTCCTTGCTTCTGGATGGTGGCTACTTTTGTTCCCCATGGTCCCTTGTAAGTTGTAAAGTAGCCACCACTTCAAGCTCACTCCTGTGATGGACTACAATCTCACATTCAGTTTACCAATTTGTATTGAGACTGTAGTCCATCACAGGAGCAAACTTGGAGCTGTAGCTACTTTACAACACACACAGGGACCATGGGAAACAAAAGTAGCCACCCTCCAGAAGGAAGGACAGTGTCAGCACCAATTCAGAGATGATTTGAGTATCTACACATGAGTGATGCACACATAATCTACATGTTTGTTAATGGTTAAGCTACTTCAATCTATTTTTAAGATTTAACTCCTGAGTTTAGTGTCACTTTAAGCTTGCAGGTTTTATTAGTATTTTAAAGGCATTAGGAGCTAATTGCTGGCCTCTGGATGTTGCTACAGGGGTTATATTTACAAAACAACTATATAATCTTTTTGCTATATGTATATGCCTAGGTACATTTATAGGCCTAAACTAGCCAAGTAAGACCTACATCTTGAAAAACAAAATTGCACCTAAAGGCACCCAAAAGTATTTTACATTTGAAATATGCAGGAAGTGATGTATATTACATCACTTCCTGCATTCAGTGTCACTTTCCAGCTACAGAAGCTGATTAAGCATATCTCTGCTTCATCAGCTTCTCTGAGGGACCCTAGGTGACATTAGGGGTCTTGGAGACCCTGATGTCTTCATAAAGAGGTTCTGTCATGTAAATTGGCTATCACATAGGGGGCTTCTTAACCCCCCATGTAATAGCAATAAAGTTGTGTAAAAAAAAAAATAATACAAAAATTAAACAATCAACATAAAAAAAGAAGCATTAAAAAAGAAAAAAAAACATTTTAAGTCCTCCGCCCCCCCCCCCATACACATGCAGATATGCGTCGGGTGCGCCTACGTGCAAAAACAACGATTGTGCCTATTGTGCCGCACTGGTTACATATAACCACGAACGTCGGAGTGTGAGCAATAATTTTAGGTCCATTAATTACTGATAACACTAAACTGATGAGCGGTAAAAGCGCTTTAAGCGTTGCCTATGGCCAATTTTCAGTGCGGTCGTTCTTTACAATTTTAAGGCTTGACATGTTTGGTGTCTATTTACCCGATGTGACCACGTCTTTTATGTTTTACCAAAAAGGTCCTATAGAGCATATCATAAGTTGATGTCAAAGTGAGGCCTAGGTAAGGTAAAATGTCTGTCCATTGAGTAAGAGGTCCGAAGGATGGATTCCATTCTCAGAGATAAGGTGACATACATTGCTCTCAATTTAGACTAATTTACCTGTAGACCTGAAAGAATAGCAAATTTATTTAAGTTATGAATCAGGTTAGGAAGAGAGATTATTGGAGAAGTTAAGAATAGTAAGATATCATCCGTAAACATAGATATTTTATGGTTGACTCACACAATTTCCACCCCTTTGACATCAACATTCAAACAAATACTTTTCAGCTAGCGGTTCCGTTTACTGAGTTTCAACATTTTAATAGTATATAATATTTCATGTTCAGTAACATCAGCATCCACGACTTGGACATTTTTTTTTTTTTGCTTTAAATGATGTATGCATTTGCTTACACAAAATGTTATATCACATTTTCCTATACAATGCTTCCAGTGATGGTTCATACCATATTTTATTTTGTAAGGTGTTTAGTGTGACCTTTCTAATAGTGCAAACTGGATTGATTGCCATAGTGGCAGATATAATCAATAGTATTACATTTGGCCTTTTTTTAAGCAGTGGCTTATTACTGAATATCAATTTCAATGACCACTTACTAACTCTAAGAAGACCCTTGGCTACTTTGTATTATCTACTACATTAGATAAATACATATACCAGGTCTACATGTAAATGTGGAAACATTTTAAATTCACTGGAACATATCAAAATATATGTATACATTAACAACAAATCTAAATTACATGCATCGCTATCTCTGTCACCCTTAATTAGGTGTGAGGCAGACTGGCAGCATAGAAAATACATATTTAGAAACGAATACAGAAAATTGTTCAACGGTGTAAGTAGGGACATTGGCATTATTGGAAATGTTATGAGTATATAGAATAAACACCTGTAAAACTGAGTCTAGAATAACTTGTCAGTATTTATAATAGAAAACGATTAATAGAGTTACAAATGGGAGCCTTCAGAGTCTTCAAAAGTATATTTCTAAAGTGATACTTGCATCAAAATGCAAGTTTTGCTTATCAGTTAGACTCCGTGTAAAAACACTCCATTAAAAAGAACATACACATTACGAATAATGTTAAAAAATGTACTTACCTTACTTACCTTATACCCCAGCTTCTGCCTGTGTGATATGCATTGGAGTGCCCTTCAAAATAAATGGAAGCTCACTGCAATTTTCTTTTATATACTGTAT